>NC_091315.1:17294041-17349041 GCF_038502225.1 Cherax quadricarinatus
CTTAAAGATTCTTTCGAGCAAAGATAATTCGTTGCCTACGCTTAACACTGTACTGTACCTTCTCCAGCAGCTGTTCTAAGGACTTCCTTCGAAACTGTGTGTGTGTGTGTGTGTGTGTGTGTGTGTGTGTGTGTGTGTGTGTGTGTGTGTGTGTGTGTGTGTGTGCGTGTGCGTGCTGAGAGTCACTCACTGACAATATTATACTTGTAATTAGTTTTACATTAGCGCATCATCGCTATAAAAAATTCTTTCTCCTTTTGTTTACAGGTAAGTGTGGACGGTCGTGGTCACCTGAGCTCTCAGCGTCCGTTCCCGAGGTACCGTAAGAAGTGCTTTTGTTTTCTGGACCTCCTCCGTAAGGGATAATCAGATACGAACCTACCTGTCCCCTTCCCCACCTTTCCTCCTCTTCTCTACGAAAACAACAACAGAGAAGAAGGAACTCAGCTCTACTTTTTATTTGGGTGAATCGATGCAATTTTCTAGTTGACTGTTACCAGACGCCACACTCACCTCGGTCTGGTTAAAGCAAAATGTCAAGGTGTGTTCCTAAGAAACATCCTCACGATCCTCCACCCTCGCGTATAGACACACACACACACACACACACACACACACACACACACACACACACACACACACACACACACACACACACACACCTGTTTGGAATCCACACTTGATCAAGCACGTCAGGAAATTAGAGAAAGTGCAAAGGTTTGCGACAAGGTTAGTTCCAGAACTAAGGGGAATGTCCTACGAAGAAAGGTTGAGGGAAATCGGCCTGACGGCACTGGAGGACAGGAGGGTTAGGGGAGACATGATAACGACATACAAAATACTGCTTGGAATAGACAAGGTAGACAGAGACAGGATGTTCCAGAGAGGGGACATAGAAACAAGGGGTCACAGTTAGAAGTTGAAGACCCAGATGAGTCAAAAGGATGCTAGGAAGTATTTCTTCAGTCATAGAGTAGTCAGGAAGTGGAATAACCTAGCAGGTGAGGTAGTGGAGGCAGAAACTATACATAGCTTTAAGATGAGGTATGATAAAGCTCATGGAGCAGGGAGAGAGAGGGCCTAGTAGCACTCAATAAAGAGGCGGGACCAGGAGCTGAGTCTTGACCCCTGCAACCACAAATATGTGAGTACAATTAGGCGAGTACACACACACTCACACTTACACCCACGTGATTTTGAGAGGCAAGACGTGCAGACAAGTATGGCGGACAAACATCTACGCAAACTACTTTTTGTCCTAGACAGACCGACTTTATAAAGCTCTCTTTAGATGGAAACTTACTTTATGTAAATAATGCTCTGCTCTGCACACAGTTACTCTACCAGACAGAGAAGGCGTTTGATACACCGAGCTCAGAGTTGCGGTAGCTATCATACCTTCCGTGTAGCATGTCTGCGGCATCCTCCAAGGCTGTCAGCCAACCAAACCCTCACGAACTGATTCATAACGGGGTAACCCACCTCCCTTGCACACTCCCCATCCTTGTGATGCTTCAAGCTACCCACTGAGTCGGGGAAATCCCAATCCTGGCCTGGCTTCAGGAGGCGTACATATACCGACAATCAGGTTAGGTAAATGGACTCGTCATTTTGTTGTTTGACTGTTCATGTTGGCTACGTTTCGCTCGCCGGGGGCGTTGCCAAGCCCGCTCTAACAAAGCTATGAACGAGCGAAACGTTACCTAAATAAATATTGAAATGCTGCAAATATCTCCATTGACTTGAACAAGAGACCTCGTTTAAAAAAAAAACGGGATGTACATTTTTTTTTTTGAAATATAACAAAGATAATTACATAAATAACCCGACATAGCAGAGAGAAGCTTATGACGACGTTTCCGTCCGACCTGCACCATTTACAAGTCACACTAACACACGAAGCACATGGAGCCAGTATACACACACACACACACACACACACACACACACACACACACACACACACACACACACACACACACACACACACACACATATATATATATATATATATATATATATATATATATATATATATATATATATATATATATATATATATATATATAATATCGTGCCGAATATGTAAAGCTTTTGATCTTGGCTTAAACACCAACGCTCATCTTGCCATATAAGACAAGCGAAAATTTGTGTATGCAATAATTTCGCAAAAATAATCCTGAACCTAACGAAAAAATATATTTCACTGTGTTTGTTTAATATTAAATTATTGTAAACGTATCTAAAATATATTTAGTTGGATTAGGCTAAAATAAATAGCGCTTGTTATAATAAGGTGGTAAGTTTTCAAAGATTCTTTTGGTGCAAATTTCTAAACTTTCACATTAACATTGATGAAAAAATATATCTATAAACGCATAAAAGAAAATTTTAGAAAGGACTTAATTTTAAATGAGTTCTTGCTAATTGACCAGTTTTACCTATTAGGCACGATATATATATATATATATATATATATATATATATATATATATATATATATATATATATATATATATATATATATATATATATAGGAAAGAGGGAAATTTTTTTCCCAGTAAAAGTAGGCCTTAGACAAGGATGTGTGATGTCACCGTGGTTGTTTAATATATTTAT
Source organism: Cherax quadricarinatus (assembly GCF_038502225.1). Classification (NCBI taxonomy): domain Eukaryota; kingdom Metazoa; phylum Arthropoda; class Malacostraca; order Decapoda; family Parastacidae; genus Cherax; species Cherax quadricarinatus. The sequence goes on from NC_091315.1 coordinate 17,296,661, forward strand.
AGATGGGGTTGTAAGAGAAGTAAATGCGAGGGTCTTGGCAAGAGGCGTGGAGTTAAAAGATAAAGAATCACACACAAAGTGGGAGTTGTCACAGCTGCTCTTTGCTGATGACACTGTGCTCTTGGGAGATTCTGAAGAGAAGCTGCAGAGATTGGTGGATGAATTTGGTAGGGTGTGCAAAAGAAGAAAATTAAAGGTGAATACAGGAAAGAGTAAGGTTATGAGGATAACAAAAAGATTAGGTGATGAAAGATTGAATATCTGATTGGAGGGAGAGAGTATGGAGGAGGTGAACGTATTCAGATATTTGGGAGTGGACGTGTCAGCGGATGGGTCTATGAAAGATGAGGTGAATCATAGAATTGATGAGGGAAAAAGAGTGAGTGGTGCACTTAGGAGTCTGTGGAGACAAAGAACTTTGTCCTTGGAGGCAAAGAGGGGAATGTATGAGAGTATAGTTTTACCAACGCTCTTATATGGGTGTGAAGCGTGGGTGATGAATGTTGCAGCGAGGAGAAGGCTGGAGGCAGTGGAGATGTCATGTCTGAGGGCAATGTGTGGTGTGAATATAATGCAGAGAATTCGTAGTTTGGAAGTTAGGAGGAGGTGCGGGATTACCAAAACTGTTGTCCAGAGGGCTGAGGAAGGGTTGTTGAGGTGGTTCGGACATGTAGAGAGAATGGAGCGAAACAGAATGACTTCAAGAGTGTATCAGTCTGTAGTGGAAGGAAGGCGGGGTAGGGGTCGGCCTAGGAAGGGTTGGAGGGAGGGGGTAAAGGAGGTTTTGTGTGCGAGGGGCTTGGACTTCCAGCAGGCATGCGTGAGCGTGTTTGATAGGAGTGAATGGAGACAAATGGTTTTTAATACTTGACGTGCTGTTGGAGTGTGAGCAAAGTAACATTTATGAAGGGGTTCAGGGAAACCGGCAGGCCGAACTTGAGTCCTGGAGATGGGAAGTGCAGTGCCTGCACTCTGAAGGAGGGGTGTTAATGTTGCAGTTTAAAAACTGTAGTGTAAAGCACCCTTCTGGCAAGACAGTGATGGAGTGAATAATGGTGAAAGTTTTTCTTTTTCGGGCCACCCTGCCTTGGTGGGAATCGGCCAGTCTGATAATAAATATATATATATATATATATATATATATATATATATATATATATATATATATATATATATATATATATATATATATATAATTGGTGGGAAAGAAGCACCTCGCTGAGGTACATATTTTACGATGTACCTAATACAAGCCACGGAACGGGTGGGGCTTTGAACCCAGGGTCTTGCACAATGGCAAGTGAGGCCTAAAACCGACTTCGTGTAAAATCTCGCAAAGGAATCCTCACGCCCATGATTTTTTTTTTATTTTTAAGACTTGCTTGTCTTACGTGCTTGTACGTATCCTTCGTGCATCGCTAAGCTACACACTTTTACAATAAAATAAACAGAAAACAGCTGAAAAAAGTAATAAGCTTTAAAATTAGGTTTTGATATACATGAATGACAACATCTGGGTGTAAATATGAACTGCCTCTAATAGGCCAGTAGGCCTATTGCATAATACCTCTCTTTCTTAAGCAAAAGAAAAAGAAAAAGAAATGATCTCATAAAAATTCTGCAATATAGTTTCCACGCTCAAGATGTTACAAAAGGAAATGGAACTCGTGAGCAGGAAACCTTGCGAAACACCAGACGCTTCTTGTGGGTGACCTGGCCAGCTTTTAACGTTGCTTTATGCTTTAACCAGCTGTTTGGTAGATGGATGTGGACTGTTTGTTTGCCTGACGTCCAAACGATCTGCGAATCGTTGTAGTTTCATGGGAAAAGCCGAGTTCTTGGTTAAAATAAGGCAGGGAAGTCACAGGTACCAAAAAGGAAATAGGTAGAACACCAGTACCTGGTCTGGGCAGCAAGTGATTGCCTGAAAGCGATTCTGGGTTCTGAGAAGGGTCCATGGCCACGCTGGGGTCGGTAAAAGGTGATGCAGTTACTTGAAATCCAGGAGAATGAGCCATTGTCTCACCCATCATAAGGTAAAAAAAAAATGGGGGGATGGGCAGCTCTGAGAGGAAACGAAAGGAAAATATATAAACACTGAACCGCAGTTACCTCTGCTGTGACAGGTATTGCTGCTCTATCTAGCCTGGGAACCTGTTACCCAGCCTGGTACACAACACCTGGACAGCACCTCCAGAACTAACCGAGCAAGGCTTGAGAAAATGCCTAATTAGACAGCATCATTAAATGTGCAATAGTCTTTTAGTTAATAATGAACTCAAAAAGTGATACGCCATTAGTTTGTCGCTCCAGGAACTGCAGGCAACCTCCAGTAGTTCTTCCCTCATCAGAGGTCCTGCCAGTGGCCTCCAGATGCCTCGCCACGGACGCACCTGATATGCCTGAAGGCGAAATGCAATATCGTAATCCCACTAATATAAGCAACTCGCTGAGCGGAGAAAGATTCGGACCCACGACAAGCCAGTCCTAAAACCAGCAGGCCAGTGCGCTATCCGCTGAACAGAAATCCACTTAGTTGCAGAGAGGGTTGAGGGATTATAGATTCGACGAGAGGAAGGGGATAACAATTTCATTTCCTCGGATCATGAGCCCCGTCGTCACTGACGTTTGTCTCCCGTTCTCTTAATAAACGCAGACGTTGTTCATCAATTTTGTTGTAATTCTCAGTATTTATTACTTTTGTCTGCTACCTGTTGACATTTCTCATCCATTTTCTGGTTACTCTTGATATTCGCTGCTCACATACTGTTAACGCCCAACCGTTGACAAGGAGGGAGGGGAGGTAACCGTTTTTTTTTATTATTATTTCATTATTGTTATTATTATTAGTATTATGGGGAAACACTAAACCCATAAGAGTCATACAACGCCTGGAAAACTGAAGGTAATCAGGTGTGATCCGAGGAAAGGGAAGGTTCCATGGATCAAGAGCCGATTACATGTATCATGGTACTTCCCAGGAAGGTAACAGCAATATATATCAAAAACAACACTGCACTAGCCAAGGACTCGAACCCATGCTGCTTTGGCCTGCCTCATGGTAGACCAAAACGCATGACGCCCTAATCCACTGGACCATACGATCCTTAAGAGTAGGGCATCCAGCGGAACTGGATGTGGCACTCCCTACCCAAGGGCACACGATGGTGTGGATGACTCTAGGCTAATTTCATTCTAGTCCCTGTTTGGTGTACTAGTTCAACGAGGATCGTATGGTCCAGTGGATTAGGGCGTCATGCGTTTTTGCCTACCATGAGGCAGGCCAAAGCAGCCTGGGTTCGAGTCCTTGGCTATATATATTAGACACACATTTACAGTACTTAAATATTTTAATTTTAATAAGAAAAATGAATCTGGGTACATCAGACATTATTTTAAAGACGAGATTAAAATGCTGGAAAAAGATGAATGTTATTTTAATTTATTTTCTTTTGAGTTTTATCTAATGCAAGACAGAGACAGGATGTTCCAGAGATGGGACACAGAAACAAGGCGACACAATTGGAAGTTGAAGACTATTATGAGTCGAAAGGATGTTAGGAAGTATTTCTTGAGTCATAGAGTTGTCAGGAAGTGGAATAGTCTGGCAAGTGAGGTAGTGGAGGCAGGAACCATACATAGTTTTAAGACGAGGTATGATAAAGCTCACGCAGCAGGGAGAGAGAGAGGACCTACTGGAGGTCAGTGAAGAGGCTGCGCCAGGAGCTATGACTCGACCCCTGCAACCACAAATAGGTGAGTATACACACACACACACACACACACACACACACACACACACACACACACACACACACACACACACACACACAAACCTTGTTTACATGTTCTCAGATGTTCCTTAAAACACAGCTTCCACGCACACAATCACGCACACAATCACGCACACAACCACGCACACAAGCACGCACACTGTCACGGACCCCAGACATCGCAGAAATCCACAAACACAAGCAAGAGTCGGAACATTTAATGCCTCTTTACGTATTTTTTTTTTTTTAGCAAATTAATATTTCTTTATTTTTTCTTGGAGTGGCTGGTGGCAGCAGCATCCAGGACTCCAGCAGCGGTGATCCCCATCTTCACTTGTTGCCTAACCTGAGCAGGTGTGAGATGAACCAGCCTCTCTCTCTCTCTCTCTCTCTCTCTCTCTCTCTCTCTCTCTCTCTCTCTCTCTCTCTCTCTCTCTCTCTCTCTCTCTCTCTCTCTCTCTCTCTCTCTCTTTCTCTCTCTCTCTCTCTCGCTCTCTCTGTCTCTCTGTCTCTCTGACTCTCTCTATCTGTCTCTCTCTCTCTCTCTCGCTCTCTCTGTCTCTCTCTGTTTCTCTCTCTCTCTCTCTCTCTCTCTCTCTCTCTCTCTCTCTCTCTCTCTCTCTCTCTCTCTCTCTCTCTCTCTCTCTCTCTCTCTCTCTCTCTCTCTCTCTCTCTCTCTCTCTCTCTCTCTCTCTCTCTCTCTCTCTCTCACTGCGTGCCTCTTACCCAAGCCAGACTCAAAAACATGCAATTTGGGGAAAGCACGTTTCGCCCAATTTCCCCAACATACCCATGTCACCTACTAGTAGCAACGTTTCAGTACGTCAAGGACATACATTTTTCCACTGTAAAAATAAAAATGGAAATTTCCGGAGCAAATTTATGTCATAATGAACAAAACTATAAGTTTGGTTTTAAAAAAAAATAACGAAGACAAGAAGAAGAAGAAGAAGAAGAAGAAGAAGAAGAAAGAGGAGAAAATAGACGAGAAAAAGGAGGGAGGGAAAGAAGAAAAGAAGATTAAGGAATAAGAAGAAAAAGACGATTGAACAAGGTGAGCCACTTGTAATAAATCAGGTCAAGACGGAATATTGTATTAACAAAAGATCTCAGTGATGAAGAAGAAGAAAAAGAATAAGAAGAAGAAGAAGAAGAAAGACGTTGCTTACAGGGCTCTACTAGTAGAAAGAAAAGAGGAGGAAATAAGAAAGGTGCAGAAGGGAATGAAGAGAACGGTTAAAACAGGTGTGTGTGTGTGAGAGAGAGAGAGAGAGAGAGAGAAAGGAGGAGGGATGTAGGAAGGTGGAGAGTGAAAGCGAGGGGGGGAAGAGAAAAAACAAAGGCAGAAGAGAAAATGAGTGAAGGAGAGAAGTAGAATAGAGAGATGAAGCACCAGCAAGCCTGTATGATCACCAGCAAGCCTGTATGATCACCAGCAAGCCTGTATGATCACCAGCAAGCCTGTATGATCACCAGCAAGCCTGTATGATCACCAGCAAGCCTGTATGATCACCAGCAAGCCTGTTCATCACCAGCAAGCCCTGTATGATCACCATCAAAGCCTGTTATGATCACCAGCAAGCCTGTTCATCACCAGCAAGCCTGTCTACCATCCACCAGCAAGCCTGTATGATCACCAGCAAGCCTGTGATCGGTCTCAGCAAGCCTGTATGTCACCACCAGCGCCTGATGATCACCAGCAAGCCTGTTCACCGTAAGCCCGTATGATCACCAGCAAGCCTGTATGATCACCAGCAAGCCTGCATGATCACCAGACCGTATGATCACCAGCAAGCCTGTATGATCACCAGCAAGCCTGTATGATCACCAGCAAGCCTGTTCATCACCAGCAAGCCTGTATGATCACCAGCAAACCTGTATGATCACCAGCAAGCCTGTATGATCACCAGCAAGCCTGTTCATCACCAGCAAGCCTGTATGATCACCAGCAAGCCTGTATGATCACCAGCAAGCCTGTATGATCACCAGCAAGCCTGTATGATCACCAGCAAGCCTGTTCATCACCAGCAAGCCTGTATGATCACCAGCAAACCTGTATGATCACCAGCAAGCCTGTATGATCACCAGTGCCGTTCATCACCAGCAAGCCTGTATGATCACCACAAGCCGTATGATCACCAGCAAGCCTGTATGATCACCGCAAGCCTGTATGATCACCAGAAGCCTGTATGATCACCGCAAGCCTGTATGATCAGCGCCGTAGATCACCAGCAAGCCTGTTCATCACCAGCAAGCCTGTATGATCACCACAAGCCCAATGATCATAGCAAACCTGTAGATCACCAGCAAGTTCATCACCAGCAAGCCTGTATGATCACCAGCAAGCCTGTATGATCACCAGCAAGCCTGTATGATCACCAGCAAGCCTGTATGATCACCAGCAAGCCTGTTCATCACCAGCAAGCCTGTATGATCACCAGCAAGCCTGTATGATCACCAGCAAGCCTGTATGATCACCAGCAAGCCTGTATGATCACCAGCAAGCCTGTATGATCACCAGCAAGCCTGTATGATCACCAGCAAGCCTGTATGATCACCAGCAAGCCTGTTCATCACCAGCAAGCCTGTATGATCACCAGCAAGCCTGTATGATCACCATCAAGCCTGTTCATCACCAGCAAGCCTGTATGATCACCAGCAAGCCTGTATGATCACCATCAAGCCTGTTCATCACCAGCAAGCCTGTATGATCACCATCAAGCCTGTTCATCACCAGCAAGCCTGTATGATCACCATCAAGCCTGTTCATCACCAGCAAGCCTGTATGATCACCAGCAAGCCTATATAATCACCAGCAAGCCTGTATGATCACCATCAAGCCTGTTCATCACCAGCAAGCCTGTATGATCACCAGCAAGCCTGTATGATCACCAAGCCTGTTCATCACAAGCAAGCCTGTATGATCACCAGCAAGCCTGTATGATCACCAGCAAGCCTGTTCATCACCAGCAAGCCTGTATCATCACCAGCAAGCCTGCATGGTCACCAGCAAGCCTGTATCATCACCAGCAAGCCTGTATGGTCACCAGCAAGCCTGTATCATCACCAGCAAGCCTGTATGGTCACCAGCAAGCCTGTATGATCACCAGCAAGCCTGTATCATCACCAGTAAACCTGTATGGTCACCAGCAAGCCTGTATGGTCACCAGCAAGCCTGTATGATCACCAGCAAGCCTGTATCATCACCAGTAAACCTGTATGGTCACCAGCAAGCCTGTATGGTCACCAGCAAGCCTGTATCATCACCAGCAAGCCTGTATCATCACCAGTAAACCTGTATGGTCACCAGCAAGCCTGTATGATCACCAGTAAGCCTGTAGGATCACCAGCAAACCTGTATGAACACCAACAAGCCTGTATGAACACCAACAAGCCTGTATGAACACACAGCAAAAATCCTGCAGTAACACTAACACTACTGTAAATGCGCGACGGTATCATGGATAAGCCATTAGAAACATTATAAGCCCACAGGAGCACCACTAAGACCATACCAGCACCAGTGAGTTCCAGGAGCACCACTAAGACCATCCCAGCACCAGTGAGTTCCAGGAGCACCACTAAGACCATCCCAGCACCAGTGAGTTGCAGGAGCACCACTAAGACCATCCCAGCACCAGTGCGCTGCAGGAGCACCACTAAGACCATCCCAGCACCAGTGAGTTCCATGAGCACCACTAAGACTATCCCAGCACCAGTGAGTTCCAGGAGCACCACTAGGACCATCCCAGCACCAGTGAGTTCCAGGAGCACCACTAAGTCCATCCCAGCACCAGTGAGTTCCAGGAGCACCACTAAGTCCATCCCAGCACCAGTGAGTTGCAGGAGCACCACTAAGCCCATCCCAGCACCAGTGAGTTCCAGGAGCACCGCTAAGACCATCCCAGCACCAGTGAGTTCCAGGAGCACCGCTAAGGCCATCCTAGCACCAGTGAGTTCCAGGAGCACCGCTAAGACCATCCCAGCACCAGTGAGTTCCAGGAGCACCGCTAAGACCATCCTAGCACCAGTGAGTTCCAGGAGCACCACTAAGACCACCCCAGCACCAGTGAGTTCCAGGAGCACCGCTAAGACCATCCTAGCACCAGTGAGTTCCAGGAGCACTGCTAAGACCATCCCAGCACCAGTGAGTTCTAGGAGCACCGCTAAGACCATCCTAGCACCAGTGAGTTCCAGGAGCACCACTAAGACCACCCCAGCACCAGTGAGTTCCAGGAGCACCTCTAAGACCATCCTAGCACCAGTGAGTTCCAGGAGCACCGCTAAGACCATCCCAACACCAGTGAGTTCCAGGAGCACCACTAAGTCCATCCCAGCACCAGTGAGTTCCAGGAGCACCACTAAGTCCATGCCAGCACCAGTGAGTTGCAGGAGCACCACTAAGACCATCCCAGCACCAGTGAGTTCCAGGAGCACCACTAAGACCATCCCAGCACCAGTGAGTTCCAGGAGCACCACTAAGTCCATCCCAGCACCAGTGAGTTCCAGGAGCACCGCTAAGACCATCCCAGCACCAGTGAGTTCCAGGAGCACCACTAAGTCCATCCCAGCACCAGTGAGTTCCAGGAGCACCGCTAAGACCATCCCAGCACCAGTGAGTTCCAGGAGCACCGCTAACACCATCCTAGCACCAGTGAGTTCCAGGAGCACCGCTAAGACCATCCCAGCACCAGTGAGTTCCAGGAGTACCGCTAAGACCATCCCAGCACCAGTGAGTTCCAGGAGCACCGCTAAGTCCATCCTAGCACCAGTGAGTTCCAGGAGCACCACTAAGACCATCCCAGCACCAGTGAGTTCCAGGAGCACCACTAAGACCATCCCAGCACCAGTGAGTTCCAGGAGCACCACTAAGTCCATCCCAGGAGCACCACTAAGACCATCCCAGGACCAGTGAGTTGCAGGAACACCACTAAGGCTATACCAGCACCAGTGAGCTGCAGGAGCACCACTAAGACCATCCCAGCACCAGTGAGTTGCAGGAGCACCACTAAGACCATGCAAGCACCAATGAGTTGCAGCAGCACCAGTAAGTTGCAGCAGCACCAGTAACCATAAGAGTATCAGTAGGCCCATACGAACTCCATTAATCCCTATCAATAAGCCCACAGGAACACCAGTAACTCCATATACGCACCAATAAGTCCCACTGAACACCAGTTAGTTCATATGAGCACCGGTAAGTCCGTGCTGAATGCCAGTAACACACGCGGCTCAGAAACACACGGAGCTGAGAAACACACGGGACTGAAAAACACACGGGGCTGAAAAAGATACGGGGCTGAAAAAGACACGGGGCTGAGAAACACACGGGGCTGAGAAACACACGGGGCTGAGAAACACACGGGGCTGAGAAACACACGGGGCTGAGAAACACACGGGGCTGAGAAACACACGGGGCTGAGAAACACACGGGGCTGAGAAAGCCGTGTGCTTTACGTGTTGCAGCGTTTACTTTCACCTCCAGAAAAACTGGCCATGTGGAGGAAGCTGGTTCTTGGTAGCTGAGTCAAGATCAACTACGTCACCCCAACAATAATCTGGCTAATGGACTTTTTGTCTATTTTTCACCTGATACAGTAAGTGGTGTAGGTGTGTCAGTGGGTAATATAGGTGGTGGGAGCGTTGGAGTGTGGGGTATTCAAGGTGGTGAAGGTTTACCAGTGGATGGTGAAGGATATAGGTGGTGGTGGTGTTGGAGAGGGGGGTATTCAGGGTGGTGAAGGTTTGCCAGTGGGTGGGGAGGGATATACGTGGTGATGACGGTTTGCCAGTGGGTGGGGAGGGATATACGTGGTGGTGAAGGTTTACCAGTGGGTGGGGAGGAATATACGTGGTGATGACAGTTTGCCAGTGGGTGAGGAGGGATATAGGTGGGGTAAAGGTTTACAAGTGGGTGGGGAGGGATATACGTGGTGGTGACGGTTTACCAGTGGGTGGGGAGGGATATAGGTGGGGTGAAGGTTTACCAGTGGGTGGGGAGGGATATACGTGGTGGGACATACGTGGGATATACGTGGGATTTACGTGGTGGTGATGGTTTACCAGTGGGTAGGGAGGGATATACGTGGTGGTGATGGTTTACCAGTGGGTAGGGAGGGACATAAGTTGTGGTGATGGTTTACTAGTGGGTGGGGAGGGATATACGTGGTGGTGGTGGTTTACCAGTGGGTGGGGAGGGATATACGTGGTGGTGATGATGTACCAGTGGGTGGGGAGGGATATACGTGGTGGTGATGGTTTACCAGTGGGTGGGGAGGGATATACGTGGTGATGGTTTACCAGTGGGTGGGGAGGGATATACGTGGTGGTGATGGTTTACCAGTGGGTGGGGAGGGATATACGTGGTGGCGATGGTTTACCAGTGGGTGAGGAGAGATATACGTGGTGGTGATGGTTTACCAGTGGGTGAGGGAGGGATATACGTGGTGGCGATGGTTTACCAGTGGGTGAGGGAGGGATATACGTGGTGGCGATGATTTACCAGTGGGTGAGGAGAGATATACGTGGTGGTGGTTTACCAGTGGGTGGGGAGGAATATACGTGGTGGTGATGGTTTACCAGTGGGTGGGGGAGGGATATACGTGGTGGTGATGGTTTACCAGTGGGTGGGAAGGGATATACGTGGTGATGGTTTACTAGTGGGTGGGGAGGGATATACGTGGTGGTGATGGTTTACTAGTGGGTGGGGAGGGATATACGTGGTGGTGATGGTTTACTAGTGGGTGGGGAGGGATATACGTGGTGGTGATGGTTTACTAGTGGGTTGGGAGGGATATACGTGGTGGTGATGGTTTACTAATGGGTGGGGAGGGATATACGTGGTGGTGATGGTTTACTAGTGGGTGGGGAGGGATATACGTGGTGGTGATGGTTTATTAGTGGGTTGGGAGGGATATACGTGGTGGTGATGGTTTACTAGTGGATGGGGAGGGATATACGTGGTGGTGATGGTTTACTAGTGGGTGGGGAGGGATATACGTGGTGGTGATGGTTTACTAGTGGGTGGGGAGGGATATACGTGGTGGTGATGGTTTACTTGTGGGTGGGGAGGGATATACGTGGTGGTGATGGTTTACTAGTGGGTGGGGAGGGATATACGTGGTGGTGATGGTTTACTAGTGGGTGGGGAGGGATATACGTGGTGGTGATGGTTTACTAGTGGGTGGGGAGGGATATACGTGGTGGTGATGGTTTACTAGTGGGTGTGGAGGGATATACGTGGTGGTGATGGTTTACTAGTGGGTGGGGAGGGATATACGTGGTGGTGATGGTTTACTTGTGGGTGGGGGAGGGATATACGTGGTGGTGATGGTTTACTAGTGGGTGGGGAGGGATATACGTGGTGGTGATGGTTTACTAGTGGGTGGGGAGGGATATACGTGGTGGTGATAGTTTACTAGTGGGTGGGGAGGGATATACGTGGTGGTGATGGTTTACTAGTGGGTGGGGAGGGATATACGTGGTGGTGATGGTTTACTAGTGGGTGGGGAGGGATATACGTGGTGGTGATGGTTTACTAGTGGGTGGGGAGGGATATACGTGGTGGTGATGGTTTACTAGTGGGTGGGGAGGGATATACGTGGTGGTGATGGTTTACTAGTGGGTGTTCACAAAACAAAAAAGTTTAACTACAGTAAACAATGGTTTTTCCCTTTTATCTTCTCGTGTTGCTACCTAAAACTGAGGTAAATGGAGGACGAATTCAAGTAGAACTCCTGCGTGTAGACGTATGTGCGTGTAGTAGTAGTAGTAGTAGTAGTTGTACTAATAGTAGTAACCATCTGTCAAATGCTCTTGTCAAATAAACTCTTGACCTGTTTTGTGTGTGTGTGTGTGTGTGTGTGTGTGTGTGTGTGTGTGTGTGTGTGTGTGTGTGTACGTACGTATGTACGTACTCCCTTATTCAACTATTTGTGGTTACCGGGGTCGATGAATCTCAGATCTTGGCCCAGTCGCTCTCCAGATTCACTCCCTCGTATCCTCATGGCCTTATCTTACCTGCTCTTAAAACTATGTATGAACCCTGTTTCAGTGTGTGTGTGTGTGTGTGTGTGTGTGTGTGTGTGTGTGTGTGTGTGTGTGTGTGCGTGCGCACGTAGGTACTCGTCTGTTTGCGCTTGCAGGGGTCGCATCTCAGCTCCTGGCCTCTCCTGGCTTTACTCACGCCTAGCCTCATAGATCTTATCGCTTCGAAACTCAAAGCCGTGTGCAGTCTGTGTGCTCCACCTCTCCGGAATATTTCACTTTCGGACCATCCTGTGGGTGAAGAAATCTCTGCCATCCTGACTACTGTTGCATCTTCTACCCTCCAGTAGTGCACCTTCCCTCATCCCCACCTTTCACTTTACTGCTGTCTGACCTGTCAGGTGCTCTGAGTATTTTGTACGTTATGTCTTTGTAGGTCTTTCCTCTAAGGTCATCAGGTTCAGTTTGTTTAGCCTAAATTTCTAGGTCAACATTATCAACTCTGGTACCACTCGTGTTGTAAATCTTTGATTTGGTTTTTGATTAATGTAATTTACTGTATAATCCCATAGAGATTATACAGCGCCTGTGGGAGGGGGGGGGGTTATGGAAGGCATTCAGGGAACTGGAGAACAGATCCAATCCCCTAGATTAAGAGCCCTTCACCAGCGCCAAGGAACCTCCCTTGTGGAGTTTTAATTGCTTCACAAGATTGCTGTGGGTGAGTGTCCCAGACTACTATTCAACATTTTATCAAAATGTAAAATAAAGTAAAAGGACACAAGTGCAACTAATGTGATATTTATTGTGGTAATTCTACCAACTTTATTACATTTTATCAAAAGATATCAGAAACATTACTGGGACACGTGTAGAGGTCTTCAAGATGAAATTGGACAAATAGTATCTCCTCCAGGTGCCATATTAACCAGGCTGTGACAGTGGGTCAGCGGACTACCAGCATCAACAGCCTGGTTAACCAGGCAAGCACCCAGTTTCTTTTCCAATATTCACTCACTGTGTGTACGTGTGTGTACTTATCTATTTGTGGTTGCAGGGGTCGATTCACGGCTCTTGGTCCCACCTCTCTGGTCACTACTAGGTCCACTTTCTCCTTGCTCCATGAGCTTTATTGTCTCTTCTTAAAGCTGGCCTATGGCTGGGCTCCGATAGTAGAAAAACTTTCGAAACTCATTAAAGGTACAAAGGTCCTGAGGAGCGGCACGCTTCCTCTCTTGTGTGTTTCAAGTCTTCCATAGAGTGTCCAGCCACTCTCAGTCGTATACTTATCTAACTTCAATTTGAAGCTACCGAACGTTGTAGATTCAATAAGTTTAATAGGCAACCTTTTACATACATATGCTGCTTGACAGATTATTCGAAAACTGTTTTAAATACAGTTCTTATCTACGTCCTTTCTAAATTTAAATTTATCTAATATTTATCTATTTACTTCTAGTTCTTAAATGTACATGAATGAAAAACAAAATCAGCAATATGATAAATTAGACATATGTGCAACATATGTCTAGGAGTTTACAACTGTTGTGTGTGTGTGTGTGTGTGTGTGTGTGTGTGTGTGTGTGTGTGTGTGTGTGTGTGTGTGTGTGTTTGTGTGTGTGTGTGTGTGTGGGAGAGAGAGAGAGAGTTAGAGTTAGTGTTATTGGCACAGTGTAAGAGCGTCCCACACAGATGCCCAGATTGCCGGCGAGAATATTATAGCTGCTGATGGTGTAATTACGGATGCTACAATAACAGCCAGGCTCGCATTCGCGCCAGCTGAGTTATCGTTGCAGGTCGAGGTGGTTTGCACCAGGTACAATATTAGTACGACCAACTCTTGGTCTTTTTCTGAGGCAGAAACGACAAACGGGAATAAAGGCTGTGGGAAGATAGGAGAAGAGAAGAGAAACTAAGTGGCTTTATCACTTTTAAGTGAATTTAAGAGAGTGGAGTTTTTCACAGTCTGAAGAATTTCTGAAAGAAACGTGATCAAAACTTGCCTCCAGAATTGCCCATCCAGACTTACACACAGTAAAAGGCCTCCTCCTCCTCCTCCTTTAACGTGGACACACTTATAAACACACTTATGAATAGCCCTAGACCTCTAGGCTAGACGCACTCATACACACAAAAAAAAACTGCAAGAGGATATAACTAAGGTCCTCCAGTGGGCAATAGAAAATAACATGGTGTTCAGCGGTAACAAATTCCAACAGCTCAGATGTGGAGAGAATGAAGAACTCAAAAACGACACTGTCTACAAAATACAGGAACGTAGTATAATAGAAGGAAAGAAACATGCGAGATTTGGGTGTAATAATGTCAGATTATCTATTATTAAGAAAATGCATTAAGGTAAATACTGCAAAAGCCAAAAAAAAAAAAAAAAAAAAAAAAAAAAGACCGGGTGGACGATGAGAATCCTCAAAATGAAAGAAGTATTACCAATGGTGACACTAAATTATTTGTGTTCTCTTGGTTAGTGTACTGTCCGGCATTGATGGCATCAATCTAGGTGCATTTAGTAGTTTAATATGTTTATTATTCACCTCATACCCATCTTATGGGAGGTAGTCAAAAGATTACAGAGGATCGTAATGGGTTCAGGGATTGAACATGAAATCACAAAAATATTCCACCGTAGTTTACTGTGGTGTTATATTACTGTATTTACATTACCTTATATTTTAACAAGGTATGGTAGAATTTAAAGAAGTTTAAGCGTTTATGAATTATTTACAATAGGCAAAGACAAGGTATTTTTAACGGAAGAATTGGTAATATGCCACTGTGGATAAAATACTTTGGCGTTTCTTGAACCTTTGTGAGCGAATTCATTAATCTGATCGCATTCCAGCACACAATGACGCAGGGCGTGACACTGATCCAGCAGAGAAAGGTTACACTTGGTTATGTCTGCATCAGCTGGTGATGCTGAAACAAGGCAGGAAAGACACAGGTGACACAGATGCAGAGATCGTTTATTTAAACTACTGTAAACGCCACAAAGTACTGAATAAATAACCCCAGTAAAGAGCAGGGGCGTATTAGATACAATAAGAGAACACTACGTCAACATCCGTGGGCCTAGACTAATCAACTTGCTACCAACAGATACCAGAATTGCCACAGGAATAAGCCTAGAAGTCTTCAACCGGAAGCTGGGTCACGTCATCCTCCAAGTGCCAGATCAACCAGGCGGTGATGGATATGCAAGCCAGCGAGTCGCCAGCAGCAACAACCTGGTTAACTAGGTAATTGACAGAAAATCCAACCCCGGACCGGGCAGTGAAAATGGTAAGACTCTCGAAAATGATCACAGATGTCAGTACACGACCTGGGCAGCACACGACCTGGGCGGCACACGACCTGGGCAGTACACGACCTGGGCAGTACACGACCTGGGCAGCACATGACCTGGGCAGTGCACGACCTGGGCAGCACACGACCTGGGCAGTACACGACCTGGGCAGCACATGACCTGGGCAGCACATGACCTGGGCAGTGCACGACCTGGGCAGCACACGACTTGGGCAGTACACGACCTGGTATTTTACGGAGAGCATGGAAAGCTTTGATGCCGAAGCAAGAATTGGAGCTAACTTTCCCTTCCTCGGATCAAACGTGACTACCATCCATATCCCAAACGCCGTATGACCCCTCGGTCTGAGACCGGGCAGCAGCGGGGGGCAGCGGTGACCCCCGAAAACTTCCTTCAGGTTTATGTCTCTGATCGCGGGTTCTATCCCCGCCCGTGGTATGGTTTGCAATCGTGTCATTACGATTTCGTGAGTCAAACCCTAAGAGTTAAACACTTATGCTGCCCTCACGTCATTGTGTACCACCGTCCCAGCACCGTCCCAGCACCGTCCCAGCACCGTCCCAGCATCGTCCCACCGTCCCAGAACCGTCCCAGCACCGTCCCAGCATCGTCCCACCGTCCCAGCACCGTCCCAGCATCGTCCCACCGTCCCAGCACCGTGCACTACCGTCCCAGTAATGACCGAGGCACAGCCTAGCCAGGCCTATGCTAATGAGAGGCCATCACAGCAGATGACTGGAGTACACCAAGTAGGTTTTCATTAACGTCCGCTCAGTTAATGCTCTTCATCCAGGAAAATGGACGTACCCTACACTAATTCAAACCTGATTGCCCCCTCATTCCAAGGAGCTGCATGACCCTTACAGATTTAGCGCTTCCCCACAAATATAATAATAGTAATTAACGAAACTGTTTATGTCTACATTTCCCTCTCCAGATTAATAAAAATCCTGGTGAGCTATAACTTGTCAATATGTTAAGTCTTTAATAATAATAATAATAATAATAATAATAATAATAATAATAATAATAATAATAATAATAATAATAATAATAATGTGGTTTTGGAGTGATTGGTGCTTTTATTTAATAAACGTATGGAAATAAGGTACCTAGGGATTGGCAGAAAGCATGCATAGTTCCTTTCTATAAAGGCAGAGGGGACAAAAGAAAGTGCAAAAATTGTAGGGGAATAAGTGTGTTGAGTATACCTGATAAAGTGTATGGTAGAGTTATTATTGAGAGAATTAAGACGGAGAGCAGGATAGCAGATGAACAAGGAGGCTCTAGGAAAGGTAGGGGGTGTGTAGATCAAGTGTTTCCAGTGAAACATGTAGGTGAACAGTATTTAGATAAGGGTAAAGATTTTTTTGTGGCAATTATGGATTTGAAAAGGGGTATGACAGGGTGGATAAGGGGCAATGTGGCACATGTTGCAAATGTATGGAATATGAGGTAGGTTGTAATAATGTTGGTAGAATTACCGACAATGTGTAAAGTAAAAGGACACAAGTGCAACTAATGTGACATTTTTATCGTGGCAACGTTTTGCTCTCCAGGAGTTTTGTCAAGCTCCTGGAGAGCGAAACGTTGCCACGATAAAAATGTCACATTAGTTGCACTTGTGTCCTTTTACTTTACATGAGGTAGGTTACTGAAAGAAGTAAAGAGTTTTTACGAGGATAGTGAAGCTCAGGTTAGAGTATGTAGGAGAGAGGGAGATTATTTCCCAATAAAAGTAGGTCTTAGACAAGGATGTGTGATGTCACCATCGTTGTTCAATATATTTATAGATGGGGTTGTAAGAGAAATGAATGCGATGGTCTTGGCAAGAGGTGTGGGGTTAAAAGATAAAGAATCTAACAAAGTGGGAGTTGTCACAGTTGCTCTTTGGTGATGACACTGTGCTTTTTGGGAGATTCTGAAGAGAAGTTGCAGAGGTTGGTTGATGAGTTTGGTAGGGTATATAAAAAAAGAAAATTAAAAGTGAAAGAGTAAGGTTATAAGTATAACAAAAAAAATAGGTAACAAAAGATTGAATATCAGATTGGAGGGAGAGAGTATGGAGGAGGTGAATGTATTCAGATACTTAGGAGTGGATGTGTCAGCAGATGGTGTCTATGAAAGATAAGGTGAGTCATAGAACTGATGAGGGGAAAAAGGTGAGTGGTGCACTTAGGAGTCTGTGGAGACAAAGAACTTTGTCCATGGAAGCAAAGAGGGGAGAGTATGAGAGTATAGTTATACCAACGCTCTTATATGGGTGTGAAACATGGATGGTGAATGTAACAGGAGAAGGCTGGAGGCAGTGGAGATGTCATGTCTGAGGGCAATGTGTGGTGTGAATATGATGCAGAGAATTCGTAGTTTGGAAATTAGGAGGAGGTGCGGGATTACCAAAACTGTTATCGAGAGGGCTGAGGAAGGGTTGCTGAGGTGGTTCGGACATGTAAGGAGGATGGAACAAAACAGAATGACTTCGAGAGTGTTTAAATCTGTAGTGGAGGGAAGGCATGGTAGGGGTCAGCCTAGGAAAGGTTGGAGAGAGGGGGTAAAGGAGGTTTTGTGTGCGAGGGGCATCCAGAAAGCATGCGTGAGCGTGTTAGATAGGAGCGAATGGAGACAAATGGGTTTCAGGACTTGACGTGCTGTTGGAGTGTGAGCAGGGAAATATTTATGAAGGGATTCAGGGAAACCGGCAGGCCGGACTTGAGTCCTGGAGATGGGAAGTACAGTGTCTGCACTCTGAAGGAGGGGTGTTAATGTTGCAGTTTTATAACTGTAGTGTAAGCGCGCCTCTGGCAGGACAGTGATGGAGTGAATGATTGTGAAAGTTTTTCTTTCTCCGGCCTCCCTGCCTTGGTGGGAGAAGGCCGATGTGCTAATAAAAAAAATTAATAATAATAATATATAATAAAATAAAAGTAAAATAAATTAATAATAATAATAATAATAATAATAATAATAATAATAATAATCCCAAATGTTTATCCCAATAAACATTGAACAAAAGTTTCTTTATGTAGTGACAAGGCGAATTCTCTTCCCTTAAACGTAATGTTTGTTTCATCATAACATTCGTACCAAACATTGCAAATATTCTGTATAACATTAATGGGGGAAATATTAGTAGAACATAAATATGAAGATCAAAGACGTGGTAAATTAATAAAAGTAAACAGGGAAGAGAGGAAGTGACAGACAGAAAGCGAAGATCTTGTTATTGGAGAGAGCACAGAAGAGGAACGAGAGAAAATACACGAGAGTGAAAGCTAAAGAGAAAGCAGTGTGTGTGTGTGTGTGTGTGTGTGTGTAATATGACAGAAGATTAGAGAGCAGTAGGAAGGGAGTAAACGAGACAAGAGGAATAAGATGGAAACATATAGACGAGGTAATGGTTAAAAGTGGATGAGAGAAGTGTAAACACCGAATGGAAGGATGGAGAGGGAACAGGAGAGATAAGGGAATGATACATAGAGGCAAGGGCAACAGGCGAGGTAACAGAGGAGGGAAAACAGGGCAAAGGGGAAGGGAAAATTATAATGGAGAAAGGTAGTGTGTACTCATCTAATTATGGTTGCAGGTGTCGATTCGTAGCTCCTGCCCCGTGTATGTGTATATTTGGGGGTAGAAGGGAGGGGGAAACTATAGTTATCACCAGATACCAAAGTGTTTTAAAATGTAATAGGAAAATAACTGTATCAATCTTCACGTCAACAGAACCATTCAGAGAGGAACAACACTCGTGAGTGTATGAAGTATTATTATCTACAAATTATTACCTAAACACTATGGACAGTTAGTTCACCTCGTAACTGGTATAACTAGAGGAAAATAACACGGCAAGGAGAGGCGGCGATCTTTCACGATTTATTCGTCTGTGACCTTGCCAAATCTCAGCAAAGTTGATCCACCACTTTACTGTAGTATAATTTTCTCTGTGTGCTAAACTTGTCGCTGGTTCAGTTCAGATAATTATTTTTTTTTTAAGTCAGTTCTCTTAAAACGTTCTACATAGTGATTTTTTTTTTTGTAAATGCGATTGAAAAATTCCATCCAGAATTGAATAGCCCGTGAAAAGGCCTTCATAGGCCTGTACAGGCCTTTGGAAGGTGCAATTTTTCAGTTGCATTTGCAAAAAATTCCCACTAGAGGGGTTTCACAAAATATTTACTTTTTTCTGTATTGCGTGATAAATTTTATTTATTGATTTACTGGGTTGTGCACTTGGAGGATGCACGTGTGCACACACCTGTTATGTTGGACGCCAGCTTGTCAACTTGAGTTTGGAAAGTAGGGGATGTGTGTAGACACAGTGCTCTCTTGTTCTGCAGTAGATCTGGAAGTTGTGTGGTGGACAGACGAGGCCCGGCCACCGAGCTAGCTAAACATGGATGGTTTTTCCAAAACCTATTTCGTAGGGTGAAGCCACTTCTGAAACCAGTGTTTAGGACTTTGCGGAGAGATTGACAGGGGAACTGCAGTGAAACACTACTGAAAGTGCACTTTTCCGTTATAATTCTGTAATCCCCCAACTTTTATAGTTAAATAATAAAACTTTATATTCTTTCATATAATTTATATTCTTGTCTCAGACTAGTAACCCCCCCCACTAACCCCCTCCATGAAAATGAAGTGTTTGATTTTCTCTGTTTAATAGAGTGTATCTGAGTAGTGAGTGTTATTCAGAACTTAAGTGTAGCTAAAGTGTTATTAAGTATATAGCAGGAGGTGAAGAAGGATGTTTTACCCTCTGGTAAAACCTACACACACACACACACACACACACACACACACACACACACACACACACACACACACACACACACACACACACACACACACACACACACACACACATACACATACACACCGTAGGTACGTTCGACAAAGGACTTGTATAATATTGAACTTAAAATACTTTGTGGAACTAAAGGTAGAGGGTAAATTGGCAAGTGAAGAATGTGAGAAGCCAGGTATTAAAAGATGGAACTTTGCAGGAATGTTGGAATTCTTGAATTGCAGTACGTTGGGAAATGGAACTTGAAGGAGAGTCAGTAGATGAGATGGAGTACGTAGTTGGGAAGTACTGGGAGGCAAAAAAAGACTTCATACCTAGTCAAAGAACGGGTACTAGAAGAGAGAAAACCAAAGATCCAAGAGGAAAAAAAAGAAGCATACGAGCATGGAAAAACTATAGGAAGCAAAGAAGAGACGAGAACAGAGAAGTGAGATTGGCCAGAAATTAATATGTAAGAGTAAGGAGAGAAGCTGAGTGACAATTAGAGAACAACATAGCAATCAAGACCAAGTCTGAGCTGCTTCACAATCACAACAGAAGAAAAACAGCAGTAAAAAACCAGGTAATTCGAATAAAGAATGAAAGAGAGCACGCAGAAAAAAACAAAGAGGTTTACAAAGTGCTGGCAGTGCCAGAAAGCCTGCAAGAAAGAGCAAACCAGCAGGTACTGGACATCATACATACAACAGGAAGGTTTAAAACAAACTTTTGGTGGAGCTGGATACATCAAACACGGTGGCACTTGACGGAACTTCACCATGGATTCTGCGAGAGGAAGCAAAAGCAGTGTCTGGACCACTAGCTACGATCTACAAGAAGTCAAAGGAACACGGGACAGTTGCCAGAGATCTGGAAGACTCGGGGAAGAAAGGCTGCAGACTTTATTCAGAGACAAGGACCAAAAGCTCAAATCAACCGAATAACCTCTGCAGCCAATGCTCGCCTGTCAAATCTGAGAGCGGTCTTCAGGACTCCATCATCCTTCCGGGTACTTTATACAACATATGTCAGGGGTCATCTTGGAGTAAACGAAACCAATATGGAACCTACATATGAGGAAGCCTGTTTAGAAAGTGAATAAAATGCAGAAGAAATTACCTCCAACAAGGGGGGCGCGAGGGGGTCATGACACCTCTCTCTCCCACAGCGCAAGGAAAGAGGGGGGAGGGAGGAGTCGCATACTCTGGTCCATGTAATCATAAGACACACCTTCCATCTTCCAGTTAGGACTCGCGAAACAACTCAGTCAAGTGTCTGCCCAAGACAAGTGTCTGCCCAAGACAAGTGTCTGCCCAAGACAAGTGTCTGCCCAAGAAAACTCCGATTATAAGGAATTCTAAAGAAGATGTTAATAAGCCTTAACACGCACTTGTGCTGCATAAAATAAATTTCACGACAGTATCGCGGTCACAGATTCACAGAGAAACACTAAACCTGTAGGGGTCATATAGCACTTACATACAAACGAAGGCAAGCAACAGCAGTCAAGTAGAAAGATGTTGTGCTTGTATTAAATAATATAACAAGCAACTCTTCTGTCCCGCTAGCAAGTGACCTGTCCCACTAGCAAGTGACCTGTCCCACTAGCAAGTGACCTGTCGCACTAGCGAGTGACCTGTCGCACTAGCAAGTGACCTGTCCCACTAGCAAGTGACCTGTCCCACTAGCAAGTGACCTGTCGCACTAGCAAGTGACCTGTCCCACTAGCGAGTGACCTGTCGCACTAGCAAGTGACCTGTCCCACTAGCAAGTGAGCTGTCCCACTAACAAGTTACCTTCTGTCCCACAAGCAAAGTGACCTGTCGCACTAGCAAGTGATCTGTCCCACTAGCAAGTGACCTGTCCCACTAGCAAGTGACCTGTCCCACTAGCAAGTGACCTGTCCCACTAGCAAGTGACCTGTCCCACTAGCAAATGACCTGTCGCACTAGCAAGTGACCTGTCGCACTAGCAAGTGACGTGTCCCACTAGCAAGTGACCTGTCCCACTAGCAAGTGACTTGTCCCACTAGCAAGTGACCTGTCGCACTAGCAAGCGACCTGTCACACTAGCACGTGACCTGTCGCATTAGCAAGTGACGTGTCCCATTAGCAAGCGACCTGTTCCACTAGCAAGTGACTTGGCTCACTTGCAAGTGTCCTGTCTCACTAGCAAATGACCTGTCCCACTAGCAAGTGAGCTGTCCCACTAGCAAGTGACCTCTCCCACTAGCAAGTGACCTGTCCCAATAACAATTGATCTATCCCGCTAGCAAGTGACCTGTCCCACTAGCAAGTGACCTATCCCATTAGCAAGTGACCTGTCCCATTAGCAAGTGACCTGTCCCACTAGCAAGTGACCTGTCCCACTAGAAAGTGACGTGTCTCACTAGCAAGTGACGTGTCCCACTAGAAAGTGACTTGTCCCACTAGCAAGTGACCTGTCGCACTAGCAAGCGACCTGTCGCACTAGCACGTGACCTGTCGCACTAGCAAGTGACGTCCCACTAGCAAGTGATGTGTCCCACTAGCAAGTGACCTGTCCCACTAGTAAGTGACCTGTCCCACTAGCAAGTGACCTGTCCCACTAACAAGTTACCTTCTGTCCCACTAGCAAGTGACTTGGCCAACTAGCAAGTGTCCTGACCCACTAGCAAGTCATCTCTCCCATTAGCAAGTGACCTGTCCCACTAACAAGTTACTTTCTGTCCCACTAGCAAGTGACTTGTCCCACTGGCAAGTGACCTGTCCCTCTAGCAAGTGACCTGTCCCCCTAGCAAGTGACCTGTCCCACTAACAAGTGACCTGTCCCACTAGCAAGTGACCTGTCCCAATAGCAATTGACCTATCCCAGTAGCAAGTGACCTGTCCCTCTAGCAAGTGACCTATCCCATTAGCAAGTGACCTATCCCACCAGCAAGTGACCTGTCCCACTAGTAAATGACCTGTCCCACTAGCAAATGACCTGTCCCACTAGTAAGTGACCTGTCGCACTAGCAAGTGACCTGTCCCATTAGCAAGTGACCTGTCCCACTAGCAAGTGACTTGTCCCACTGGCAAGTGACCTGTCCCTCTAGCAAGTGACCTGTCCCCCTAGCAAGTGACCTGTCCCACTAGCAAGTGACCTGTCCCACTAGCAAGTGACCTATCCCAATAGCAATTGACCTATCCCACTAGCAAGTGACCTGTCCCTCTAGCAAGTGACCTATCCCATTAGCAAGTGACCTATCCCACCAGCAAGTGACCTGTCCCACTAGTAAATGACCTGTCCCACTAGCAAATAACCTGTCCCACTAGTAAGTGACCTGTCGCACTAGCAAGTGACGTGTCCCACTAGCAAGTGACCTGTCCCACTAGCAAGTGACCTGTCGCACTAGCAAGCGACCTGTCACACTAGCACGTGACCTGTCGCACTAGCAAGTGACGTGTCCCATTTGCAAGTGATGTGTCCCACTAGCAAGTAACCTGTCCCACTAGCAAGTGACCTGTCCAACTAGCAAGTGATCTGTCCCACTAGCAAGTGACCTTTCCCCTTAGCAAGAGACCTGTCGCACTAGCAAGTGACCTTTCGCACTAGCAAGTGTCCTGTCCCACTAGCAAGTGACCTGTCCCACCAGCAAGCGACCTGTTCCACTAGCAAGTGACTTGGCTCACTAGCAAGTGACCTGCCCCACTAGCAAGTCACCTGTCCCACTAGCAAGTGACCTGTCCCACTAACAAGTGACCTGTCCCACTAACAAGTGACCTGTCCCACTAACAAGTGACCTGTCCCACTAACAAGTGACCTGTCCCACTAACAAGTGACCTGTCCCACTAACAAGTGACCTGTCCCACTAACAAGTGACCTGTCCCACTAACAAGTGACCTGTCCCACTAACAAGTGACCTGTCCCACTAACAAGTGACCTGTCCCACTAACAAGTGACCTGTCCCACTAACAAGTGACCTGTCCCGCTAACAAGTGACCTGTCCCGCTAACAAG
Source organism: Cherax quadricarinatus (assembly GCF_038502225.1). Taxonomy (NCBI): domain Eukaryota; kingdom Metazoa; phylum Arthropoda; class Malacostraca; order Decapoda; family Parastacidae; genus Cherax; species Cherax quadricarinatus. Next base: position 17,320,505 of record NC_091315.1, read on the forward strand.
TGACCTGTCCCACTAACAAGTGACCTGTCCCGCTAACAAGTGACCTGTCCCACTAACAAGTGACCTGTCCCACTAACAAGTGACCTCATACTTTGTAACGACGACCTTTTACATTAAAATATTATTAGTATCATTAGATCTGTCACCATCGGGGACTCCCGGCCGGCAGCAATGAATATATATATATATATATATATATATATATATATATATATATATATATATATATATATATATATATATATATATATATATATATATATTATTATTATTATTTTTTTATTATTATCACACTGGCCGATTCCCACCAAGGCAGGGTGGCCCGAAAAAGAAAAACTTTCACCATTATTCACTCCATCACTGTCTTGCCAGAAGGGTGCTTTACACTACAGTTTTTAAACTGCAACATTAACACCCCTCTTTCAGAGTGCAGGCACTGTACTTCCCATCTCCAGGACTCAAGTCCGGCCTGCCGGTTTCCCTGAATCCCTTCATAAATGTTACTTTGCTCACACTACAACAGCACGTCAAGTATTAAAAACCATTTGTCTCCATTCACTCCTATCAAACACGCTCACGCATGCCTGATGGAAGTCCAAGCCCCTCGCACACAAAACCTCCTTTACCCCCTCCCTCCAACCTTTCCTAGGCCGACCCCTACCCCGCCTTCCTTCCACTACAGACTGATACACTCTTGAAGTCATTCTGTTTCGCTCCATTCTCTCTACATGTCCGAACCACCTCAACAACCCTTCCTCAGCCCTCTGGACAACAGTTTTGGTAATCCCGCACCTCCTCCTAACTTCCAAACTACGAATTCTCTGCATTATATTCACACCACACATTGCCCTCAGACATGACATCTCCACTGCCTCCAGTCTTCTCCTCGCTGCAACATTCATCACCCACGCTTCACACCCATATAAGAGCGTTGGTAAAACTATACTCTCATACATTCCCCTCTTTGCCTCCAAGGACAACGTTCTTTGTCTCCACAGACTCCTAAGTGCACCGCTCACCCTTTTCCCCTCATCAATTCTATGATTCACCTCATCTTTCATAGACCCATCCGCTGACACGTCCACTCCCATATATAATATATGTATATATATATATATATATATATATATATATATATATATATGTCGTGCCGAATTTGTAAAACTGGTCAATTAGCAAGAACTCATTTAAAATTAAGTCCTTTTTAAAATTTTCTCTTATACGTTTAAAGATATATTTTTTTCATTAACGTTAATATAAAAATTCTTAATTTTGCACCAAAAGAATCTTAGAAAACTTACCTAACCTTAGTATAACAAGAGCAATTTATTTTATCCTAATCCAACTAAATATATTTTAGATTTGTTTACAATAATTTAATACTAAACAAACACAGTGAAATATATCTTTTTCGTTACGTTCAGAATGATTTTGGCGAAATTATTACATACACAAATTTTCACTTGTCCTATATGGCAAGATGAGCGTTGCTATTTAAGCCAAGATCGCAAGTTCTGCCTATTCGCCACGACATATGTATATATATATGTCGTGCCGAATAGGCAGAACTTGCGATCTTGGCTTAAATAGCAACGTTCATCTTGCCATATAGGACAAGTGAAAATTTGTGTATGCAATAATTTCGCCAAAATCATTCTGAACCTAACGAAAAAAAAATATATTTCACTGTGTTTGTTTAGTATTAAATTACTGTAAACAAATCTAAAATATATTTAGTTGGGTTAGGCTAAAATAAATTACTCTTGTTATAATAAGGTTAGGTAAGTTTTCTAATATTCTTTTAGTGCAAATTTATAAATTTTCACATTAACATTAATGAAAAATATATATCTTTAAACGTATAAGAAATTTTTTTTAGAAAGGACTTAATTTTAAATGAGTTCTTGCTAATTGACCAGTTTTACATATTCGGCAACCGTCCAGGGAGGTACTACCGTCCTGCCAAGTGAGTGTAAAACGAAAGCCTGTAATTGTTTTAAATGATGGTAGGATTGCTGGTGTCTTTTTTTTCTGTCTCATGAACATGCATGATTTCAGGTACGTCTTGCTACTTCTACTTACACTTAGGTCACACTACACATACATGTGCAAGCATATATACACACACACCCCTCTGGGTTTTCTTCTATTTTCTTTCTAGTTCTTATTCTTGTTTATTTCCTCTTATCTCCATGGGGAAGTGGAACAGAATTCTTCCTCCGTAAGCCATGCGTGTTGTAAGAGGCGACTAAAATGCCGGGAACAAGGGGCTAGTAACCTCTTCTCCTGTATATATTACTAAATGTAAAAGGAGAAACTTTCGTTTTTCCTTTTGGGCCACCCTGCCTCGGTGGGATATGGCCGATGTGTTGAAAGAAAAAAAAAAAAAAATATATATATATATATATATATATATATATATATATATAAATTGACTGAAGAAATGACTACATAAATTTGTTTGTAAAGCTAGACAGCAACCATCCAGGGCAGTACAAACATTCTCTCAGAGGAGTGTAAAAAAAAAGCCTGCCAAGATTGTTGGTCCTGACATTGTACTTCATGAACGTGTAGGATGACTGGTACAACGTACATAGTTCTACTTGCATTCAGTACACACTTGATTTTTTTTTTACCTGTGTGTTTTATCAGTTTTTATTCCTGTAATATTTTTTCTACAAGTGAGGAGGCGTGTTGCAAGACCGGGCCACGAGGGCCATGATCCATTAACAGATAACAGATATATTGAGCACACACAAAGTCACTTAACGCCACTCTAATGTGTTAGTACAACCCAGAGTGTGTGTGTTGGGTGTAACCTGTGTCCTTCCTCCCTTACACTTGCAGATCGTGCTGATGGAGAGCACACACACACACACACACACACACACACACACACACACACACACACACACACACACTGTTGCAGGCCAAACATCCGCTGCCGACCACCCAAACACCGGAGCTTTGTCCTCCCTCCACACAAACACAACGGCGATTACACACCTACCCTTCCTTACGCTCCAGTTTTTCCTGCGTTTCCTTCTGACCCATTTCCACTCCTCTCACTCCCCCTTCATCCAGCTCTCTGTCTTTGGCTTTTCTTCATTTGCTTCTTCGCATTTTCTCATTCTCATTCCATCTCTCCATCCCATTCTCATTTTTATTAGTTTCCTGTGGCTTTTCACCTTATTTGCCGCCCTTTCCTTTCCATTCTCTCTCGTGTTTTTCCATTCCTTCCACCCATCCCTCTCAACCTCCCTCCCTGTCGCCTGTTCTCTTTCGTTCTCTCTAGGCGCCACAGAACGCGAAAGGGACCTAACAATATCTTCCCTTTTGTTGGAGGAGTGTAAGGGGTAAGGCCTGTGAGAGGCTTCTGGGGAGAGCTAAGATAGGATAGGGGGAGGGTAGGGGTGGGAGAGAAGGAAAAAGTCGACGCACTGGATAAAGAGAAAAAACATTGATTAGCTGTTCCAGATGACATGGTGATCTTTCCTCCCAGACACCTTGAAGGACACACTTTCTAGTCTCTTGTCTGGTCTCGCCCTAATGTCGAGACCCAGACCGAGACCCATTTATTACGACGTCCACCGTATAGCCTCTAAACCAACCATGAGATCTTCCATGAATTCCAGAATCAGCATGGGAGCCACCACAATAAATTAATTTAGGCACAGGTGCACATGAACATAATTATCAAACATAGTGCAAATTACCTAGGATAGCACAAAATTTTTTTTAGACAAAGTGACTTATTTCCACTGGGGTCCTTGTAATATTTTATTTAAACCTTAAAAGTTAAAACAGCTAAGTAACTTAAAACCCACTGCTAAACGTAATGAATATCTTCCTCACAACATAAGACTTACCATGGGCCTCCAGAACTACCAAGAGAGCTAACTATTATAGCTTCAAAATTCATACGAGACTCATCACATATCCTCCAAAAATCTTCGGGATTCACCGTGTCCTCCAGACCATCACTAACCCCAAAAAACTCCATGAAAATCATCAGCGACTTAAACCCACTATGGGTTCCCAATTATATAAACGTGTGATCGACTCGTACTTCCGCTATTCACATATGATGATAAATGTAATTAAACGTTTACGAATAGACTATGACAGCGAGAAACCGCAGGAAGACTGACAGACTGCAGGAGTGGTTCATCAAGTGGCTGCCAGGGTTTAACCGCAGAAAGACTGACATACTGCAGGAGGGGTTCATCAAGTGGCTGCCAGGGTTTAACCGCAGGAAGACTGACAGACTGCAGGAGTGGTTCATCAAGTGGCTGCCAGGGTTTAACCGCAGGAAGACTGACAGACTGCAGGAGTGGTTTATCAAGTGGCTGCCAGGGTTTAACCGCAGAAAGACTGACATACTGCAGGAATGGTTCATCAAGTGGCTGCCAGGGTTTAACTGCAGGAAGACTGACAGACTGCAGGAATGGTTCATCAAGTGGCTGCCAGGGTTTAACCGCAGGAAGACTTACAGACTGCAGGAGTGGTTCATCAAGTGGCTGCCAGGGTTTAACCGCAGGAAGACTGACAGACTGCAGGAGTGGTTCATCAAGTGGCTGCCAGGGTTTAACCTTAGTAAGTATAAAGTAATGATATTAGGAGCCAGAGAGAAACAACTAACAGCAGTACACCACCTGCAAATGGAGCCAGATACTTTTGTATCTGGCCAGATACAAAATGAGAGGGAGTCAGATACAAAATGAGAGGGAGTCAGATACAAAATGAGAGGGAGTCAGATACAAAATGAGAGGGAGTCAGATACAAAATGAGAGGGAGTCAGATACAAAATGAGAGGGAGTCAGATACAAAATGAGAGGGAGTCAGATACAAAATGAGAGGGAGTCAGATACAAAATGAGAGGGAGTCAGATACAAAATGAGAGGAAGTCAGATACAAAATGAGAGGGAGTCAGATACAAAATGAGAGGGAGTCAGATACAAAATGAGAGGGAGTCAGATACAAAATGAGAGGGAGTCAGATACAAAATGAGAGGGAGTCAGATACAAAATGAGAGGAAGTCAGATACAAAATGAGAGGGAGTCAGATACAAAATGAGAGGGAGCCAGATACAAAATGAGAGGGAGCCAGATACAAAATGAGAGGGAGTCAGATACAAAATGAGAGGGAGTCAGATACAAAATGAGAGGGAGTCAGATACAAAATGAGAGGGAGTCAGATACAAAATGAGAGGGAGTCAGATACAAAATGAGAGGGAGCCAGATACAAAATGAGAGGGAGCCAGATACAAAATGAGAGGAAGTCATACAAAATGAGAGGGAGTCAGATACAAAATGAGAGGGAGTCAGATACAAAATGAGAGGGAGTCAGATACAAAATGAGAGGGAGTCAGATACAAAATGAGAGGGAGTCAGATACAAAATGAACAAAGATGACTGAACATATCTATGACTGAACATTTTCGCATTTTCTCATCTATGCATCCTTCAGAGAGGGTATTTCCATGTCCGTGAAGAGTTCTTAATTCGGGAAATTAGAGCTACCCTTCATTTCCTTGAATCAAAACTAATTACCTTTCATTTCCCCGGTGCTGTATGACCATCTACAGTTTCAGCACATCTCACTAATAATAATAATAATAATAATAATAATAATAATAATAATAATAGCGATGTATTTCGGTAGCCGTGCGATCCGACAAAGGCATCCCCGTATTGCATAACCCCGTCATCTGTGCTGTGATACACGTGAAAGGAATAGCGCAGAGTGCGGCATAAGTTTGTAATGCAGTTAAATAGCGGTGAAGACTTGAATGGAATCGTAAGAGATATTCACAAGTCATCATATAAAAACTAATATCCAAAGTTCTTCATTAAAAAAAAATGGTAAAATGTTACATACACAGTCAAAATCAAATTCAAACCTTTCAAAGAGACTAATATCCCCAAAAACACAAACACATTAAATTTCAAGCCGCACAAAGTTAATCAGATGTGACATTCAGAAATTATCCCATGAAAAGCAGTATTTATAGTTTCCAGATTTCCCCCATAAGAAAAAGCAAATTGAAAATAATTTCGCAAGTTTTATTGAAACTTTAGGTACATATTTTTTTTTTTTACAATGGTGTCAAGGGCACCCATGTTATAGGTACACAAAGGTACATTATGTAAATATAATGTAGGGTCACTCAGCAAAGTCAAACACTAAGACTTATCCCTGATCAGGAGAGACATTCTCCAGTTAGGTCACAGAAACCAATTTGATTAATAAAACTGTCACATTAAAGGTTACGCCACCTAAAATCAAGGTGAAGCTTCCTTTGAGGGAAAACCAACCAGAAGATACATTCTTCAGTTATTACATAGACTCCAACAAAAAACACTGATCTACAGCCAAAATGCTACGGAAATCAAAATAGTCATTCTTTACTAATTTTAGGTCACTCAAGGGAAATGATGCTTAAAATTGCAGACTGGGTCTATTTTTGAAGATACAGACTCTGGCTGGTTCCTGTTATCCTTGAACCGGGAAGGTAGAATAGTAAATAAATTATACAAGGGAAGGGCTCTTGATTCAAACCCACAATGCTTAACTGGTTTTAAAATACATACAGCTTCTTATATTTCTCATCAGTAGCTCTTTTTATTTAAATTTCTTCTTTTTTGGAGGGCGGGATGGGGACAGACTTGTACCGAGTGGACCACCAATTGTGCAATTTATGTGAAGTTATGTTCTTTAAACGTACGATCTTACCACGGGGTTACTCCCCTTTTACCCTAACGTCCTTTACATTTCTCCTTCGTTCTCATCCTTCCATTCTCCACCGACGCCACCACCAGCACCACCAAATCCACTCACCATCCACCACCACCCACAAGAACGCAAAAGTTTGCATTCCCGTCTCCCACCCGGACTGTTGCACTGAACCAGAACCAACAACTTACAAATATGCAGCTGGTGAGACGAGCAAGAAAGGATACACGACAGCTCAAGGTCGAATCCCCCTTCCCCCTCCCCCCCCTCCAAGGTTATTGTTGCAAAGATAAAGAGGCGTAAAACAGCATCGGGATTTTATACGAGTCAAGGCCACCGCCTCCAACAATGACTGGAAAAAAAATCGTTGATGTTGACTAACATGTTTTCGACTCTGGTGCCGAGAGGGGGAGAGGGAAAGAGAGAGGTGAGAAAGGAAAAGGAAGGGAGAAAGAGAGTGAGGGGAAAAAGAGAAGGGAGAAGGAATTGAGGAAGTTTGCAGTCAAAATTGGGGTGAATAAGACACTTGGGATAAGAAGCAAAAAAGAGAAAAGAGGAAAAAAGTAGATAAAAGGTAGATATCTTAAAATACAACAGGGACAATTCCCATCAAAGGACAGTGGTCTAAAAAAGCAAATGGTAAATTAAAGCAGAATAACGGATTAGTGACATCTTTCTGTCCTAAAAGCTGTGAAACAGAAAAATAAATATGGTCAAGCTGCCACAACTTCTTCAGCTCATTATTTTTTGTTAAGGCTGAAAGAGTGACATAAACCTTATGTCCAATACTTCAAGACGTGATGAGGTTCGTGGAGTGGGTTTTAATGCCGGTCTTGAAGCGGATTTATTCGTGCATATTGTTGTGATCTTGCAGGTCCTGAAGCAGATTTTACACTTTTTTTTTCTAAGTGTATGCTGTCATTGTAGGGTCAGAGGTAACTCTTTGAAGCAGATTCTTGGTAATTTTTGGGATGGAGGTCCAGGGAAACCGTGAAGGAGGCCTACCAGGAGTCCCACATGGGTAAATATGGAGCGAGGGAGTACAGAAAAGGAAAGATAACAGAACACCTTGCTGTCTATAACGAGGAGCTCTACTGAATCTAGCGAGGCCTGGTCACATACCGGGCCGTGGGGGCGTTGACCCCTGGAACACCCTCCAGGTATACACCCACGCTACAGGTTTAGTATAACTTTGGGTCTTATTGTTACTTATACCTCTTGATATAAGCCCAAACATTCGACCAACTTTGTTGCAAACACCTAATCAAGAACTGGGACAACAGAAAGTCTCGAGACGGGTCACAGGTAAGTAAATCCCTGAAAATAGGTCAAAACTCTCGATACATTTTGTAAAATTACAAAATTTTCTAAATAAGAATAGAGAAACACTGCATTTTCTGATATACCTAATTTATTAGCTAAAATGTGTAAATTATCACACATTACTCGAAACTGCTCTTACACTAGCATTTTTATGGAAAAAGTGAGGCAAATCATAATATTTTGGAAACTTAGGTCGAATACCCGCATAAAAAAGTGAGCTGAGGGCATTAAAGATGATACCACTGTGCCATTTGTTGTCAATGAAAGGAGGAGGGAGGCCGTCAGAGCCTCCCTCCTCCTGCTGGTGAAGTGTGTTGTTCACCACTGTTCCTGCTGGTGAAGTGTGTTGTTCACCACTGTTCCTACTGGTGAAGTGTGGTGTTCACCACTGTTCCTGCTGGTGAAGTGTGGTGTTCACCACTGTTCCTGCTGGTGAAGTGTGGTGTTCACCACTGTTCCTGCTGGTGAAGTGTGGTGTTCACCACTGTTCCTGCTGGTGAAGTGTGTTGTTCACCACTGTTCCTGCTGGTGAAGTGTGGTGTTCACCACTGTTCCTGCTGGTGAAGTGTGTTGTTCACCACTGTTCCTGCTGGTGAAGTGTGGTGTTCACCACTGTTCCTGCTGGTGAAGTGTGTTCACCACTGTTCCTGCTGGTGAAGTGTGGTGTTCACCACTGTTCCTGCTGGTGAAGTGTGGTGTTCACCACTGTTCCTGCTGGTGAAGTGTGGTGTTCACCACTGTTCCTGCTGAAGTGTGGTGTTCACCACTGTTCCTGCTGAAGTGTGGTGTTCACCACTGTTCCTGCTGATGAAGTGTGATGTTCACCACTGTTCCTGCTGGTGGAGTGTGGTGTTCACCACTGTTCCTGCTGGTGGAGTGTGGTGTTCACCACTGTTCCTGCTGGTGAAGTGTGGTGTTCACCACTGTTCCTGCTGGTGAAGTGTGGTGTTCACCACTGTTCCTGCTGGTGGAGTGTGGTGTTCACCACTGTTCCTGCTGGTGAAGTGTGTTGTTCACCACTGTTCCTGCTGGTGGAGTGTGGTGTTCACCACTGTTCCTGCTGGTGAAGTGTGTTGTTCACCACTGTTCCTGCTGGTGAAGTGTGTTGTTCACCACTGTTCCTGCTGGTGGAGTGTGGTGTTCACCACTGTTCCTGCTGGTGGAGTGTGGTGTTCACCACTGTTCCTGCTGAAGTGTGGTGTTCACCACTGTTCCTGCTGGTGAAGTGTGGTGTTCATCACTGTTCCTGCTGAAGTGTGGTGCTCACCACTGTTCCTGCTGGTGAAATGTGGTGTTCACCACTGTTCCTGCTGAAGTGTGGTGTTCACCACTGTTCCTGCTGAAGTGTGGTGTTCACCACTGTTCCTGCTGAAGCGTGGTGTTCACCACTGTTCCTGCTGAAGCGTGGTGTTCACCACTGTTCCTGCTGGTGGAGTGTGGTGTTCACCACTGTTCCTGCTGGTGAAGTGTGGTGTTCACCACTGTTCCTGCTGGTGGAGTGTGGTGTTCACCACTGTTCCTGCTGGTGGAGTGTGGTGTTCACCACTGGTTCTGTTTGTGCAGTGTGGTGTTCACCACTGGTTCTGTTTGTGCAGTGTGGTGTTCATCAGTGCTGCTCGTGGAGTATGGTGCTCACCACTGCTTCTTGTGGTACCATTGACGGTGCACTGTAAATCTTGGGCACGGATTTTTACGCTACAATAGCTGCCACAGCCGTGTCTGTCCTGTGTAAGTCTCATTGTTGTGCAGACCGTCTTACCTACCTCGCAACTTTTACCAGGGTGATAAAGGGTGACCAAATGAAGGGGATAAAAGAAACACAAAGGGGGACAGAAGAAACAAAATGGCGGCCTACGACAGAGTCATGGGCCGCCATTGATACCTTCTGCATTGCTGCAGAGAATTTCCCCTCCTATTTGTTGCTATCTTGCAACTCATTGCTTATTTTACATAACTTAGCGTGTATAAAACCTTGTAAAAACTTAAAATTATGAAGTTTAAATAAACACTTCGCCTATCTGAGACAGTAACCTCCTGATTAATGTAAGAACAACATAGAAATACGATCTAATTGGCTAACTTACTTAATTTTCAAGTTAGCTCTCATGTTTCTGTAATAATTGTGTTTCCAATACATATGTAGTTGTTTTGCATTGTATATTGCTGTGTTTTGTTCCGGAAATATAATCTTCACGAAGGTTGTTCAATTTTAATTGAAACGTTGATATGCACTGTGGTAAAAAAAATCTGAGAACTGATAATCTTTTAAATATATAAATATATATTACTGGACGACCGACTCCCGCCGAGGCTGAGTGACCCAGAGAACACACACACACACACACACACACACACACACACACACACACACACACACACACACACACACACACATACACACACACACACACACACACACACACACACACACACACACACACACACACACACACACGACGAGAGGTTAAGGGAAATCAACCTGACGACACTGGAGGACAGGAGAGATAGGGGGGACATGACATCGACATGCAAAATACTGAGAGGAATTGACACGGTGGACAAAGACAGGATGTTCCAGAGATAGGACACAGCAACAAGGGGACACAGTTGGAAGTTGAAGACACAGATGAATCACAGGGATGTTAGGAAGTATTTCTTCAGCCACAGAGTAGTCAGGAAGTGGAATAGTTTGGGAAGCGATGTAGTGGAGGCAGGATCCATACATAGCTTTAAGCAGAGGTATGATAAAGCTCACGGTTCAGGGAGAGTGACCTAGTAGCTACCAGTGAAGAGGCGGGGCCAGGAGCTAGGACTCGACCCCTGCAACCTTAACTAGGTGAGTACAACTACGTGAGTACACACACACCAGCGACCAGTGAAGAGGCGGGGCTAGGAGCCGTGACTCGACCCCTGCAACCACAACTAGGTGAGTACACACTAGTGCATGTACACGTAGAGGGACATACGAGAATATCTTAGTTTACCTACAATTAGAGTTTACGTTCATCCCAGTACACCATACTTGGGATTCAAGTATTCTTGACTGGTAGTGAACAGGTGACACGCAGCGTTAATTTCCCGTGTGTTGTCAGTAGGTTTCAAGCCCAATTAAATTAACCGGGAATATTCATAATAATAATAATATTATTGTTATTATAACAAAGCGCTAGACCCGCAAGGGTCCCGTATCTCCATTGCTAGTGCACTTAGCTCACACGCTGAGGTTGGGGGGGTCGATCCCTAGTACGGGTGGAAATATTAAGACGTGTTTCCTTAAGATACCTGCTGTCTCTGTTCATCTATCAGTAAAATAGGTACCTAGTAAGTTTATTTAGGTATACATAAATACAGTTACGATGATTATCATACATAGCAGCATATGTGTAGAGAACCTGGGATAACCTCAAAACATCAAAGTGTGTTAGTCGACTGGTGTGGGTCGCATCCTGGGGACAAAACTGACGTAATATGCCAGAAATGCTCTGCATAACCAGGGGCTTTATTTATAGTAGTATGTCACTGATGTCAGCTAGGACTGTGTACCTTGTACATGTACTTGTAAAAATTATTATTATTATTATTATTATTATTTATTATTATTATACAGCGCTTAACCCACTCTAATTCCTAAATCCCTAAATTCAACCTAACTAGAAAAATATCGAACAGATTCATCTAGATTATTATATTCAAGGGGAAGCGCTAAACCCGTATTGGGTCATAGTGCCTGAGGAATAGGAAGTACCTAGGCTTGATCCCAGGAACGGGAGGGTAGCTGCAATTCCTTGGCTCAAGAGCCTTTCACCAGTATCAAGGCTGGTGCATCTGAAAAAAAAGGCCAGAGAAATAATAATAATCTAATTCTAGATGAGCTAATGTTTATATTTTGTGGATACTGTTAACGTTTGCTTAAGTTTATCCTAAGCTGGTATTTGTATCATAGAAAATTAGCTTCAGTTGTATTCTTTTAGAAAGCGTAACGTGTAGAAAACAGAAGATGTAGGATAAACTGTGTTAAAATACTCAGGTCCCCATGATAAGTCCTGTCCATAGTAAGTAAGTAAGTTTATTCAGGTATACACAAATACAGTTACATAGAATTATCATGCTTAGCAGCATATATGTAGAGAACCTAGGATAACCCAGAAAAGTCAGAGTGACTTGGTGTTTTGTGATCGAAAATATCGAGGAAATAAATGATTATGGCGTTCAGTATTTTTTGTCACCGATTATAGTACTATTTAATTTTCTTGCGAAATAAAATCAATAAAATAGCAAGTACTTTGTCTTAAGTTTCGTGTAGATGAAGATAAGTGTATGCTTATCTTGCCAATGTTTATTACTAAAGTCAGTTTAAGGATATTATGAACAATATGTCTGCGTGTTTCGTCTCTTAACTATACTCACCCGTGTTTACAGCGGATGGAAGAAAAACAAGACCTTTTAGATTAGTAACACAGGAAGATAACCCAGAAAGCCATACAATGGGGCTTTATTATATAGTGATCATTTTTTTTAAGTTCCTCCCTGTCAAATGCGACCCACAAAAGTCGATTAATGACAAGGCATTTATTTACTGCTAGGACACTGTGAGGAGACTTGGCCATAATTTGAGCATCGTCAGAATTCCTCCCAGGTCTCTCGGTTGTAAGCCTAGCATGCTACCACTGTGGCTCGCCTGTTAACCATAAATCAACCACAACCCAGTGGAATATATCATATTTATATATCAGTTGGTGCAAAGAGCTCAACACCACTACTTTCACATCATTTGCATTCCACTATCTCACTACACTAATACGGAAGAGAATGTTCTTGTGCTCATTCGGAGTGTTCAGTTTCCACTTGTTTCTTCGCTCATATGTTGCCCCTCTCAGTCTATTTATTTAAGTATTTTATGTTGTGATCATAGCCCTGATTCTTCCCTCTGGACATTGAAACATACAATTTCATCATCGAGGTTCATTATGTTAGACACAAGTCTGGTAGCAAATCTTCGATTCTTCTTCAACATTTGCTTTTTTAACATTACAAGATGTAGATTATATCTGTCACTGGTTCCGGAAATCATCGTCACCGCGATGGTCTGATCTCAGACCAGATCATCCAAACTGGGTGGGAAATATTACACGAATAAAACTATTTTGAAACAAACCACGAAAGAAACATAGGTTTGCAGAGTGTCAGTAGGAGTCCGCAAGATTTACCTGTCGTCTTACGTGCTCACGAGACATAAAAGACCAGCAAACGCTGACAGAGTGCAAAACGTTCAAGATATTTTCGTTACGCACTCCAATCACAGTACGGCAATTCTTCTCGGGATGATTGTTGTCTACCAAATTACAACTTAAAGTTTACCCTTCGAAGGGAAATTTGGAGTCCTTACTTCTGATAACGGGCTCTTGATATAGATAATTGACACTGCCACCCATTTTCTTGGATGAAACCTAATTATAATAAATCGTTCAGGCACTACATAGCCCCTACGGCTTTATATAATATATATATATATATATATATATATATATATATATATATATATATATATTTATTTTATTATCACACCGGCCGATTCCCACCAAGGCAGGGTGGCCCGAAAAAGAAAAACTTTCACCATCATTCACTCCATCACTGTCTTGCCAGAAGGGTGCTTTACACTACAGTTTTTAAACTGCAACATTAACACCCCTCCTTCAGAGTGCAGGCACTGTACTTCCCATCTCCAGGACTCAAGTCCGGCCTGCCGGTTTCCCTGAATCCCTTCATAAATGTTACTTTGCTCACACTCCAACAGCACGTCAAGTATTAAAAACCATTTGTCTCCATTCACTCCTATCAAACACGCTCACGCATTATATATATATATATATATATATATATATATATATATATATATATATATATATATATATATATATATATATATAATGTCGTGCCGAATATGTAAAACTGGTCAGTTAGCAAGAACTCATTTAAAATTAAGTCCTTTCTAAAATTTTCTCTTCTACGTTTAAAGACATATTTTTTTTCATTAATGGTGATGTAAAAATTTATAATTTTGCACCAAAAGTAACTTAGAAAACTTACCTAACCTTATTATAACAAGAACAATTTATTTCAGCCTAACCCAACTAAATATATTTTAGATTTGTTTACAATAATTTGATTGATGGGATAAAGATAGAAATGTTAAAAGCAGGTGGGGATATAGTTTTGGAGTGGTTGGTGCAATTATTTAATAAATGTATGGAAGAGGGTAAGGTACCTAGGGATTGGCAGAGAGCATGCGTAGTTCCTTTGTATAAAGGCAAAGGGGACAAAAGAGAGTGCAAAAATTATAGGGGGATAAGTCTGTTGAGTATACCTGGTAAAGTGTATGGTAGAGTTATTATTGAAAGAATTAAGAGTAAGACGGAGAATAGGATAGCAGATGAACAAGGAGGCTTTAGGAAAGGTAGGGGGTGTGTGGACCAGGTGTTTATAGTGAAACATATAAGTGAACAGTATTTAGATAAGGCTACAGAGGTCTTTGTGGCATTTATGGATTTGGAAAAGGCGTATGACAGGGTGGATAGGGGGGCAATGTGGCAGATGTTGCAGGTGTATGGTGTAGGAGGTAGGTTACTGAAAGCAGTGAAGAGTTTTTACGAGGATAGTGAGGCTCAAGTTAGAGTATGTAGGAAAGAGGGAAATTATTTCCCAGTAAAAGTAGGCCTTAGACAAGGATGTGTGATGTCACCGTGGTTGTTTAATATATTTATAGTTGGGGTTGTAAGAGAAGTAAATGCGAGGGTCTTGGCAAGAGGCGTGGAGTTAAAAGATAAAGAATCACACATAAAGTGGGAGTTGTCACAGTTGCTCTTTGCTGATGACACTGTGCTCTTGGGAGATTCTGAAGAGAAGTTGCAGAGATTGGTGGATGAATTTGGTAGGGTGTGCAAAAGAAGAAAATTAAAAGTGAATACAGGAAAGAGTAAGGTTATGAGGATAACAAAAAGATTAGGTGATGAAAGATTGGATATCAGATTGGAGGGAGAGAGTATGGAGGAGGTGAATGTATTCAGATATTTGGGAGTGGACGTGTCAGCGGATGGGTCTATGAAAGATGAGGTGAATCATAGAATTGATGAGGGGAAAAGGGTGAGTGGTGCACTTAGGAGTCTGTGGAGACAAAGAACTTTGTCCTTGGAGGCAAAGAGGGGAATGTATGAGAGTATAGTTTTACCAACGCTCTTATATGGGTGTGAAGCATGGGTGATGAATGTTGCAGTGAGGAGAAGGCTGGAGGCAGTGGAGATGTCATGTCTGAGGGCAATGTGTGGTGTGAATATAATGCAGAGAATTCGTAGTTTGGAAGTTAGAAGGAGGTGCGGGATTACCAAAACTGTTGTCCAGAGGGCTGAGGAAGGGTTGTTGAGGTGGTTCGGACATGTAGAGAGAATGGAGCGAAACAGAGTGACTTCAAGAGTGTATCAGTCTGTAGTGGAAGGAAGGCGGGGTAGGGGTCGGCCTAGGAAAGGTTGGAGGGAGGGGGTAAAGAAGGTTTTGTGTGCGAGGGGCTTGGACTTCCAGCAGGCATGCGTGAGCGCGTTTGATAGGAGTGAATGGAGACAAATGGTTTTTAATACTTGACGTGCTGTTGGAGTGTGACCAAAGTAACATTTATGAAGGGGTTCAGGGAAACCGGCAGGCCGGACTTGAGTCCTGGAGATGGAAAGTACAGTGCCTGCACTCTGAAGGAGGGGTGTTAATGTTGCAGTTTAAAAACTGTAGTGTAAAGCACCCTTCTGGCAAGACAGTGATGGAGTGAATGATGGTGAAAGTTTTTCTTTTTCGGGCCACCCTGCCTTGGTGGGAATCGGCCAGTGTGGTAATAATAATAATAAATAAAAAAAATTTAATACTAAACAAACACAGTGAAATATAAATTTTTTCGTTAGGTTCAGAATGATTTTGGAGAAATTATTGCATACACAAATTTTCACTTGTCCTATATGGCAAGATGAGAGTTGGTATTTAAGCCAAGATCGCAAGTTCTGCCTATTCGGCACGACATATATATATAACGGAATGAACATAGTATGCATTTTTTAAAATTGCACCAAAACTGACTTATATAGGAAACGTGACCTATATAAAATTTACATTTTTTATTATAGTTTAATACTGCCTATGTTAGGGAAGACCAGTCTATGTTGTTGATCGTTGTTGAAATGTATTGTTTTGGCAGTGTTCAGACAGTGTCTCATAAACCATGCTGAAGGTGAGTGTTCAGACAGTGTCTCATAAATCATGTTGAAGGTGAATGTTCAGTGTCTTATAAACCATGTTGAAGGTGAGTGTTCAGTGTCTTATAAACCATGCTGAAGGTGAGTGTTCAGTGTCTTAATAACCATGTTGAAGGTGAGTGTTCAGTGTCTTATAAACCATGCTGAAGGTGAGTGTTCAGACAGTGTCTCATAAACCATGTTGAAGGTGAGTGTTCAGTGTCTCATAAACCATGTTGAAGGTGAGTGGTCAGTGTCTCATAAACCATGTTGAAGGTGAGTGTTCAGTGTCTCATAAACCATGTTGAAGGTGAGTGGTCAGTGTCTCATAAACCATGCTGAAGGTGAGTGTTCAGACAGTGTCTCATAAACCATGCTGAAGGTGAGTGTTCAGACAGTGTCTCATAAACCATGCTGAAGGTGAGTGTTCAGACAGTGTCTCATAAACCATGTTGAAGGTGAAGGTGAGTGGTCAGTGTCTCATAAACCATGCTGAAGGTGAGTTGAAGAATTGAGACACTTATGCAACACATGGGAATCTTTATTGAAGAAACGTTTCGCCACACAGTGGCTTCATCACTCCAATATAAAGTAGAAATGGGTAGGGAGAGTAGAAGTATGAGGTAATCAGTCCCTCACTACAAGAGTGATGGACTGAAAACATCGAATCCAGGTTGAGGGACTGATTACCTCATACTTCTACTCTCCCTACCCATTTCTACTTTGTATTGGACTGATGAAGCCACTGTGTGGCGAAACGTTTCTTCAATAAAGATTCCCATGTGTTGCATAAGTGTCTCAATTCTTCAACTTGTCGGTTTTCAAAACCATTCATCACTGAAGGTGAGTGTTCAGACAGTGTCTCATAAACCATGTTGAAGATGAGTGGTCAGTGTCTCATAAACCATGCTGAAGGTGAGTGTTCAGTGTCTCATAAACCATGTTGAAGGTGAGTGGTCAGTGTCTTATAAACCATGTTGAAGGTGAGTGTTCAGTGTCTCATAAATCATGCTGAAGGTGAGTGTTCAGACAGTGTCTCATAAACCATGCTGAAGGTGAGTATTCAGACAGTGTCTCATAAACCATGCTGAAGGTGAGTGGTCAGTGTCTTATAAACCATGGAAATATAAACACAAATGCAGTATAATGTTATTCTTTATTGACAACGTTTCACCCACACAGTGGGCTTTTTCAAGTCACACACGGATCTATCTGGGGTTGGAAGGTACGAGAGTATTTATAGTCATGTTCAGAATGTTGAGGTCAGGAATGCCTGTGTACAACATCGCAATTCACACAACCATTTAATTAACTACAGAAACTCAAGACTTATAGCAACAGAAGACAACACTCAATACAGAAGAATCCTGGAATCATCGCTTATCTCTATAACCAACAATTTCAACCAGAACAATGGCTTCTATAACATAGCTGAACCACTCGCCAAGAAACTTCTTCATCGCTATCCCACATAGAACACTGCAGAAGGTCTACAACTTGTCCAATACCCCTGGCAAGCTACCCAAGACTCTATAACCCCACCCGGTAGATCATCAGATGCAGCATTCTCCACCTGACCTCAACATTCTGAACATGACTATAAATACTCTCGTACCTTCCAACCCCAGATAGATCCGTGTGTGACTTGAAAAAGCCCACTGTGTGGGTGAAACGTTGTCAATAAAGAATCACATTATACTGCATTTGTGTTTATATTTCCATTGTGTCGGTATTTTATACCATTTATTTCCGTCTTATAAACCATGCTGAAGGTGAGTATTCAGACAGTGTCTCATAAACCATGCTGGAGGTGAGTGGTCAGTGTCTTATAAACCATGTTGAAGGTGAGTGTTCAGTGTCTCATAAACCATGCTGAAGGTGAGTGTTCAGACAGTGTCTCATAAACCATGTTGAAGGTGAATGTTCAGTGTCTTATAAACCATGCTGAAGGTGAGTGTTCAGACAGTGTCTCATAAACCATGTTGAAGGTGAGTGTTCAGTGTCTCATAAACCATGTTAAAGGTGAGTGTTCAGTGTCTGATAAACCATGCTGAAGGTGAGTGTTCAGACAGTGTCTCATAAACCATGTTGAAGGTGAGTGGTCAGTGTCTCATAAACCATGCTGAAGGTGAGTGTTCAGACAGTGTCTCATAAACCATGTTGAAGGTGAGTGTTCAGACAGTGTCTCATAAACCATGTTGAAGGTGAGTGTTCAGACGGCTGGCAAATATGTTGGTGCCTCAGTATTGATTATGTTGGTGTGTGTGCAGGGAGAGAGAGAGTGTACAGAATGAAGGGTGAGAGGAGGTATACAGGGTGATGGATGAGAGGGAGTGTACAGGGTGATTGATGAGAGGGAGTGTACAGGGTGATGGATGAGAGGGAGTGTACAGGGTGAGGGTGAGAAGAAGTGTACAGGATGAGGGTGAAAGGGAGTGAATAAGGCGAAAAATAGAGTGATGGGATAAATGTAGAGACGTAGCCAAGACAGGAAGGATATAGGAAAGCACTGGTTTGATAATAGAGTTGTGGATGAGTGGAATAAACTTCCCAGTACCGTAATAGAAGCCAAAACGTTGTGTAGTTTTAAGAATTGGTTAGATAAATACATACATAGGTGTGGGTGGCGGAGTTGGACCTGACTAACTTGTGCTGCTAGGTCTAATGCCGTGCTCCTTCCTTGAGTGGATGTGACCTGACCTAGTCAGGTCAGGTCACATTTACTTAGGTTGGGTCAGTGGCCTAAGCCGGTAGGTGACTTGGACCTGCAACGTATTAACCAGTAGACCTGCTGCAGTATTCCTTCTTATGTTCTAGTGAGAAACATGAAGGGAGCCCTGAGGTTAGGTGTGGGGTGAGGTCAGGTCACCAGGGTGAGACGAGGTCAACAAATACAGGTGGCGTCTTAGTGTCAGGAAAGATAACAGTGTGTTCCGAGGCGATGTTTATCACATGATAAACCTCTCGGAGTTACCTTTCCATCACAATTAAATGAGCATCACATAGCGTCCCATAGTGTAGATGACGTCACTAGAAAACCTTGAAGAACCTGAGAAATGGTATGCTGATACCGACATTTATTAAAGGAAACGTTTCGCGCTAAACCCACAAGGGTCTTACATCGTCTGGGATATGAGAAGCACGCGATTTCGATCCAAGAAAGAGGAAGGTCCAAGTGTCTGGATCAAGAGCTGTCACTGGGTTAGAGGGGAACCTCGTTATGGTGAATATTAAATGGGGCACAGATTCCTGTTACTGAAGATTGACACGTGCAGAACTTGGGTATCTTTGTAGATGAATGGTTCAGAAAACTGACACGTTGATAAATTAAACACACGTGCAACCCTTGGGTATCTTTATTGGGTATCTTTATTGGACAAGTGTGACACCACCTACGTCTGCTGCACCTCTCCTGCCTACGGTATATAAGCTACTTCTCGGCACATATGCTGTATTCTATTCAAGATTGATGGACTGACCACATCGACTCAAGGTTGAGGGACTGATTACCTCATTCTTCTCCTGTTCTTCACGATTCCCCTGTGTATGGACTGATGAAGCCACTGTGTGGCGAAACGTTTCCTCAATAAAGATACCCAAGAGTTGCACATGTGTCTAATTTATCATTGGGTATCTTTATTGATCAAACGTTTCGCCTACACAGCAGGCTTCTTCACTCAAATACAGAGGCAACAGGTGTAGTAGTGAAATTAAGATGGCGTAGGCGAAACGTTTCAAAAATAAAGATACACAACTGTTCATCATGTGTCTTAATCTTCAACTTGTCGGTATTTACTACCATTTTCAACATCGTCTGTTATTGATGACTTTCACAGCTGTCTTCTCATCTTTCTAATTATTAATGTATCACCTTTGTTGTATTCTTTGTTATTTTTTTGCTCTTATTTCCTCTTGTTCTTCGTTAAATTTTATTATTCGTTTGTTAATCAACATTCTGAACCTACCTGGAGTGTACCTGGAAGGTATTCTGGGGATCAACGCCCCCGCGGCCCGGTCCACGACCAAGCTGCCAGGTGGGTCAGGGCCTGATCAACCAGGCTGTTACTGCTGGTCGTACGTAGTCCAACGTACGAACCACAGCCCGGCTGATCCAGCACTGACTTCAAGTATCTGTCCAGTTCCCTCTTGAAGGCAGCCAGGATCCTATTGGTAATTCCCCTTATGCTTGGTGGGAAGTTGTTGAACAGTCTTGGGCCCCGGACACTTATGGTGTTTTTTTCTTACTGTACCAATAGCACCCCTACTTTTCATTATTGGTATTTTGCACCGCCTGCCCAGTCTTTTGCTTTCGTGGGGAGTGATTTCTGTGTGCAGATTCGGGACCGTTCCTTTTAGGATTTTCCAGTGCAGATTATGATATATCTCTTTCGCTTGCGCTCCAGCGAGTACAAGTCAATTGCTTCCAAGCGTTCCCAGTAGTTGAGGCGTTTGATAGAACTTACGTGTGCAGTAAAGGTTCTCTGTACACTCTCTAGATCTGCAATTTCACCTGCTTTGAACGGAGATGGTAATGTACAGCAATAATCCAGCCTAGAGAGAACAAGTGATTTGAAAAGGATCATCATTGGTTTGGTATCTCTGTTTTGAACGTTCTCATTATCCATCCATCATTTTCTTTTCAGTTGTGATCGTGGCACTTTTATGATCCTTGAAAGTGAGATCCTCAGATATTACTACTCCCAGGTCCCTCACATTATTTTTCTGCTCTGTTGTATGATCAGAGTTTGTAGTATACTCAGTCCTAGTTATTATCTCCTCCAGATTTCCATAAAGGAGTAGTTGGAATTTGTCTTGAATGAACATCATATTGTTTTCCGTTGCCCATTGGCAAACTTGGTTTATATCTTCTTGGAGGTTAACCGTGTCCTCAATAGATGACAGTCTCTTGCAGATCCTAGTATCGTCTGCAAAGGATGACACGATACTGTGGATTAGGCCTCGTTTATGTCTGATATGAGGATGAGAAACAGGATTAGAACAGAACTTTTCACTATGACAGCTTCCGATTTAATTCTGTGGACTACTACTCTTTGTGTTCAGTTCTTTAGAAAGTTGAAGATCCATCTCTTCACTCTACCAGTTATTCTTTTGTGCGCCATTACGCTATGATCGCATTTGTCAAAGGCTTTTGCAAAGTCTGTGTATATTACATCTGCATTTTGTTTTTCTTCCAGTGCATCCAAGGCCATATAGTAGCAATCCAGTAGTTCCGAGAGGCAACTACTGGATTACTATGAACCCTTGTTGCTCTGAACCCATGTTGCCCTGGATTGTGCAGTTTTTGGGAATCCAAGTGGTTTGCAATCGTGCTTCTTAGCACTCTTTCGAAGATTTTTATGATATGGGACGTTAAAGCTATTGGTCTATAGTTCTTACCTAATGCTTTGCTGCCACCTTTATGAATGGGGCTATATCAGTTGTTTTTAGTGACTGTGGAATTTCACCCATACCTGGAGGTTACCTGGAGGTTATTCCGGGGATCAACGCCCCCGCGGCCCGGTCCACGACCAGGCCTCCCGATGGATCAGGGCCTGATCAACTAGGCTGTTACTGCTGGCCGCACGCAGTCCGACGTACGAGCCACAGCCCGGCTGATCCGGCACTGACTTTAGGTATCTGTCCAGCTCTCTCTTGAAGGCAGCCAGGGGTTTATTGGCAATTCCCCTAATGCTTGATGGGAGGCTGTTGAACAGTTTTGGGCCCCGGACACTTATGGTGTTTTCTCTTAGTGTACCAATGGCGCCCCTACTTTTTATTGGCGGCATTTTGCATCGCCTGCCCAGTCTTTTACTTTCGTAGGGAGTGATTTCTGTGTGCAGATTTGGGACCATTCCCTCCAAGATTTTCCAAGTGTAGATTATGATATATCTCTCCCTCCTGCGTTCCAACGAGTACAAGTCAAGTGCTTTCAAGCGTTCCCAGTAGTTAAGGTGCTTGACAGAACTTATACGTGCGGTAAAGGATCTCTGTACACTCTCTAGATCTGCGATTTCACCTGCTTTGTATGGAGATGTTAATGTACAGCAGTATTCCAGCCTAGAGAGAACAAGTGATTTGAAAAGGATCATCATGGGCTTGGCATCTCTCGTTTTGAAAGTTCTCATTATCCATCCTATCATTTTCTTTGCACGTGCGATCGTGGCACTGTTGTGATCCTTGAAAGTGAGATCCTCAGACATTACTACTCCCAGGTCCCTTACATTATTTTTCCGCTCTATTGTATGGCCGGAGTCAGTAGTATACTCTGTTCTAGTTATTATCTCCTCCAGTTTTCCATAACGGAGTAGTTGGAATTTGTCCTCATTGAACATCATATTGTTTACCGTTGCCCACTGGAAAACTTTGTTTATATCTTCTTGGAGGTTAACCGCGTCCTCAGCAGATGACAGCCTCATGCAGATCCTAGTATCATCCGCAAAGGATGATACGGTGCTGTGGTGTATATCTCTGTTTATGTCTGATATGAGGATAAGGAATAAGATGGGGGCGAGTACTGTGCCTTGTGGAACAGAGCTCTTCACTATGGCAGCCTCCGATTTAACTCTGTTGACCACTACTCTTTGTGTTCGATTTGTTAGGAAGTTGAAGATCCATCTCCCCACTTTCCCAGTTATTCCTTTAGCACGTATTTTATGGGCTATTACACCATGATCGCATTTGTCAAATGCTTTTGCAAAGTCTGTGTATATTACATCTGCATTCTGATTTTCTTCCAGTGCATCCAAGGCCATGTCATAGTGATCCAGTAGTTGTGAGAGGCAGGAGCGACCTGCCCTGAACCCATGTTGCCCTGGATTGTGCAGATTTTGGGAATCCAGGTGATTTGCAATCCTGCTTCTTAGCACTCTTTCAAAGATTTTTATGATGTGGGACGTCAGAGCTATTGGTCTATAGTTCTTAGCTAATGCTTTGCTGCCACCTTTATGGAGCGGGGCTATATCCGTTGTTTTAAGTGACTGTGGAATCTCACCCATGTCCAAGCTCCTCCTCCATAGTGTACTTAGGGCACGCGAGAGGGGTTTCTTGCAGTTCTTAATGAAAACAGAGTTCCACGAGTCTGGGCCCGGGGCTGAGTGCATAGGCATGTTGTCAATGGCTTTTTCGAAATCTATCGGAGTTAGGGTAATGTCGGAAATCTGGCATACATTTATGGAGTTTTGAGGCTCATTCATGAAGAAATCATTTGGGTCGTCGATCCTCAGACCGATTAGTGGTTCACTAAACACAGAGTCGTACTGGGATTTCAATATTTCACTCATTTCCTTGTTGTCATCTGTGTAAGTCCCATCCTGTCTGAGTAAGGGCCCGATACTAGATGTGGTATTTGCCTTGTTTTTGGCATATGAAAAGAAATATTTTGAATTTCTTTCAATTTCACTAATAGCTTTAAGCTCCTCCTGCCTCTCCTGGTTCCTGTAAGAGTCATTTAGCTTAAGTTCGATAGTTTCCACTTCCCTGGTCAGTGCCTCCTTTCGTGTATCAGATATTCTAGCACTCCTGAGGAGCTCAGTGACTCTTCGTCGTCTTCTGTAGAGGGAGCGTCTTTTTCTCTCCAGTTTACTCCTGCTCCTTCTCCATAGTATACGTAAGGCACGCGAAAGGAGTTTCTTTGCAGTGCTTAATGAACACAGAGTTCCATGAGTCTGGGCCTTTGGCCCAACCCAAGTTTTTGTGGAGAATTCTACTCGTTTCCATCTCTTAGTCTGCAAAGGAAGGTAGATGTGTGTGTGTGTACTCACCTAGTTGTACTCACCTACTTGAGGTTGCAGGGGTCGAGTCCTAGCTCCTGGCCCCGCCTCTTCACTGGTCGCTACTAGGTCACTCTCCCTGAAACGTGAGCTTTATCATACCTCTGCTTAAAGCTATGTATGGATCCTGCCTCCACTACATCGCTTCCCAAACTATTCCACTTCCTGACTACTCTGTGGCTGAAGAAATACTTCCTAACATCCCTGTGATTCATCTGTGTCTTCAACTTCCAACTGTGTCCCCTTGTTGCTGTGCCCAGTCTCTGGAACATCCTGTCTTTGTCCACCTTGTCAATTCCTCTCAGTATTTTGTATGTCGTTATCATGTCACCCCTATCTCTTCTGTCCACCAGTGTCGTCAGGTCGATTTCCCTTAACCTCTCCTCGTAGGACATACCCCTTAGCTCTGGGACTAATCTTGTTGCAAACCTTTCCACTTTCTCTAGTTTCTTTACGTGCTTGACTAGGTGTGGGTTCCAAACTGGAGCCGCAAACTCCAATATGGGCCTAACGTACACGGTGTACAGGGTCCTGAATGATTCCTTATTAAGATGTCGGAATGCTGTTCTAAGGTTTGCTAGGCGCCCACATGCTGCAGCAGTTATTTGGTTGATGTGTACCTCAGGAGATGTGCCTGGTGTTAAACTCACCCATGATCTTTTTCCTTGAGCGAGGTTTGTAGTCTCTGGCCCCCTAGACTGTACTCCGTCTGCAGTCTTCTTTGCCCTTCCCCAATCTTCATGACTTTGCACTTGGTGGGGTTGAACTCCAGAAGCCAATTGCTGGACCAGGTCTGCAGCCTGTCCAGATCCCTTTGTAGTTCTGCCTGGTCTTCGATCGAATGAATTCTTCTCATCAACTTCACGTCATCTGCAAACAGGGACACTTCGGAGTCTTTTTCTTCCGTCATGTCGTTCACAAATACCAGAAAGAGCGCTGGTCCTAGGGCTGACCCCTGTGGAACCCCGCTGGTCACAGGCGCCCACTCTGACACCTCACCACGTACCATTACTCGCTGCTGTCTTCCTGACAAGTATTCCCTGATTCATTGTAGTGCCTTCATTGTTATCCCTGCCTGGTCCTCCAGTTTTTGCACTAATCTCTTGTGTGGAACTGTGTCAAACGCCTTCTTACAGTCCAAGAAAATGCAATCTACCCACCCCTCTCTCTCTTGCCTTACTGCTGTTACCCTGTCATAGAACTCCAGTAGGTTTGTGACACAGGATTTTCCATCCCTGAAACCATGTTGGCTGCTGTTGGTGACATCATTCCTTTCTAGGTGTTCCACCACTATTATCCTGATAATCTTCTCCATGACTTTGCATACTATACATGTCAGTGACACCGGTCTGTAGTTTAGTGCTTCATGTCTCTCTCCTTTTTTAAAAACTGGGACTACATTTGCTCTCTTCCATGCCTTAGGCAATCTCCCTGTTTCGATAGATGTATTGAATATTGTTGTTAGTGCCTCTGCTCCCTCTCTCAGGACCCATGGAGAGATGTTATCCGGCCCCATTGCCTTTGAGGTATCTAGCTCACTCAGAAGCCTCTTCCCGTCTTCCTCGGTTGTGTGTACTGTGTCCAGCACTTGGTGGTGTACCCCACCTCTCCGTCTTTCTGGAACCACCTTCTGTCTCCTCTGTGAACACTTGTGTTTTCACTTGTGTGTGTGTTTGTGTGTGTGTGTGTGTGTGTGTGTGTGTGTGTGTGTGTGTACTCACGGAGATGTGTTTGCGAGGGCTCAAGTCTTAGCTCCTGGACCCGCCATTAACACCTCATTCTTCATTATTAGTTCCAGGGTCCTATCATACCTACTCTTAAAACTGCGTATTGAGTTTGCCTCTATCACGCCATCATTTAATTTATTTACAACCCTGAGACTGAAACACAAGAAATATCGTCTAACATCCCTGTGCCTCATCTGTGTCTTTCGTTTCCATCTGTTATCTCTTACCGCTGTGCCTTATTTAAAAAAAAAATGTCACTGCTCTGTCAAAATCAGTGAGTATCTTGCATGTCGTAAACGTATCTGCCATAATCCTTCTCCTAGCAATCAGGTTCCGTTCCTTTAGCCCATCTCCATATTTCAATCCCCTCAGCTCTGGGACTAGCCTCGTTGCAAATTTTTGGATATTTTCCAGTTTTGGTATGTGCTTGATCAGGTGAGGGCTCCACACTGGTGCTGCATACTCCATGATGAACCTGTCACAGGTCGTGTATAAGACCCTAAATAATTACTGAGGCTTCTTAAGGCAAAATTATGTTCGTATAACCCTCTCTTCAGTAATTATTGTGTCCTATAACTGCATTAGTTGTCATGTAGTAGCCAGCAGAGCATACAGAAGTTGCCAGCAGAGCATACAATAGTTGCCAGCAGAGCATACAATAGTTGCCAGCAGAGCATACAATAGATGCCAGCAGAGCATACAATAGTTGCCAGCAGAGCATACAGAAGTTGCCAGCAGAGCATACAATAGTTGCCAGCAGAGCATACAGAAGTTGCCAGCAGAGCATACAGAAGTTGCCAGCAGAGCATACAATAGTTGCCAGCAGAGCATACAGAAGTTGCCAGCAGAGCATACAATAGTTGCCAGCAGAGCATACAGAAGTTGCCAGCAGAGCATACAATAGTTGCCAGCAGAGCATACAGTAGTTGCCAGCAGAGCATACAGTAGTTGCCAGCAGAGCATACAGTAGTTGACAACAGAGCATACAGTAGTTGCCAGCAGAGTATACAGTAGTTGCCAGCAGAGTATACAGTAGTTGCCAGCAGAGCATACAGTAGTTGACAACAGAGCATACAGTAGTTGCCAGCAGAGCATACAGTAGTTGTCAGAAGAGCATACAGTAGTTGCAAGCAGAGCATACAGTAGTTGACAACAGAGCATACAGTAGTTGCCAACAGAGCATACAGTAGTTGCCAACAGACCATACACAAGTTGCCAGTAGAGTATACAACAGTTGCCAGCAGATTATACAGAAGTTGCCAACAGAGCATTCAGTAGTTGCCAGCAGAGCATACAGCAATTGCCAGCAGAGCATATATTAGTTGGCAGCAGAGCATATATTAGTTGGCAGCAGAGCATACAGTAGTTGCCAGCAGAGCATACAGAAGTTGCCAGCAGAGTATACAGTAGTTGCCAGCAGAGCATACAGTAGTTGTCAGAAGAGCATACAGCAGTCAGCAGAGCATACAGTAGTTGCCAGCAGAGCATACAGTAGTTGACAACAGAGCATACAGTAGTTGCCAGCAGAGCATACAGTAGTTGCCAGCAGAGCATACAGTAGTTGACAACAGAGCATACAGTAGTTGCCAGCAGAGCATACAGTAGTTGCCAGCAGAGCATACAGTAGTTGACAACAGAGCATACAGTTGTTGCCAGCAGAGCATACAGTAGTTGCCAGCAGAGCATACAGTAGTTGACAACAGAGCATACAGTAGTTGCCAGCAGAGTATACAGTAGTTGCCAGCAGAGCATACAGTAGTCAGCAGAGTATACAGAAGTTGCCAGCAGAGCATACAGTAGTTGACAACAGAGCATACAGTAGTTGCCAGCAGAGCATACAGTAGTTGCCAGTAGAGCATACAGTAGTTACCAGCAGAGCATACAGTAGTTGCCAGCAGAGCGTACAGTAGTTGCCAGCAGAGCATACAGTAGTTACCAGCAGAGCATACAGTAGTTGCCAGCAGAGCATACAGTAGTTGCCAGCAGAGCATACAGTAGTTACCAGCAGAGCATACAGTAGTTACCAGCAGAGCATACAGTAGTTTCCAGCAGAGCATACAGTAGTTGCCAGCAGAGCATACAGTAGTTGCCAGCAGAGCATACAGTAGTTTCCAGCAGAGCATACAGTAGTTGCCAGCAGAGCATACAGTAGTTACCAGCAGAGCGTACGGTAGTTGCCAGCAGAGCGTACGGTAGTTACCAGCAGAGCATACAGTAGTTGCCAGCAGAGCATACAGTAGTTTCCAGCAGAGCATACAGTAGTTGCCATCAGAGCATACAGTAGTTGCCAGCAGAGCATGCAGTAGTTACCAGCAGAGCTTACAGTAGTTGCCAGCAGAGCATACAGTAGTTGCCAGCAGAGCATACAGTAGTTACCAGCAGAGCATACAGTAGTTGCCAGCAGAGCGTACAGTAGTTACCAGCAGATCATACAGTAGTTGCCAGAAGAGCATACAGTAGTTGCCAGCAGAGCATACAGTAGTTGCCAGCAGAGCATACAGTAGTTGCCAGCAGAGCATACAGTAGTTGCCAGCAGAGCATACAGTAGTTGCCAGCAGAGCATACAGTAGTTGCCAGCAGAGCATACAGTAGTTGCCAGCAGAGCATACAGTAGTTGCCAGCAGAGCATACAGTAGTTGCCAGTAGAGCATACAGTAGTTGCCAGTAGAGCATACAGTAGTTGCCAGCAGAGCATAGAGTAGTTGCCAGCAGAGCA
>NC_091315.1:17351541-17354041 GCF_038502225.1 Cherax quadricarinatus
TCCTTCTCTCTCTCCCTATCTCTCACTCTCTCCCCCTTTTTCTTTTTCTCTTTCTTTCTCTCTTTCATTAAAAAAATGGTTGGGACTCGCAGGAATCAGGGATCAGATGACAATGGTACTGGTAGGGAGGAATGGATGGAGGAACAGTGGAAAAGGATAGAGCAAGAATGGGAGAGAAAATTAGGAGAGCTTTCTGAAAAAAATGGAGAAAGAGCTCTCTGTGAAATGGGAAAAGAGGTTGGAGAAGGAGACGAAGAATTGGGAGGCACAAGTCAAAACTGCAGTAGCCAGGGTAAAGGTCCTAGAATTTGAGGTAAACAGGCTGAAGCAAGTCTCAGGGGTAGTGACCAGAGAAGACACACCATACAATGATGAGAGGCTGAACAGGAAGGAAGGAGATATGAATTATGCTAAGGTCATCTCAACCTGCAAAGAAGGGCCAGGGAGTGGAAGGGAAGAGCAGATGGGTGCAGATGGAGAGGGAGATAGGTCGAATGCTGAGGCACAACCATGCTACCAAGAGCCACTGGAAAAATCAAGGGAGAAAATGACCACATACAGACAGGAACCAGAGTCACAGAGGAAGAGGCAATGGGAGGAGGAAAGGGCAAAATCAGTGATTATCCATGGGCTTCAGGAGAGAGAGGAAAGGACACACACTGAAACACAGCAGGAAGAAAGAAAGGAGATTGAGAAAATCATCACGGAAATAGGGGGAGAAGACATGGATGAGATTGTAAATTTTCAGAAAATAGGGGGGTACTTGAAGGGGAGAAACCGACCGATCAAGCTGATTCTCAGGACAGAAACAGTGCGTAACAGGATCCTCCAAGAGAAACCACGGTTGAAAAGTTCGGAAGAGTACAAGAAGGTGTTCCTAGACAGAGACAGAACACAGAGAGAAAGCAGCTGAGGGAGAGGACAAAAAAGCGAAAGGAGCTAGGAAAGGAGACAAGGATGGAACCAGCAGAGGTCAGTCAGAGCAGAACAGAGCAGCAAGGGCAAGCACACACACAAATATCCTCAGAACCCCACAACCTATCACACCATCCCAACACACAATACAATCCATACCCACAGCTTCCACCCAACCCCCAACCATAGAATCCCACAGTATGCTACCAGGTCTCCCACCCCCACAGGCCCCCCAAACCACAGTGTTGGAAAGGAAACTGAAGGTATGGTACACAAACGCTGATGGAATAACAAACAAGTGAGAGGAGTGGCACGAAAGAGTCAAAGAGGCATCACCAGACATCATAGCGATCACAGAAACCAAGCTTACAGGTATGATAACAGATGCCATCTATCCAGTGGGATACCAGATCCTGAGAAAAGACAGAAGGAACAGGGGGGATGGAGGAGTGGCATTGCTGATCAAACACCGATGGAATTTTGATGAGCTGGAGAGAGGAGACAGCGGAGAAGAAAGTGATTACATAGCGGGAACGCTTCACTCTGGTGGTCCCAAGGTGATAATTGCAGTGATGTATAACCCACCACAGAACAGCAGGAGGCCAAGGCAAGAGTATGACGAGAACAATAGAGCGATGGTTGACACACTGGCTGCAGTGGCCAGAAGAGCTCATGCATGCAGGGCAAAGCTCCTGATCATGGGCGACTTTAACCACAAGGAGATCGAATGGGAGAACTTGGAGCCACATGGGGGCCAAGATACATGGAGGGCTAAGATGATGGAGGTGGTACTGGAAAACTTCATGTACCAACACGTAAGGGACACTACAAGAGAGAGAGGAGAGGATGAACCAGCAAGACTGGACTTAGTATTCACCTTGATTAGTGCAGATATTGAGGACACCACATATGAAAGACCCCTTGGGGCCAGCGATCATGTGGTTTTGAGCTTCGAATACACAGTAGAGCTACAAGTGGAGGGGGAAGCAGGAAGGCAAGGACAAATGAAACCAAACTACAGGAAAGGGGACTACACAAGAATGAGGAACTTCCTGAATGAGGTTCAGTGGGACAGAGAACTGGCAGGGAAGCCAGTTAATGAGATGATGGAATATGTAGCAACAATGTGCAAGGAGGCTGAGGAGAGGTTTGTACCCAAGGGTAACAGGAATAATGAAAAAGCCAGGATGAGCCCATGGTTCACCCAAAGATGCAAGGAGGCAAAAACCAAGTGTGCTAGGGAATGGAAGAAATATAGAAGGCAAAGGACCCAGGAGAATAAGGAGAGCAGTCGTAGAGCCAGAAACGAATATGCACAGATAAGAAGGGAGGCCCAACGTCAATATGAAAATGACATAGCAGCAAAAGCCAAATCTGACCCGAAGCTGTTATACAGCCACATCAGGAAGAAAACAACCGTTAAGGACCAGGTAATCAGGCTAAGGAAGGAAGGAGGAGAGACAACAAGAAATGACCGTGAAGTATGTGAGGAACTCAACAAGAGATTCAAAGAAGTGTTCACAGAGGAGACAGAAGGGGCTCCAGAAAGACGGAGAGGTGGGGTACACCACCATGTGCTGGACAC
>NC_091315.1:17359041-17384041 GCF_038502225.1 Cherax quadricarinatus
CTACCAGCAAGTGTGAGAAACAAGAGCGGAACTAAGAAGTCTTCAAGAGGGAACCAGATGAGTTCCTGCTGGGAGGGAGTCTGATGAGCTGGGGTTGGGATGGCTTTATAGGCCTGCGGGCTGCTGGCAGCAATAGCCCACTTGATCACGTGGTCATCAGAGAAGCCTGGTTAGGTGCGAAAAGAAATTTTCGATACTAGCCACTGGTGTATGTTTCTCCTCATTTATCTCCTCCTGCTCCTGATGTATCTCCTCCTCCTCTTACCACTACTACTATTGCCCCTATCACTACTCATTTCGTTCTCGTTCTGCGCTTCGTTATCCTCTTCCTTTGACTTCCTTCAATGAGGAAGGTCTTTTGACTCGAGGATTAGAAGTATTGCGAACACAGGTAATGAATGGCCTGTGAGACCTGGTCGTAATGGTAATTGGAGCAAATAAACTCAACAGTAGACTATGATGTATATTTTGCCTTCATCCACTATAGACAGATATGTACACTATGTACAATATGTCACCACGGTGACAGACGGCAAAGCAGAAGCCAGAAATAGTGTACCGTACTCAACCAGCAGGTAGGCAAGTCTGTCAGTGCTTCCCGCAAGTGAATCACGTTGCTTCAGCTTTGGCGGGCTTGCCTGTGATTGGTTAATGAACCAGGGTACTGATTTAACGACGGGTACCCTATCGATCGGCAATTGGACTAGACGTGGCCGGGTTTATAACAACAGTAACAGGTTACCTCATATTTTAATTTGGCTCCCTGTTGATTTTGTGGCTGGTGTCACTCTGTGCACTGGCGTCGTCGCTCACCAGATTGACTACGAGTTTGATGTCGTTGCTCACCAGACGACTTGGTTGGCCTCAGTGTTCACTTTCATCCTGCCACTTCGTCCTCCAGTCAGGGACTCGTCCCTGACGATCTCCGTTCATGCCAGGCTGTTGGGAAGAATGATTAGACTGCTCGGACAAGGAGCAGTTAGCCTCAAAAGTGTCAGCCAGCCTGGCTGCTTCCAAAGCAGTGGTTAACGAATGATCTTCAGGAAATACTCTAACCTCTGGTCCAACAGATTCCAGCAGATTATCCACCAAAAGTAACTGCACTAGATCACTGAAGTTGGTGACACCACTCGCCTTGTACCATTTAGTGAAGCGTTTTGACTGCTGCCTTAACTCTACATGAGACTCACCCAGCTGACGCTTATACAGTTTGAATTCCCTCCTGAACGTGGCGGGAATACACTGATATGCCCCAAGAACCGTTGTTTTAACCCGATAATCAGCAAATTCTTCATTACTTAAAACAGCTGTGAACCCTTGCGCTTTGCTGTACAACGTTGTATGCATCAGTGCTGCCCAATGGCTCCCCAGGGCACCTCAGTGCTTGAGCCTAATTTTCAAATGCCTCGAAAAATTGTTCAGGTTCAGACTCAAAGTGAGGTACGGCACTGCTTTTTGCACGCTGCTCTCTGGTTTGTTTCGAGATTGAGTTTAGCTAATTCAAGCGCCAACGAAGCTGACTCGCCCTGAGACGAACCCAGAGCACCACCTGCTTCACGAGACTGCTGGTCTGATTGCTCTGGTGTTAGCCCTCCCACATTATGAAGGAACCTAAGCGGAGATCGGCGATTAATAACTCCTGTAGCGGAAGATACCTCAATTTGGTGCACTATAGTTGCTTCAACCCTTAATTTGATACGAATAATGTCACAAAGCTGCGCAGTGAGAGTTCATTGGTAGTCTATGCCAATGGAACGAGGAATTCGCCAGCAACGCTGTAGAGATAGTTTGGGTAGATTTAGGAGAGTATATTCAGACACCAAACACCTCACCCGTTTTGGTGGCATAACCCAACATAAAGCGTTATTTGTATTGTATGCAACAAGCAGGAATAGCACAGTACGACTTGCAGAATACACACACATACAGTAGCAAGACTGACAGGCAATACAAAAGGTGATAGCAATGCAATCTGACCGATACCAAGACCAGCTCCAACTCCAGCTCTAGCTCCAGGACAGAGCTTCCATATTATGAACACAGGTAATGAATGGCCTGTGAGACCTGGCAGTAATGTGAATTGGAGCAAAAAAACTCAGCAGTAGACTATTTTGTATATTTTGCCTTCACCCACTATATACAGATATGCACATTATGTACAATATGTACAGATAGAATAATAAGTGTACACCACGGTGACAGATGGCAAAGCAGAAGCCAGAGAGCACGCACAGTACTCAACCACTGCCAATGCTTACCGCAAGTAGACCACGTTGCCTCAGCTTTGGCAGGCTTGCCTGTGATTCGTTAATAAACCAGGGTACTGATTTAACGACGGGTACCCTATCGTTAAACCCTTAGCACCCGGTTCGCTAGTTGGGAGGCAGCCCATATGGGAGTTTCCACATACGCCGAATAAAGTACAGCATACTCTTTGCATGCCACTTCCCTGGCTTGGATCAAATCTGTTTACCTTCAGTTTTCCAGGTGCTGAATGAACCCAGAGGCTAAGCTAATCCCTAATAATAATGATAATTATCATAATGTTTCCCCACCCTCCCGTACCATGTGCACCTCGAACCTACAGTAGGTGACATTCACCACCTGCAGTAAGGTTCGCATAAATAACACAACCTCCCACCTTCACCTTCCCTCCCATTCACCTGGGCGCTGATCAGCTGTCACCCTCACCCAGCACACAGTGCTCAGCTGTCATCCTCACCCAGCAGCACAGTGCTCAACTCTCACCCTCACCCAGCAGCACAGTGCTCAGCTGTCACCCTAACCCAGCAGCACAGTGCTCAACTTCACCCTCACCCAGCAGCACAGTGCTCAGATGTCACCCTCACCCAGCAGCACAGTGCTCAGCTGTCACCCCTCACCCAGCAGCACAGTGCTCAGCTGTCACCCTCATCCAGCAGCACAGTGCTCAGCTGTTACCCTCACCCAGCAGCACAGTGCTCAGCTGTCACGCTCACCAAGCAGCACAGTATTCATCTGTCATCCTCGCCCAGCAGCACAGTGCTCAACTGTCACCCTCACCCAGCAGCACAGTGCTCAACTGTCACCCTCACCCAGCAACACAGTGCTCAGCTGTCACCCTCACCCAGCAACACAGTGCTCAACTGTCACCCTCACCCAGCAGCACAGTGCTCAACTGTCACCCTCACCCAGCAGCACAGTGCTCAACTGTCACCCTCACCCAGCAACACAGTGCTCAACTGTCACCCTCACCCAGCAGCACAGTGCTCAACTGTCACCCTCACCCAGCAGCACAGTGCTCAACTGTCACCCTCACCCAGCAGCACAGTGCTCAACTGTCACCCTCACCCAGCAGCACAGTGCTCAGCTGTCACCCTCACCCAGCAGCACAGTGCTCAACTGTCACCCTCACCCAGCAGCACAGTGCTCAGCTGTCACCCTCACCAAGCAGCACAGTGTTCATCTGTCATCCTCGCCCAGCAGCACAGTGCTCAACTGTCACCCTCACCCAGCAGCACAGTGCTCAACTGTCACCCTCACCCAGCAGCACAGTGCTCAACTGTCACCCTCACCCAGCAACACAGTGCTCAACTGTCACCCTCACCCAGCAGCACAGTGTTCATCTGTCATCCTCGCCCAGCAGCACAGTGCTCAACTGTCACCCTCACCCAGCAGCACAGTGCTCAACTGTCACCCTCACCCAGCAGCACAGTGCTCAACTGTCACCCTCACCCAGCAGCACAGTGCTCAACTGTCACCCTCACCCAGCAGCACAGTGCTCAGCTGTCACCCTCACCCAGCAACACAGTGCTCAACTGTCACCCTCACCCAGCAACACAGTGCTCAACTGTCACCCTCACCCAGCAGCACAGTGCTCAACTGTCACCCTCACCCAGCAACACAGTGCTCAACTGTCACCCTCACCCAGCAACACAGTGCTCAACTGTCACCCTCACCCAGCAACACAGTGCTCAACTGTCACCCTCACCCAGCAACACAGTGCTCAGCTGTCACCCTCACCCAGCAACACAGTGCTCAACTGTCACCCTCACCTAGCAGCACAGTGCTCAGCTGTCACCCTCACCCAGCAGCACAGTGCTCAACTGTCACCCTCACCCAGCAACACAGTGCTCAACTGTCACCCTCACCCAGCAGCACAGTGCTCAGCTGTCACCCTCACCCAGCAACACAGTGCTCAACTGTCACCCTCACCCAGCAACACAGTGCTCAACTGTCACCCTCACCCAGCAACACAGTGCTCAACTGTCACCCTCACCCAGCAACACAGTGCTCAACTGTCACCCTCACCCAGCAGCACAGTGCTCAACTGTCACCCTCACCCAGCAACACAGTGCTCAACTGTCACCCTCACCCAGCAGCACAGTGCTCAACTGTCACCCTCACCCAGCAGCACAGTGCTCAACTGTCACCCTCACCCAGCAGCACAGTGCTCAACTGTCACCCTCACCCAGCAACACAGTGCTCAACTGTCACCCTCACCCAGCAGCACAGTGCTCAGCTGTCACCCCTCACCCAGCAGCACAGTGCTCAGCTGTCACCCTCACCCAGCAGCACAGTGCTCAACTGTCACCCTCACCCAGCAACACAGTGCTCAACTGTCACCCTCACCCAGCAGCAGTGCTCAACTGTCACCCTCACCCAGCAACACAGTGCTCAACTGTCACCCTCACCCAGCAGCACAGTGCTCAACTGTCACCCTCACCCAGCAACACAGTGCTCAACTGTCACCCTCACCCAGCAGCACAGTGCTCAACTGTCACCCTCACCCAGCAGCACAGTGCTCAACTGTCACCCTCACCCAGCAGCACAGTGCTCAACTGTCACCCTCACCCAGCAGCACAGTGCTCAACTGTCACCCTCACCCAGCAGCACAGTGCTCAACTGTCACCCTCACCCAGCAACACAGTGCTCAACTGTCACCCTCACCCAGCAACACAGTGCTCAACTGTCACCCTCACCCAGCAGCACAGTGCTCAACTGTCACCCTCACCCAGCAGCACAGTGCTCAACTGTCACCCTCACCCAGCAGCACAGTGCTCAACTGTCACCCTCACCCAGCAGCACAGTGCTCAACTGTCACCCTCACCCAGCAGCACAGTGCTCAACTGTCACCCTCACCCAGCAGCACAGTGCTCAACTGTCACCCTCACCCAGCAGCACAGTGCTCAACTGTCACCCTCACCCAGCAGCACAGTGCTCAACTGTCACCCTCACCCAGCAGCACAGTGCTCAACTGTCACCCTCACCCAGCAGCACAGTGCTCAACTGTCACCCTCACCCAGCAACACAGTGCTCAACTGTCACCCTCACCCAGCAACACAGTGCTCAACTGTCACCCTCACCCAGCAGCACAGTGCTCAACTGTCACCCTCACCCAGCAGCACAGTGCTCAACTGTCACCCTCACCCAGCAACACAGTGCTCAACTGTCACCCTCACCCAGCAGCACAGTGCTCAACTGTCACCCTCACCCAGCAACACAGTGCTCAGCTGTCACCCTCACCCAGCAACACAGTGCTCAACTGTCACCCTCACCCAGCAACACAGTGCTCAACTGTCACCCTCACCCAGCAACACAGTGCTCAACTGTCACCCTCACCCAGCAACACAGTGCTCAACTGTCACCCTCACCCAGCAGCACAGTGCTCAACTGTCACCCTCACCCAGCAGCACAGTGCTCAACTGTCACCCTCACCCAGCAACACAGTGCTCAACTGTCACCCTCACCCAGCAGCACAGTGCTCAACTGTCACCCTCACCCAGCAACACAGTGCTCAACTGTCACCCTCACCCAGCAGCACAGTGCTCAACTGTCACCCTCACCCAGCAACACAGTGCTCAACTGTCACCCTCACCCAGCAACACAGTGCTCAACTGTCACCCTCACCCAGCAGCACAGTGCTCAACTGTCACCCTCACCCAGCAACACAGTGCTCAACTGTCACCCTCACCCAGCAACACAGTGCTCAACTGTCACCCTCACCCAGCAACACAGTGCTCAACTGTCACCCTCACCCAGCAGCACAGTGCTCAACTGTCACCCTCACCCAGCAACACAGTGCTCAACTGTCACCCTCACCCAGCAACACAGTGCTCAACTGTCACCCTCACCCAGCAACACAGTGCTCAACTGTCACCCTCACCCAGCAACACTCTGCTAGGTTTTCTCCTGTTGATTTTTTTTCTGTATTTTCGTAAAATATACATTAGAGAATGTTATATGTTGGATCGAGTCTCATTACTTCCGGTTCTCCAGGCACTCTGTCCCCTGTGAGTTTAGCTCTCTCCCACGAAATAATAATAATATTATTGTTTTTATTATAAATAAGGGCTGAACCCGTATGGGTCACACAAAGCTGTGTATATTAATAATAATGAAAGTCATACAGCGCCTGTTGAATGGGAAGCAGTCAGGTGTGATCCGAGGAAAGGAAGAGTAGCTCCATATCCTTAAATCAAGAACCCTTCATTAGCATCAAGGCACCTCCTCCCTTGAAGACTATATCTCTTGGGACGCCCCAGAGTGTCCACTTCGAAGCACAAATCCATCGTTCTCGTCCCTAACGGCCCTTGGTGACCTTGTAGGATGTCAGGTATGACTATCACTGTCTATTCATACATCCTACAGGACAACAAGGAATATCCATCGTAGAGGTGTAGGCACATGAGAGGAATGCAACACAGAGGTGGCTGGCAACGAGGCTTGACGTACAACCAACATATAACCTAGTATGACACAACGTGTTCAATTTGTCACGTTAGGCTCTCCAAGTAACTCAAGAAAGTTACGACTGTTCATTCCAGAGTTGTTTCTCTGAAGCAATTTATCTGAATTTCCTGCGCTATTTCTTCAACACTGCAAGCTCCTGATGTGTTTATTGCAACGCGAAAGACCTATAACTATATATATATACATACATTATATATATATATATATATATATATATATATATATATATATATATATATATATATATATATATATATATATATATATATATATGTATGTCGTGCCGAATAGGCAGAACTTGCGATCTTGGCTTAAATAGCAACGCTCATCTTGCCATATAGGGCAAGTGAAAATATGTGTATGCAATAATTTCGCCAAAATCATTCTGAACCTAACGAAAAAAATATATTTCACTATGTTTGTTTAGTATTAAATTATTGTAAACAAATCTAAAATATATTGAGTTGGGTTAGGCTAAAATAAATTGTTCTTCTTATAATAAGGTTAGGTAAGTTTTCTAAGATCCTTTTGGAGCAAAATTAAAAGTTTTTACATTAACATTAATGAAAAAAATATATCTTTAGACGTATAAGAGAAAATTTTAGAAAGGACTTAATTTTAAATGAGTTCTTGCTAATTGACCAGTTTTACATATTCGGCACGACATGTATATGTATATATGTACACACACACACATGTGCCGTATGGGTAAAACTGGTCATTTAGCAAGATCTCATTTAAAACTAAGTCTTCTAAAATTTTCTCTTATACGTTTCAAGATGTATTTTTTTTCATATATGTTGATGTAAAAATTAATAATTTTGTACCAAAAAATCTTAGAAAACTTACCTAACCTTATTATAACAAGCGCATTTTAATTTACCCTAATCCAGCTAAATATATTTTAGATAAGTTTACAAAATTTAAGAATAAAAAAACCACAATGAAATATATTTTTTTCGTTAGGTTCAGAATGATTTTTGCGAAATTATTTCATATACAAATTTTCGCTTGCTTTATTCGGCAAGAAGAGCTTTGCTATTTAAACCAAAATCGCAAGTTTTACCTATTCACGCAGGCATGCGTGAGCGTGTTTGATAGGAGTGAATGGAGACAAATGGTTTTTAATACTTGACGTGCTGTTGGAGTGTGAGCAAAGTAACATTTATGAAGGGATTCAGGGAAACCGGCAGGCCGGACTTGAGTCCTGGAGATGGGAAGTACAGTGCCTGCACTCTGAAGGAGGGGTGTTAATGTTGCAGTTTAAAAACTGTAGTGTAAAGCACCCTTCTGGCAAGACAGTGATGGAGTGAATGATGGTGAAAGTTTTTCTTTTTCGGGCCACCCTGCCTTGGTGGGAATCGGCCGGTGTGATAATAAAATAATAAAATATATATATATATATATATATATATATATATATATATATATATATATATATATATATATATATATATGTGTGTGTGTGTGTGTGTGTGTGTGTGTGTGTGTGTGTGTGTGTGCAATAAAATCACAGTAAACAGGTGATTTTAAAATATGCAAAACAACCACTGTGAAAGAGTAGTGAAATTCCAAGCGTTTCGTGACTACTCACATTGACAATGTGAGAAGTCACGAAAGTGCTTGGAATTTTACTACTCTTTCACAGTGGTTGTTTTACATATATATATATATATATATATATATATATATATATATATATATATATATATATATATATATATATATATATATATATATAAAACTACAATCGTGCCCGATACATTTATATATACAGACATTCAAAGACGTACAATATTACTTACGTAAGTCTGGAAGTGACAAGTTATGTAAGAAGCATCGCCTGTGTGGCCAGTGTTGTCAGTGTGAGAGTTTACATACTTCTGATGGATATATTACAAGTGCTGCATAGCTAAGTAGTGACATACCAGACACCCACATCTGTTCCAGCTCCCACACCTGCTCCAGCTCCCACGCCTGCTCCAGCTCGCAAACCAGAGCTTACTCCTAAATGCGCCACAAAGCGCTCAACCACGACTCAAACATCGCCTAGAGAATGGGAGGTAATCCTTTTTGACTCATGGTAAGTCAAATCCCTTGGATCAAGAGCAGTTCAGAATCGAGGAGGCAACATGGAGGGTTCCACAAGGAAGATGGTATCAGTGGATCAGCCAATGACGCTACCGTGGGAATCTATGACTCATTGTCTTGCTGTGAAGACCTCGTAATGTGTCATCACTCTCATGAGTGTTTGTACCTGATACAAGTGGTCTTGGAGGGAGGGGGTGGTGATGGTGGTGGTGATGGTGGTGGTGATGGTGGTGGTGATGGTGATGATGGTGGTGATGGTGGTGGTGATGGTGGTGGTGATGGTGGTGATGGTGGTGGTGATGGTGGTGGTGATGGTGGTGGTGGTGGTGATGGTGGTGGTGATGGTGGTGATGGTGGTGATGGTGGTGGTGATGGTGGTGATGATGGTGGTGATGGTGGTGGTGATGGTGGTGGTGATGGTGGTGATGGTGGTGGTGATGGTGGTGATGGTGGTGGTGATGGTGGTGGTGATGGTGGTGGTGATGGTGGTGATGGTGGTGATGGTGGTGGTGATGGTGGTGATGATGGTGATGGTGGTGGTGATGGTGGTGGTGATGGTGATGGTGGTGATGGTGGTGGTGATGGTGGTGGTGATGGTGGTGATGGTGGTGGTGATGGTGGTGGTGATGGTGGTGATGGTGGTGATGGTGGTGGTGGTGGTGATGGTGGTGGTGATGGTGGTGGTGATGGTGGTGGTGATGGTGGTGGTGATGGTGGTGGTGATGGTGGTGGTGATGGTGGTGATGGTGGTGGTGATGGTGGTGGTGATGGTGGTGGTGGTGATGGTGGTGGTGATGGTGGTGGTGATGGTGATGGTGGTGGTGATGGTGGTGGTGATGGTGATGGTGGTGGTGATGGTGGTGGTGATGGTGGTGGTGATGGTGGTGGTGATGGTGGTGGTGATGGTGGTGGTGATGGTGGTGGTGATGGTGGTGGTGATGGTGGTGGTGGTGGTGGTGGTGGTGGTGATGGTGGTGGTGATGGTGGTGGTGATGGTGGTGGTGGTGATGGTAGTGGTGGTGATGGTGGTGATGGTGGTGGTGGTGATGGTGGTGATGGTGATGGTAGTGGTGGTGGTGATGGTGGTGGTGATGGTGGTTATTACAACCTAGGATTTCAAATGGCCTGTTATCCCAGGTGTAATGGGAGCAAATAAACACAGTAGAAAAAGTTTAGACTTATATTATCCTTCACCAATTATAACAGCAATATGTACACTATGTACAGTGATAAATATAGTGCACTCCACGGTAAGCAAGGCAGAAATAGAAGCCACAAGATAGCAGACCGTGCTTCAACCAGCTCTAGAGTGGGACCCCTCAAGGAAGGTTCCTTGATGTTGGTGAGGGGCTCTTGATTTAGGGAATTGGATCTATGCTCCAGTTCCCCAAATTAAGCCTGAATGCCTTCCACATACCCCCCCAGGCGCTGTATAATCCTCCGGGTTTAGCGCTTCCCCCTTGATTGTAATAATAATCTAGAGTGGGAATGACAATGGAACGAGCAATTTGCCAACAACGCTGTAGGGACAATTTAGGTAGGTTATGCAAAGTATATGCCGACACCAAGCGTCTGACTCGTCTAGGTGGCATAAGTTATTCGCTATGCACAGTACGAATACCCCAACGTAACACGTTAATTTGCAGAACACGCTTAGCTATGCACAGTACGATTGCAGAATACGCATACAAGCAAAGCCGACTGCACACAAGATTGACCGTAGCGAAGCGAGCACACTGAACAAGCTAGTAGCGAGCTG
This sequence comes from Cherax quadricarinatus, assembly GCF_038502225.1. NCBI lineage: Eukaryota > Metazoa > Arthropoda > Malacostraca > Decapoda > Parastacidae > Cherax > Cherax quadricarinatus. Next base: position 17,369,624 of record NC_091315.1, read on the forward strand.
TTGAACGATCACACAATAGCAAGGCTGATCATAAGCAACTGACACGCAAAATTTGTAAAGCGAAGCGAAACAGCAAGCTACACAATGTTCCTGCTACAAGCTTCACCCTAAGCTCAACCGTTTCTCTAAGTCCAGCTCTCGGACAGGCTACCCATATTACAACCTAGGATTTCAAATGGCCTGTTATCCCAGGTGTAATGGGAGCAAATAAACACAGTAGAAAAAGTTTAGACTTATATTATCCTTCACCAATTATAACAGCAATATGTACACTATGTACAGTGATAAATATAGTGCACTCCACGGTAAGCAAGGCAGAAATAGAAGCCACAAGATAGCAGACCGTGCTTCATTCCCACTCTAGAGCTGGTTGAAGCACGGTCTGCTATCTTGTGGCTTCTATTTCTGCCTTGCTTACCGTGGAGTGCACTATATTTATCACTGTACATAGTGTACATATTGCTGTTATAATTGGTGAAGGATAATATAAGTCTAAACTTTTTCTACTGTGTTTATTTGCTCCCATTACACCTGGGATAACAGGCCATTTGAAATCCTAGGTTGTAATAGTGGTGGTGATGGTGGTGGTGATGGTGGTGGTGGTTATGGTAGTGGTGGTGATGGAGGTGATGGTAGTGGTGGTGATGGTGATGGTAGTGGTGGTGGTGGTGGTGATGGTGGTGGTGATGGTGGTGGTGATGGTGGTGATGGTGGTGGTGGTGATGGTAGTGGTGGTGATGGAGGTGATGGTGATGGTGGTAATGGTGATGGTAGTGGTGATGGTGGTGATGGTGGTAGTGATGGTGGTGGTGGTGGTAGTGGTGATGGTGGTGATGGTGGTGTTGGTGGTGATGGTGTTGGTGGTTATGGTAGTGGTGGTGATGGAGGTGATGGTAGTGGTGGTGATGGTGGTGATGGTGATGGTGATGGTAGTGGTGGTGGTGGTGATGGTGGTAGTGATGGTGGTGGTGGTGGTAGTGGTGATGGTAGTGGTGGTGGTGATGGTAGTGGTGATGGTGATGGTGATGGTGGTAGTGATGGTGGTGGTGGTGATGGTGGTAGTGATGGTGGTGGTGGTAGTGGTGATGGTGGTGGTGGTGGTAGTGGTGATGGTGATGGTGGCGATGATGGTAGTAATGGTGGTGGTGATAGTGTTGATGGCGATGGTGTTGGTGGTGGTGATGGTGGTGTTGGTGGTGATGGTGGTGGTGGTGATGGTAGTGGTGGTGATGGAGGTGATGGTAGTGGTGGTGATGGTGGTGATGGTGATGGTAGTGGTGGTGATGGTAGTGGTGGTGATGGTGGTAGTGATGGTGGTGGTGGTGGTGGTAGTGGTGATGGTGATGGTGGCGATGATGGTAGTAATGGTGGTGGTGATAGTGTTGATGGCGGTGGTGTTGATGGTGGTGGTGATAGTGTTGATGGCGGTGGTGTTGATGGTGGTGGTGGTGGTGTTGGTGGTAGTGGTGGTGATGGTGATGGTGGTCATTGTGGTGGTAGTGGTAGTTGTGATGGTGGTAGTAGTGGTGATGGTTGTAGTGGTGGTTGTAGTGGTGGTGGTAGTGGTGGTAATGGTGGTGGTAGTAGTGGTATTAGTGGTGGTGGTAGTACTGGTGGTGGCGATGGTGGTTGTGGTGGTAGTGATGGTTGTGGTGATGGTGGTAGTAGTGGTGATGGTGGTGGTGATGGTGGTAGAGGTGGTGATGGTGGTGGTAGTGGTGATGGTGGTGGTGATGGTGGTGGTGGTAGTAGTGGTGGTTATAGTTGTGATGGTGGTAGTGGTGGTAATCGTGTTGGTGGTGGCGGCGCAGGTGGTGGCGGTGCCCGTGCTGGTGACGGTGGTGGTGGTAACGGTAGTGATGAAGGTAATGGTGGTGGTGGTGATGGTAATGATAATAGCTGTAACAGTGGTGGTGGTGAGTAATAGTGGTGGTGTATCATTGTGTTAGTACTGATGCTGGTAGTGGTACGGGTTACATATGGATTACATTCATGGAGAGCACTAAACCCGTAGAGGTTATTCAGCACCTAGGGGGACGGAGGTTCGATGCAATGAAGGAGATATCAGATTCAGTGCCTTGGATCAAGAGCCCTCACCAGCACCAAAGAATCTCTTGGGGGAGGGGAGTGGTGATGTTGGAATATCGGTGTGTAAGGTGGTGGTGGTGAGGGTAGTGGTGATGGTGGTACTGGTGGTGCTGGTGATGGTAGTAGTGGTGGTGGTGTGGCAGTGGTGGTGGTGATAGTGATGGTAGTGGTGGTGGCGGCGGTGGTGGTGGTGGTGGTGGTAGTAGTAATGGTAGTGATGATGGTAATGGTGGTGGTGGTGATGGTAATGATAATAGTTGTAACAGTGGTGGAGTGGTGGTGGTGAGCGGTGATCGTGGTGGTGGTGAGTAGTGATCGTGGTGGTGGTGCATCATTGTGTTAGTACTGATGCTGGTAGTGGTACGGGTTACATATTGATTACATTCATGGAGAGCCCTAAACCCGTAGAGGTTATTCAGCACCTAGGGGGACGGAGGTTCGATGCAATGAAGGAGATATCAGATTCAGTGCCCTGGATCAAGAGCCCTAAACTGCATCAAAGAATCTCTTGGGGGGGGGGAGTGGTGATGTTGGAATATCGGTGTGTGAGGTGGTAGTGGTGGTGACGGTAGTGGTGGTGGTGGTAGTTGGTGGTAGTGTTGCTGGTAGTTGGTGGTGTTGGTAGGTGGTGGTAGTTGGTTGTGGTGATAGGTGGTCCTGGTGGTGGTAGTGGTGGTGGTACTTGGTGGTAGTGGTAGTTGGTGGTGGTGGTAGTTGGTGGTGGTGATAGTTGGTGGTGGTGGTAGTTGGTGGTGGTGGTAGATGGTAGTGGTGGTAGTTGGTGGTGGTGGTAGATGGTAGTGGTGGTGGAGGTGGTAGTGGAGGTAGTGGTGGTGGTAGTTGGTGAGGGTAGTGGTGGTAGGAGGTGGTGGTGGTTGTAGGTGGCAGTGGTAGGAGGTGTTAGTGGTAGTGGTGGTGGTAGTAGCAACAGTATGTTGCGGTAGTGATGGGATCATCATGGTAATGGTAGTGGTGGCAGTAGCAACAGTGTGTTGCGGAAGTGATGGGGTCATCATGGTAATGGTAGTGGTGGCAGTAGCAACAGTGTGTTGCGGTAGTGATGGGGTCATCATGGTAATGGTAGTGGTGGCAGTAGCAACAGTGTGTTGCGATAGTGATGGGGTCATCATGGTAATGGTAGTGGTGGTAGTAGCAACAGTGTGTTGCGATAGTGATGGGGTCATGGTAATGGTAGTGGTGGTAGTAGCAACAGTGTGTTGCGATAGTGATGGGGTCATCATGGTAATGGTAGTGGTGGTAGTAGCAACAGTGTGTTGCGATAGTGATGGGGTCATCATGGTAATGGTAGTGGTGGTAGTAGCAACAGTGTGTTGCGGTAGTGATGGGGTCATCATGGTAATGGTAGTGGTGGTAGTAGCAACAGTGTGTTGCGATAGTGATGGGGTCATGGTAATGGTAGTGGTGGTAGTAGCAACAGTGTGTTGCGATAGTGATGGGGTCATCATGGTAATGGTAGTGGTGGTGGTAGTAGCAACAGTATGTTGCGGTAGTGATGGGGTCATCATGGTAATGGTAGTGGTGGTAGTAGCAACAGTGTGTTGCGGTAGTGATGGGGTCATCATGGTAATGGTAGTGGTGGTAGTAGCAACAGTGTGTTGCGATAGTGATGGGGTCATGGTAATGGTAGTGGTGGTGGTAGCAACAGTGTGTTGCGATAGTGATGGGGTCATCATGGTAATGGTAGTGGTGGTAGTAGCAACAGTGTGTTGCGATAGTGATGGGGTCATGGTAATGGTAGTGGTGGTAGTAGCAACAGTGTGTTGCGATAGTGATGGGGTCATCATGGTAATGGTAGTGGTGGTGGTAGTAGCAACAGTATGTTGCGGTAGTGATGGGGTCATCATGGTAATGGTAGTGGTGGTAGTAGCAACAGTGTGTTGCGGTAGTGATGGGGTCGTCATGGTAATGGTAGTGGTGGTAGTAGCAACAGTGTGTTGCGTTAGTGATGGGGTCATCATGGTAATGGTAGTGGTGGTAGTAGCAACAGTGTGTTGCGGTAGTGATGGGATCATCATGGTAATGGTAGTGGTGGTAGTAGCAACAGTGTGTTGCGGTAGTGATGGGGTTATCATGGTGTTATGGTTGATATGGGGAGGGTGGTGGTGGTTGTAGTACATGATAGTAGCGGTGGTGGTGCGTAGTGATAGTAGTGGTGATGGTGGTGCATAATGGTGGTTGTGGTGGTGGTTGTACATAGGGTGGTGATGCATAGTGGTGGTGGTGGTGGTACGTAGGGTGGTGGTGCATAGTGATGGTGGTGGTAAATAGGATGGTGGTGCTTAGTGGTGGTGGTGGTGGCACGTAGGGTGGTGGTGCATAGTGGTGGTGGTTGTACATAAGGTGGTGATGCATAGTGGTGGTGGTACGTAGGGTGGTGGTGCATAGTGGTGGTGGTGGCACGTAGGGTGGTGGTGCATAGTGGTGGTGGTTGTACATAAGGTGGTGATGCATAGTGGTGGTGGTACGTAGGGTGGTGGTGCATAGTGGTGGTGGTCGCACATAGGGTGGTGGTGCATAATGGTGGTAGTGGTATGTAGGGTGGTGGTGCATAGTGGTGGTGGTACATAGGGTGGTGGTGCATAGTGGTGGTGGTGCATAGTGGTGGTGGTACGTAGGGTAGTGGTGCATAGTGGTGGTGGTGGTTGTACATAGGGTGGTGATGCATAGTGGTGGTACGTAGGATGGTAGTACATAGGGTGGTGGTGCATAGTGGTGGTGGCACATAGGGTGGTGTATAGTACTAGTGATAGTGGTGGTGCATGGTAGTAGTGCTGGTTCTGGGTGGTAGTGGTTATGGTGGGGGCGGGTGGAGGAGGAGGTTTGGGGAAACATATATTCATGGTAAGAGCTAAATAGGGGGATCAAAGAACGCGAGGGGAATGGAAGGTAATCAGGTTTGATCCAAGCAAGGAGAGGAGCAGCCCCAGTTACCTGAATTAAGAGCCCATGAGCAGCATCAAGATGCTTCCCTCCACGTTCCTTGCAAGGTGCTCCCCTCCACGTTCCTTGCAAGGTGCTCCCCTCCACGTTCCTTGCAAGGTGCTCCCCTCCACGTTCCTTGCAAGGTGCTCCCCTCCCCTCTCCTTGTAAGGTCCTCCCCTCTCCTTGCAAGGTTCTCCCCCCTCTCCTTGCAAGGTGCTCCCCTCCCCTCTCTTTGCAAGGTGCACGTGTGATCAACATTGCTTCCTTACCTCAGTCTCATTGATTCATTCTTAATCCTACATCGACGAGGCACACAATTCTAGTTTTCTGAATGCCATATAAATCTAGGAAAATCTCCAAAGTTTAAAATCGATATAGCGCAAGGATTTGTCTTAGGAAAGTCGGCAGGTAGGCTTGCCTCGTCATGTGGCATACTAACGCAACGATGCAAGCCTCAGTATTTCCCACACTATGTATGCATATATAGCATTCTGAACGCCATGGCTAATTTACTCGCAGCATGGATCCTCTGTCCGGTTATTGTATCTATACTGTACATGGGCAGCTACCTCCAGGCAGGAATTCTGCCTTGGTCTTTGTAATATAGCAGAGGAGAACACCCAGGTACTGGTACCAGGAGCCTCACCCAGAGCACCCAGTGCCTGGCGTCTGGCCTTCTGATCGTCACCAGTGCTCGCCCCCTCACGCCGGGGCACCAGCAGCACTGCTCTAGTTGTATGGGATAACTGGTGACTACTTACCATGTGAGGAGAGAGGCACTAGCAGGTATCCACTAACACGCACACACACACACACCCTACACAGCCAACCTCAGACTTGTGTCGTCTGCTTGCGCGAAAATCAGCTGATTGGTCACGTGATATACTCATCCCGACAACCTAAAATAGTTTATTTAGCCTCCTATCTCTATATTTTTAATAATTTTACTGCATGATATTATAGGTTAAACATTGTTCTATATTTACATCTAGGTCATCAAGATTTTCAATATCTCGGACAAAAATAAAAGGATGCCGAATTTATCACTTTCGTAAAGTTTAGTTTGTCCTGTAAAAATCTCGTTTTCTGTTACTAATAGAATTGGTTTTCTATGACAGGTCGCTGGCACCGAGGACTCGTCAAACTGTGCGCACCGCGGCCATCGCTATCCTCTCCGCCCTCGCCCTCGTTGCTATCTTCCACTTGGCCAAACTTGCGGAACATCCTGTCAGTGAGAACGTCGTCGATGGTAATTATTACATATTGTGTAATATTTTTATACCTTGACTATGGGAGCACCATACTAGCCTATCCCTGGCTGGGCGCAATGGAAATAAGTCACTTTGTCTTTTTTTTTTTTTGGAGGGGGGAGAGGGTTATCCTAGGTAATTTACACATATGTTACTATGTATGATAATTATACTTATGTGGACCTGTACCTAAATAAACTCATCTACAATGTCTCGAAAACCTTCAAAGATATCTATTATGTTTATATAAAAATATTAATTTCACTAGAAAATTAAATGATCCTCCCCTAGTGAGGCAGGAATACGGGATATATATATTTATTATATATACGGTTGCTAAATACATATGGTAAATGTTATAAAATTTTCGCATGATTGAAGATGTTCTGTGATGAGTTTGAATAATACCTTCGACAGACGTCTCCATTCCGAAAATGTAATATAAATATTTCTGAAGGATGAGGACAGTTGCAACATTATTAAATATATAAATCATTAAAAAAATCTATTTGAATCTTCTATTATGTTTTCCAGATTTTTTTCTAGTTGCCAGAATACGATTCTCTAAGATAATTAAGTTTCATCCAGGAAACTTGATTTCATAAACATTTGTATAAATTTGTACAGTTGTTGTGAGGGCGAATAGTTTAGTCCCACAACAATGGTATATATTACGTAGATAATCCAGGATAACCCAGTAAAGTTAGTGTGACTCGTATACACTGGAGTCCTATAATGAAACATTGACCTTACCTTGGTTACATATACATGGCCTGGATGTAAATAGAAGCTCTCTAGTTGTAAAAAATTGTAAGTTCATTTAGGTACAGATACACGTGATGAATGGTTTGAAAAACCGACAAAGATTGATGGACTGAACACATCGACTCCAGGCTGAGGGACTGATTACCTCATACTCCTCCTCTCCTTACGCCTTCCTCTTTGTAGTGGACTGTTGAAGCCACTGTGTGGCGAAACGTTTCCTGAATAAAGATTCCCATATGCCGCATAAGTGTCTCAATCTTCAACAGATACACGTGTAAGAAACTTGTGGCGCAATGTTCCTTTTTAATGTCCTGAGTTGTACACACATGTCTTTTACCACAGACTCTGCCTAGGTTGAGTAAGTAGGCCTACTGCAGTGCGCTCCTTATCTTTTATTTTTATGCACTTATTCCAACAAATATATTTGGGTTTGTATAAGTTATTACTCGGATTAGTAATCTTGGAAGGATAGTAAACCAGAATATCCCCAAAAAAGTCAAGCAGTGTGTGGTTTATTTCCATTGGAATCATGAGGTTAAGATAAGGTTTATTCGGATTTTTAACCTGGTGGAGAGTTAGCCTCTCCTCCAAATCAACCGGGCAGTGGTTCATACGTTGAATTGCGTGAGGCCAGCAGTAACAGCCTGTTTGATCAGGCCCTGATCCAGTGGGAGGCCTCGTCAAGGACTGGGCCGCGGGGTCGTTGACCTTCGGAACGACTTCCAGCCAGGAAGGTAGGGTAACTCAAGAAAGTCAGTGAGTCATCGGAGCCTGTCTTATTTCCTTTGGGAGCCTTTTAATCGTGTTCCCCAGGATGCAACCCACAACAAGTACCTACTTGCTACTAGGTGAACAGGGGCATCAGATGTAAGGAAACATGTCCAAAGGTTCCACCCATACCGGGGAATGAACAATGGACACTCAGTTTGTGAGGTGAGTGTGTTGCCAACCGAGCCATGGGCGGTTCTACTCTAAGAAACGACCCACAACAGTCGACTAACTCCTGCGCATCGACTTATACTAGCTAACAGTGGACACAGGTGTTAGGATACTCACTCATACATCCCACCTCTGTCATAGTTCAATCCTGGACACTTTCTGTTGTAAGTGTAACTCGCTATGACTGCTCTACGAGGTACCCTAGATAAGGTTTGTCAAGAAACAGAAGTATTTCCTGACGTGGGTCTTAGCCACATGTTGACCCTCAACAGGAACTTTCGCGTCATCTGACCAAGGTCTTCTGTGGCTCATCGGTCCACCTCTCTAAAAAATATTTTTATAATTATTTTACGAGGCACCTAAATGTCATTAGACATATGTAATTATCTACAATACAGCTTTGTGATTACCTTATTTATTCATGTATAGTAGCATTTCTTGACTGTGTCCCATTTTCATAAAGTTTTTATAATTACAGAAGCAGCGCTAAACCATTTATGACCTGTAGTTATGTATCGAACTGTATAACTCATTCAGGTTTAGCTGTGGAGGATTTTAGAATTAATACTATGTAAAAAGACCCCTGTTAGTCATGAGTACTCAGCTTTACGTTGACAGCTCAAGAATTCAGCAGCCGCAGCCTGGAGTCTCCTTCGATGTCGGCTGTCTTAGTTCCCACTGAGCTGTAATGTAATGGGTTACTATCGTTAACTCTCCCTCCTGACATTCTTACACAGGTAAGAGACGCGAGACTACGTCTCTTACCTGTGTTTGGATGATGGCCCACCCATGATTGCTTCGATGGTTAGCTCTACTCCCCCTACATCTGTCCCTAGACACTACAGTGATTATTAGGCTGATGTTGGGAGAAACATAACTTACCTTGCTAATTGCAGCAGGAGCCCTTGACGTTACATGTCGTTGAAGTCAGTATCGATGACGTGACTGAAGATATGACGCTGTACGGTAACGTATTCACTTCCTTCAATTCTTTCGTCACTTTGGTAGCGTTGAACATCACCTGACTTGACCATCACTCGCCCACAAGTTCATCTTGTGACCTCTATATGTGGATAAAGTTCACAGTGCGAATTATTATTATAATTATGGGGGAAGCGCTAAACCCGTAGGGATACTACAGCGCCTGTTGAAGGGGGGGGGATGTAAGGTATTCAGGCTCAATTCAGGGAACTAGAGCACGGATCCAATTCCCTAGATCAAGGGCCCCTCACCACCATCAAGGAACCTCCCTTGACGGGCCCACAGTGCGGAGAATTACTAGTGATATCTCGCTTAACAGAGATAACTGGTTAACATTTCAACACTGTATCTTCGCTTCAGTTTTCCTTAAATATTTGTTCGATCAATAATAACATGCATAATGACAAGTTGTACAGCGGATTACTCCGTAATTATTCATGGTGCTCATGCGCACAGGAGAGTTACATTTATGGTATCTCTTCTTCTGTTCTTCCTTAAGGTTGTCAACACAACTTGACTTTCACGAACTACACACTGATAGGGCTACGCGGGGTGGCCTTTCCGGCTACATTCGGTCACTAGCTACATCGTCACTGGTCGATTAATTCGTCGTGACTATATTTTAGCCTTGGGAGCTCCCAGCACTTCTGCTTATAGTCGACTTTCGGCTGACATAATGTCAACAGGCGTAGATGTCAGTTCTGATGACTTAACTGAGTCATAGAAGGAAGAGTCCCTGACTCCAAGGTATAGGTTATCGAGTATATGCCTCTAGCAATGATGTTAGGTTAGAGGCGTATTACTAAGAGTTTTTACTGGTCTTAGGGAATAGAATCTTCCTCAGATAAATCTTCCCGCAAGAGAGGAGAGCCTGGTGCACACATGCAGTCTGGCAACTGCAGCTCATCTACATCTAATCTTAATCTAATTCTGCTTGGTAAGCACCATGTAAGATGAGAGCTGTTGCTTCAGTATACAGATTAATCTTCAAAACACCCTTGATCAATATCTGGTCTCCAGATGTCGAAATGAGAGGGGTAGCTGCCCCCTTATGTGAGAGATCGCCTCCCCCTTAAGATAAGATAAGATAAGATAAGATTTCGTTCGGATTTTTAACCCCGGAGGGTTAGCCACCCAGGATAACCCAAGAAAGTCAGTGCGTCATCGAGGACTGTCTAACTTATTTCCATTGGGGTCCTTAATCTTGTCCCCCAGGATGCGACCCACACCAGTCGACTAACACCCAGGTACCTATTTGCTGCTAGGTGAACAGGACAACAGGTGTAAGGAAACGTGTCGAAATGTTTCCACCCGCCGGGAATCGAACCCGGGCCCTCCGTGTGTGAAGCGGGAGCTTTAGCCACCAGGCCACCGGGCTCCCTCTTGGGAGAAAATTTCTCTGCATTAGCGAATGTTTTGTAATATAATAATTTGTATTGAAGACTATGTATCATAATTCCCGATTATGATAACTGAGATACATAATGATACCTGAGATTCCTGTTGTTTCATTAGGAATAACTGGAATCTCAGGTGGAGAGTACACTGACTGTTAGTTGATGTTGGTGACGGTGTTGGGGATGTTGGTGACGATGTTAGTGTGGATATCTTTGATGATGATTTTGGTTATGATGGTGGTGACGATGTTGGCGATGGTGACAATGTCGGTGGTGATGGTGATGATGCGAGATAATAATGAAGATGCTCATCCTCAGTAACTGTTGCTGATGATGAGAGGGAAAGATGATGTTTTGATGGCAGTGTTGTGAGGACATGAGTTGGGTGATGATGTTTTGGATAGTAATTATGATGTACTAGATACAATATAAAAAAATATGCTTAGGTGCATGATTTTGTTAGCGAGATAGATTCATATGTTGATATTAGTGATAATGACGGTGATAATGACAATTATATAATGCATGTGTGTCTAGTGATCAGATGGCTGGAGATTGCTGTAAAAGTCACGATAAGGACGATAGAGTGAATTCAAGTCATGCACTGGCTCTCAAGTCATGCACTGGCTCTCAAGTCATGCACTGGCTCTCAAGTCATGCACTGGCTCTCAAGTCATGCACTGGCTCTCAAGTCATGCCCTGGCTCTCAAGTCATGTCCTAACCCTGAAGTCATGAACTGGCTCTTTGTCAAGTCACAAGTCACATGTGATATTTAGGGAGTCCCAGCCAAACTCAGTCTTCAAATACCATCGAGTAAGCAGCACCTATCTCGGAGGAGGAGGAAGAGAAGAAGAGAAGGAAGAAGAGGATGACAATGATGATGAAGTTGATAAAGATGGTAATGACGATTTCATATTAGAAAAAGAAATGGTCTGCTCTTTAAGGGGAAAAATATTGATGTTGCTTAATATCGTCCTCCACTGATACGATAACATGATATACTGATAAACAGGTGTAAGGCAACAGAAAAGACTAGCAGGAGGATAGTATACTGACTCCTTTAGTGATCCATCTAAAGCAAACGAACCACCGAGTCACGGCTTGGAGCTATAGGTTGCAGTATTCTAATTAAAGCAAATATCATTATAGGTTGTGTTGTTGCAAGCAAAGTAGAAACAGTCTTCTGCCTTTATTCCTGCAACAGAAACCTTTTTACTTCATTTTGCAGAATAAATAATTCTGTCTCGGGAACATGTTCACTTTAAAATTTTGCGACCTGTAAACTCTCATGACTCAGGAAATCATAATAACACCATTGTAAGTAAACTACAGTACGTGTGGAGTTGGAACTCTTGGGAAATGAGTCTTAAAACACCACCCGCATCGTGGTCTGTAAGTTCTCCTTAGTGATGTTAGTAGAGAACTATAGTAGCGTTACTGCAGTCAATCCCAATATATCTACATGACTGTATTTGAAATTATAAAATACTGAAGGAAAAACCCTCGAAGAATATTCTCCAAGAACACCCTCCTTGAGCACCCTCCTTGAGCACCCTCCTTGAGCACCCTCCTTGAGCACCCTCCTTGAACACCCTCCTTGAATACCCTCCTTGAGCACCCTCCTTGAACACCCTCCTTGAACACCCTCCTTGAGCACCCTCCTTGAGCACCCTCCTTGAGCACCCTCCTTGAACACCCTCCTTGAGCACCCTCCTTGAACACCCTCCTTGAATACCCTCCTTGAACACCCTCCTTGAATACCCTCCTTGAACACCCTCCTTGAACACCCTCCTTGAGCACCCTCCTTGAGCACCCTCCTTGAGCACCCTCCTTGAGCACCCTCCTTGAGCACCCTCCTTGAACACCCTCCTTGAGCACCCTCCTTGAACACCCTCCTTGAATACCCTCCTTGAACACCCTCCTTGAATACCCTCCTTGAACACCCTCCTTGAGCACCCTCCTTGAGCACCCTCCTTGAGCACCCTCCTTGAGCACCCTCCTTGAGCACCCTCCTTGAGCACCCTCCTTGAACACCCTCCTTGAACACCCTCCTTGAGCACCCTCCTTGAACACCCTCCTTGAACACCCTCCTTGAGCACCCTCCTTGAGCACCCTCCTTGAGCACCCTCCTTGAGCACACTCCTTGAACACTCTCCTTGAACACCCTCCTTGAGCACCCTCCTTGAGCACCCTCCTTGAGCACCCTCCTTGAACACCCTCCTTGAGCACCCTCCTTGAACACCCTCCTTGAACACTCTCCTTGAGAACCCTCCTTGAACACCCTCCTTGAGCACCCTCCTTGAGCACCCTCCTTGAACACCCTCCTTGAACACCCTCCTTGAACACCCTCCTTGAACACCCTCCTTGAGCACCCTCCTTGAACACTCTCCTTGAGCACCCTCCTTGAGCACACTCCTTGAACACTCTCCTTGAACACCCTCCTTGAGCACCCTCCTTGAGCACCCTCCTTGAGCACCCTCCTTGAACACCCTCCTTGAGCACCCTCCTTGAACACCCTCCTTGAACACCCTCCTTGAGCACCCTCCTTGAGCACCCTCCTTGAGCACCCTCCTTGAGCACCCTCCTTGAGCACCCTCCTTGAACACCCTCCTTGAGCACCCTCCTTGAACACTCTCCTTGAACACCCTCCTTGAACACTCTCCTTGAGCACCCTCCTTGAACACCCTCCTTGAACACCCTCCTTGAGCACCCTCCTTGAGCACCCTCCTTGAGCACCCTCCTTGAGCACCCTCCTTGAGCACCCTCCTTGAACACCCTCCTTGAGCACCCTCCTTGAACACCCTCCTTGAACACCCTCCTTGAGCACCCTCCTTGAGCACCCTCCTTGAGCACCCTCCTTGAGCACCCTCCTTGAGCACCCTCCTTGAACACCCTCCTTGAGCACCCTCCTTGAACACTCTCCTTGAACACCCTCCTTGAACACTCTCCTTGAGCACCCTCCTTGAACACTCTCCTTGAGCACCCTCCTTGAACACCCTCCTTGAACACCCTCCTTGAACACCCTCCTTGAGCACCCTCCTTGAACACTCTCCTTGAACACTCTCCTTGAACACCCTCCTTGAACACCCTCCTTGAACACCCTCCTTGAACACCCTCCTTGAGCACAGTACTTGAACACTCTCCTTGAACACCCTCCTTGAACACCCTCCTTGAACACCCTCCTTGAACACCCTCCTTGAACACCCTCCTTGAACACCCTCCTTGAGCACCCTCCTTGAACACTCTCCTTGAACACTCTCCTTGAACACCCTCCTTGAACACCCTCCTTGAACACCCTCCTTGAACACCCTCCTTGAACACCCTCCTTGAGCACCCTCCTTGAACACTCTCCTTGAACACCCTCCTTGAACACCCTCCTTGAACACCCTCCTTGAGCACCCTCCTTGAGCACGCTCCTTGAACACCCTCCTTGAACACCCTCCTTGAACACCCTCCTTGAACACCCTCCTTGAGCACCCTCCTTGAACACCCTCCTTGAACACCCTCCTTGAACACCCTCCTTGAACACCCTCCTTGAACACCCTCCTTGAACACCCTCCTTGAACACCCTCCTTGAACACTCTCCTTGAGCACGCTCCTTGAGCACCCTCCTTGAACACCCTCCTTGAACACCCTCCTTGAACACCCTCCTTGAACACCCTCCTTGAACACCCTCCTTGAACACCCTCCTTGAGCACCCTCCTTGAACACTCTCCTTGAACACTCTCCTTGAACACTCTCCTTGAACACCCTCCTTGAACACCCTCCTTGAACACCCTCCTTGAGCACCCTCCTTGAACACTCTCCTTGAACACTCTCCTTGAACACCCTCCTTGAACACCCTCCTTGAACACCCTCCTTGAACACCCTCCTTGAGCACCCTCCTTGAACACCCTCCTTGAACACCCTCCTTGAACACCCTCCTTGAGCACCCTCCTTGAGCACGCTCCTTGAACACCCTCCTTGAACACCCTCCTTGAACACCTTCCTTGAACACCCTCCTTGAACACTCTCCTTGAGCACCCTCCTTGAGCACGCTCCTTGAACACCCTCC
>NC_091315.1:17389041-17426541 GCF_038502225.1 Cherax quadricarinatus
TGTCGTCAGGTCGATTTCCCTTAACCTCTCCTCGTAGGGCATACCCCTTAGCTCCGTGACTAATCTTGTTGCAAACCTTTGCACTTTCTCTAACTTCCGTTCATGCTTGCCTAGGTGTAGTTTCCAAGCTGGTGCTGCATACTCCAATATAGGCCTGACATACAGAGTGTACAGGGTCCTGAACAATTACTTATTGAGATGTCGGAATGCTATTCTTACGTTTGCTAGGCGCCCATATGCTGCAGCAGTTATTTGGTTGATGTGCGCCTCAAGAGATGTGCCTGGTGTTATACTCGCCCCAAGATAATTTTCCTTGAGTGAGGTTTGTAGTCTTTAGCCCCCCAGAATGTACTCTGTCTGCGAACTTCTTTGCCTTTCCCCAATCTTCATGACTTTGCACTTGGTGGGGTTGAACTCCTGGAGCCAGTTTCTGAACCAGGCCTGCAGCCTGTCCAGATCCCTTTGTAGTTCTGCCTGGTCGTAGTCCCATTGAACTCTTCTCATCAACTTCGCATCATCTTCAAACAGTGACACTTCTGAGTCTATTCATTCTGTGATGTTCACATATACCAGAAACAGCACCGATCCTTGGACTGACCGCTGTGGAACCCCGATCGTCACAGGCACCCACTCTGACACTTCGTCACGTACCATGACTCTGACGTCTTCCCAATAAGTATTCCCTGATCCATTGCAGCGCCTTGTTATACCTGCCTGGTCCTCCAGCTGATGCACTAATCTCTTACGTGGAACTGTGTCAAAAGCCTTCTTACAGTCCAAGAAAACTCAGCCGAACGCTTCGAACTATAGACCAATAAGCCTTACCTGCATAGTTGGAAAAATTATGGAATTAATAATTGCCGAAGCAATTCGTAACCATCTTAAAAGGCATAAATTGGTTAATGAATCTCAGCACGGTTTTACAAAGGGACATTCCTGTCTTATGAATTTACTAACTTCACTATGGTATTTGAGGAGGTAGATCATGGTATTGAATATGATGTTGTGTGTATGGATTTCAGTAAGACTTTCGATAGAGTTCCATATCAGAGGCTATTAAGGAAACTTAAGGCACACGGAATAGGAGAAATTTTTTTCCGGGGTAGAGGCATGCTTGACAAATAGGCAGCAGAGAGTTTGCATAAGTGGGGAGAAATCAGAATAGGGGCATGTCACAAGCGGTGTTCCACAGGGGCCAGTGTTGGGCCCCTTGTTGTTCACAATTTACATAAACGACATAGATGAGGGAATAAATAGCGTCATAAGCAAATTTGCTGATGACACCAAAACAGACCGTCCGATTCATTCTAATGAGGACATTAGAGCACCCCACGATGATTTGAATAGACTGATGCAGTGGTCGGAGAAGTGGCAGATGCAGTTTAATATAGACAAATGCAAAGTTCTTAATGTTGGACAGGAAAATAACCATGACATATATAAACTAAATGTAGATCTTAATATTACGGATTGAGAAAATGGTATAGGAGTTCGGGTTAGCAGTAATCTGAAATCAAGACAACAGTACGTAAGTGTTCGCAATAAAGCTAACATAATCCTTGGCTTCATACCAAGATGTATAAATAATAGAAGTTCTCAGGTTGTTCTTCAACTCTATATATCTTTTGTTAGGCCTCATTTAGATTATGATGCACAGTTTTGGTAACCGTATTACAGAATCGATATAAATGCTCTAGAAAACGTACCAAGGAGGATGACAAAGTTGATCCCATATAACAGAAATCTTGTAATAATGTTGGTAGAATTACTCTCTCTCTCTCTCTCTCTCTCTCTCTCTCTCTCTCTCTCTCTCTCTCTCTCTCTCTCTCTCTCTCTCTCTCTCTCTTTCTCTCTCTCTTTCTGGAGTCCCTTCTATCTCCTCTGTGAACACTTCTTTGAATATCGTGTTGAGCTCCTCACATACTTCTCGGTCGTTTCTTGTGATCTGCCTCCATCCATTCTCAACCTGATTACCTGGTCCTTGACTGTTGTTTTCCTCCTGATGTGACTGTACAACAGCTTTGGGTCAGATTTGGCTTTCGCTGCCATGTCATTTTCGTATTGCCGTTGGGCCTTGTTTTTTATCTGTGCATATTCGTTTCTGGCCCTACGACTGCTCTCCTTATTCTCCTGGGTTCTTTGCCTTCTATACTTCTTCCATTCTCTAGCACACTTGCTTTTGGCCTCTCTGCACCTCTGAGTGAACCAAGGGCTCATCCTGGCCTTCTCGTTATTTCCGTTACCTTTGGGTACAAACCTCTCTTCAGCTTCCTTGCATTTTATTGTTATATATTCCATTATCTCATTTACTGACTTCCCTGCCAGCTCTCTGTTCCACTGAACCTCGTGCAGGAAATTTTTCATGTCTGTGTAGTCCCCTCTCTTGTAGTCTGGCTTCATTCGTCCTGCCCTTCCTTCTCCCCTCTCCATTCGTAACTCTACTACGTATTCGAAGCTCACAACCACGTGGTCACTGGCCCCGAGGTGTCTTCCATATGTGATGTCCTCAACATCGTGTGTGTGTGTGTGTGTGTGTGTGTGTGTGTGTGTGTGTTCTGATACCCGCAAATAGAATGTTTGATAGGTCTTATGATAAGGTGTCCCAGTTGGCTAGAGAGTTTCCCAAGGTTGACTCACTCTCTCCAAGATAAAACTGAAGAACACTGTACCAGAGTTTACCTGTGGTGAACATTGTACCACAGTTTACCTCTGCTGAACACTGTACCAGAGTTTACGTCTGCTGAACACTGTACCAGAGTTTACCTCTGCTGAACACTGTACCAGAGTTTACCTCTGCTGAACACTGTACCACAGTTTACCTCTGCTGAACACTGTACCAGAGTTTACCCATGCTGAACACTGTACCACAGTTTACCTCTGCTGAACACTGTACCACAGTTTACCTCTGCTGAACACTGTACCACAGTTTACCTCTGCTGAACACTGTACCAGAGTTTACCTCTGGTGAACACTGTACCAGAGTTTACCTCTGCTGAACACTGTACCAGAGTTTACCTCTGCTGAACACTGTACCACAGTTTACCTCTGGTGAACACTGTACCACAGTTTATTTCTGGTGAACACTGTACCACAGTTTACCTCTGGTGAACACTGTACCACAATTTACCTCTGGTGAACACTGTACCAGAGTTTGCCTGTGGTAAACCCTGTACCAGAGTTTGCCTCTGGTGAACACTGTACCAGAGTTTACCTCTGGTGAACACTGTTCCAGAGTTTACCTCTGCTGAACACTGTACCACAGTTTACCTCTGGTGAACACTGTACCACAGTTTACCTCTGCTGAACACTGTTCCAGAGTTTACCTCTGCTGAACACTGTACCACAGTTTACCTCTGGTGAACACTGTACCACAGTTTACCTCTGCTGAACACTGTTCCAGAGTTTACCTCTGCTGAACACTGTACCACAGTTTACCTCTGCTGAACACTGTACCACAGTTTACCTCTGGTGAACACTGTACAACAGTTTACGTCTGGTGAGCACTGTACCACAGTTTACCTCTGGTGAACACTGTACCACAGTTTACCTCTGGTGAACACTGTACCAGAGTTTTCCTCTGGTGAACACTGTACCACAGTTTACCTCTGGTGAACACTGTACCACCGTTTACCTCTGGTGAACACTGTACCACCGTTTACCTCTGGTGAACACTGTACCACAGTTTACCTCTGGTGAACACTGTACCACAGTTTACCTCTGGTGAACACTGTACCACAGTTTACGTCTGCTGAACACTGTACCAGAGTTTACCTCTGGTGAACACTGTACCACAGTTTACCTCCGGTGAACACTGTACCACAGTTTACCTCCGGTGAACACTGTACCACAGTTTACCTCTGGTGAACACTGCACCACAGTTTGCCTCTGCTGAACACTGCACCAGAGTTTACCTCTGCTGAACACTTTACCACAGTTTACCTCTGGTGAACACTGTACCACAGTTTACGTCTGGTGAGCACTGTACCATAGTTTACCTCTGGTGAACACTGTACCACAGTTTACCTCTGGTGAACACTGTACCACAGTTTACCTCTGGTGAACACTGTACCACAGTTTACCTCTGCTGAACACTGTACCAGAGTTTACCTCTGCTGAACACTGTACCAGAGTTTACCTCTGGTGAACACTTTACCACAGTTTACGTCTGCTGAACACTGTACCAGAGTTTACCTCTGGTGAACACTGTACCACAGTTTACCTCCGGTGAACACTGTACCACAGTTTACCTCCGGTGAACACTGTACCACAGTTTACCTCTGGTGAACACTGCACCACAGTTTACCTCTGCTGAACACTGCACCAGAGTTTACCTCTGCTGAACACTTTACCACAGTTTACCTCTGCTGAACACTGTACCAGAGTTTACCTCTGCTGAACACTGTACCAGAGTTTACCTCTGGTGAACACTTTACCACAGTTTACGTCTGCTGAACACTGTACCAGAGTTTACCTCTGGTGAACACTGTACCACAGTTTACCTCCGGTGAACACTGTACCACAGTTTACCTCCGGTGAACACTGCACCACAGTTTACCTCTGGTGAACACTGCACCACAGTTTACCTCTGCTGAACACTGCACCAGAGTTTACCTCTGCTGAACACTTTACCACAGTTTACCTCTCGTGAACACTGTACCACAGTTTACCTCTGGTGAACACTGTACCACAGTTTACCTCTGGTGAACACTGTACCAGAGTTTACCTCTGGTGAACACTGTACCACAGTTTACCTCTGGTGAACACTGTACCACAGTTTACCTCTGGTGAACACTGTACCACAGTTTACCTCTGGTGAACACTGTACCACAGTTTACGTCTGCTGAACACTGTACCAGAGTTTACCTCTGGTGAACACTGTACCACAGTTTACCTCCGGTGAACACTGTACCACAGTTTACCTCCGGTGAACACTGTACCACAGTTTACCTCTGGTGAACACTGCACCACAGTTTGCCTCTGCTGAACACTGCACCAGAGTTTACCTCTGCTGAACACTTTACCACAGTTTACCTCTGGTGAACACTGTACCACAGTTTATTTCTGGTGAACACTGTACCACAGTTTACCTCTGGTGAACACTGTACCACAATTTACCTCTGGTGAACACTGTACCAGAGTTTGCCTGTGGTAAACCCTGTACCAGAGTTTGCCTCTGGTGAACACTGTACCAGAGTTTACCTCTGGTGAACACTGTTCCAGAGTTTACCTCTGCTGAACACTGTACCACAGTTTACCTCTGGTGAACACTGTACCACAGTTTACCTCTGCTGAACACTGTACCAGAGTTTACCTCTGCTGAACACTGTACCACAGTTTACCTCTGGTGAACACTGTACCACAGTTTACCTCTGCTGAACACTGTTCCAGAGTTTACCTCTGCTGAACACTGTACCACAGTTTACCTCTGGTGAACACTGTACCACAGTTTACCTCTGCTGAACACTGTTCCAGAGTTTACCTCTGCTGAACACTGTACCACAGTTTACCTCTGCTGAACACTGTACCACAGTTTACCTCTGGTGAACACTGTACCACAGTTTACGTCTGGTGAGCACTGTACCACAGTTTACCTCTGGTGAACACTGTACCACAGTTTACCTCTGGTGAACACTGTACCAGAGTTTTCCTCTGGTGAACACTGTACCACAGTTTACCTCTGGTGAACACTGTACCACAGTTTACCTCTGGTGAACACTGTACCACAGTTTACCTCTGGTGAACACTGTACAACAGTTTACCTCTGGTGAACACTGTACCACAGTTTACGTCTGCTGAACACTGTACCAGAGTTTACCTCTGGTGAACACTGTACCACAGTTTACCTCCGGTGAACACTGTACCACAGTTTACCTCCGGTGAACACTGTACCACAGTTTACCTCTGGTGAACACTGCACCACAGTTTGCCTCTGCTGAACACTGCACCAGAGTTTACCTCTGCTGAACACTTTACCACAGTTTACCTCTGGTGAACACTGTACCACAGTTTACGTCTGGTGAGCACTGTACCATAGTTTACCTCTGGTGAACACTGTACCACAGTTTACCTCTGGTGAACACTGTACCACAGTTTACCTCTGGTGAACACTGTACCAGAGTTTACCTCTGCTGAACACTGTACCAGAGTTTACCTCTGCTGAACACTGTACCAGAGTTTACCTCTGGTGAACGCTTTACCACAGTTTACGTCTGCTGAACACTGTACCAGAGTTTACCTCTGGTGAACACTGTACCACAGTTTACCTCCGGTGAACACTGTACCACAGTTTACCTCCGGTGAACACTGCACCACAGTTTACCTCTGGTGAACACTGCACCACAGTTTACCTCTGCTGAACACTGCACCAGAGTTTACCTCTGCTGAACACTTTACCACAGTTTACCTCTGGTGAACACTGTACCACAGTTTACCTCTGGTGAACACTGTACCACAGTTTACCTCTGGTGAACACTGTACCAGAGTTTACCTCTGGTGAACACTGTACCAGAGTTTACCTCTGGTGAACACTGTACCACAGTTTACCTCTGGTGAACACTGTACCACAGTTTACCTCTGGTGAACACTGTACCACAGTTTACGTCTGCTGAACACTGTACCAGAGTTTACCTCTGGTGAACACTGTACCACAGTTTACCTCCGGTGAACACTGTACCACAGTTTACCTCCGGTGAACACTGTACCACAGTTTACCTCTGGTGAACACTGCACCACAGTTTGCCTCTGCTGAACACTGCACCAGAGTTTACCTCTGCTGAACACTTTACCACAGTTTACCTCTGGTGAACACTGTACCACAGTTTACGTCTGGTGAGCACTGTACCATAGTTTACCTCTGGTGAACACTGTACCACAGTTTACCTCTGGTGAACACTGTACCACAGTTTAGCTCTGGTGAACACTGTACCACAGTTTACCTCTGCTGAACACTGTACCAGAGTTTACCTCTGCTGAACACTGTACCAGAGTTTACCTCTGGTGAACACTTTACCACAGTTTACGTCTGCTGAACACTGTACCAGAGTTTACCTCTGGTGAACACTGTACCACAGTTTACCTCCGGTGAACACTGTACCACAGTTTACCTCCGGTGAACACTGTACCACAGTTTTCCTCTGGTGAACACTGCACCACAGTTTACCTCTGCTGAACACTGCACCAGAGTTTACCTCTGCTGAACACTTTACCACAGTTTACCTCTGCTGAACACTGTACCAGAGTTTACCTCTGCTGAACACTGTACCAGAGTTTACCTCTGGTGAACACTTTACCACAGTTTACGTCTGCTGAACACTGTACCAGAGTTTACCTCTGGTGAACACTTTACCACAGTTTACCTCTGCTGAACACTGTACCAGAGTTTACCTCTGCTGAACACTGTACCAGAGTTTACCTCTGGTGAACACTTTACCACAGTTTACGTCTGCTGAACACTGTACCAGAGTTTACCTCTGGTGAACACTGTACCACAGTTTACCTCCGGTGAACACTGCACCACAGTTTACCTCTGGTGAACACTGCACCACAGTTTACCTCTGCTGAACACTGCACCAGAGTTTACCTCTGGTGAACACTGTACCACAGTTTACCTCTGGTGAACACTGTACCACAGTTTACCTCTGGTGAACACTGTACCACAGTTTACCTCTGGTGAACACTGTACCACAGTTTACGTCTGCTGAACACTGTACCAGAGTTTACCTCTGGTGAACACTGTACCACAGTTTACCTCCGGTGAACACTGTACCTCAGTTTACCTCTGGTGAACACTGCACCACAGTTTGCCTCTGCTGAACACTGCACCAGAGTTTACCTCTGCTGAACACTTTACCACAGTTTACCTCTGGTGAACACTGTACCACAGTTTACCTCTGCTGAACACTGTACCAGAGTTTACCTCTGCTGAACACTGTACCAGAGTTTACCTCTGGTGAACACTTTACCACAGTTTACGTCTGCTGAACACTGTACCAGAGTTTACCTCTGGTGAACACTGTACCACAGTTTACCTTCGGTGAACACTGTACCACAGTTTACCTCCGGTGAACACTGTACCACAGTTTACCTCTGGTGAACACTGCACCAGAGTTTACCTCTGCTGAACACTGTACCACAGTTTACCTCTGGTGAACACTGTACCACAGTTTACCTCTGGTGAACACTGTACCACAGTTTACCTCTGCTGAACACTGTACCAGAGTTTACCTCTGCTGAACACTGTACCACAGTTTACCTCTGGTGAACACTGTACCACAGTTTACGTCTGCTGAACACTGTACCAGAGTTTACCTCTGGTGAACACTGTACCACAGTTTACCTCCGGTGAACACTGTACCACAGTTTACCTCCGGTGAACACTGTACCACAGTTTACCTCTGGTGAACACTGCACCACAGTTTACCTCTGCTGAACACTGCACCAGAGTTTACCTCTGCTGAACACTTTACCACAGTTTACCTCTGGTGAACACTGTACCACAGTTTACGTCTGGTGAGCACTGTACCACAGTTTACCTCTGGTGAACACTGTACCACAGTTTACCTCTGGTGAACACTGTACCACAGTTTACCTCTGGTGAACACTGTACCACAGTTTACCTCTGCTGAACACTGTACCAGAGTTTACCTCTGCTGAACACTGTACCAGAGTTTACCTCTGGTGAACACTTTACCACAGTTTACCTCTGGTGAACACTGTACCAGAGTTTACCTCTGGTGAACACTTTACCACAGTTTACCTCTGGTGAACACTGTACCAGAGTTTACCTCTGGTGAACACTGTACCACAGTTTACATCTGGTGAACACTGTACCACAGTTTACCTCTGGTGAACACTTTACCACAGTTTACCTCTGGTGAACACTGTACCACAGTTTACCTCTGGTGAACACTGTACCACAGTTTACCTCTGGTGAACACTTTACCACAGTTTACCTCTGGTGAACAGCTGTTATCGAATGGTTGTTACATATTACTTTCAGAACAGTACCTAAATATACTTTATGTCGCTGCAAATTTACCATTATACTAAAATAGTTAAAAGAAAAAACTGGAATCTAGGAATCCATGTAGTACCTGGAGAATGACTCGACCGATCCACTTCAAACATCTAGCACTTTTTTCTGATTACAAGTCTTGTAAACAAAAAAATGGTTGCTAAATAACCTGTGATATTCATTTTGTTTCAGTAAGTGAAGAGTTCCTTAAAATATTAATGTTGAAGTATATATTAAAAAGGATGATATTCCATAAGTTCTGATTGTGTAGGTGCAAATTTATTAATAAACAAAAGCATTTAAAAGGCTCGAAATTGTTGAATTCCGTGTGATAACTGGAGAATGCCCCTTGTGATCGGCTTCAAACTTTCAACGTTAGCGTCTCTTTTTCAGATGGAGATGAATTATTTTAATGAGCTCTGCAGTGTATAATTTTCAAGTTTTATCAATAAAACTTATCGAGTATCACATCCTTTTCCACCAGGAGCAAATTTGATCATTAAGCTGGATAATATTAAGAAATAGTATTAAAAATGCTTTCAAACCTGTAACAATATATTTGTTTAAGTGAGTCGCTGTTGTGTGTCTCAACTTATACATTATATATAAACAAGTTATAACATATTAAAAGCAACATTATATTGCGTTAATTTAACAGGGAATTTAGGTAGCCTACACGAGCACATTTCACGAGAGGAAACCAGCATTTATAACGGACAAGTTGTTAGGTAAACTTTATAAACTGTGCGGACTTTTCGTTCAGCTCTGCCTTGTGTTACTTAGATAACTTTAATCTTACAAAGTTTATAATTGTAGCTGTTTCTTCTTACTGATGGTGACAATATATATATATATATATATATATATATATATATATATATATATATATATATATATATATATATATATATATATATATATATATATAGTTTCTAGTATCCTGCGATATTATATGTGGTTATCATATCTACTCTGTTCTCTGTCTAGGATATATTGTATACACAGAGGTGTGTATCTGAAGACAAATACAATGTTTCTACCGGACATCGTTTCGTTGTGTAGATCATCAGTGTATGCACACTGAGAGTTTACTCTGATCCCTATTTGAGGGAATAAAATATCCTTTACATAGTGTGTAAGACACGCTGCTATAAGGAACTTCTTTTAGTCGATGGGATTTAAACCCAGTGAACTAAACCCGACCTCTTTTCTTAGTAGTTACATGTGGAAGCAGGTAACTGAAGTTTTGACATTGAATCTAAATATTTGCTGTAGACGTGAAGCCTACAGCTGTAGATTCTGATTCCAGTTTAATGTAAGATGGATTTTTTTTTAATATTTCATCACCGAAACATTTGAAAGTTAATTTGAAATTCACTAGTGTAGTATATATATTTCTCAATTTTAGCTTATATTTAGGGAGATAATTTGTTTCTAATTCCACTTAGGTACAAGGGTATATACATTGTGAGGTGTATATCTCTTATTGTATGCATGCTGATAGTTGACTTTAATCCGTATTACAGGAGTTCAAGTATCCTTGAAAACGCGTTACAGGGGTTACAGTATACTTGAATCCGTATTACAGGCGTTAAAATATCCCTAAATCCGTAATACAAGGGTTAATGTATCCCTGAATCCGTATTACAGGGGTCAAAGTATCCTTCACTGATGGTGTGGAGGTGAAACACGGCCTTGGTGATGCTCGTCACGGCCTTGGTGGTGCTCGTCACGGCCTTGGTGATGCTCGTCACGGCCTTGGTGGTGCTCGTGTAGCTGATAAATTATCCATTCATAACTTACTTTTCTTCCCGTTATTCTCAAAAACTAAATTTTACGGTATAAAATGTTTTGACTAGTATGACTGTTGGCTTTATCTTAGAAAAAACAACAACTCTCATGAATTGCCTTTGAATCTTCCTATTATTTAGCTGCAGCTTAGTCCTTCAACGGGAAAAATGTCGACAACATTTTTTTTTTTTTTTAAATCCTAGTAAATAGAGCGTGTTTCTCTGCGTCTTTCATGTGTGGTGTGACCTTGATGGAATGACTTTTTCACATTATTAGTTTTTCATTCTTGGGGAGGGAGAGCGGTGCGCAAAGCCCGTAGGGATCATGCAGGAGCCAGGGTAATGGGAGGCAAGTAGCAATTCTTTGGATCAAGAGCCCCACATTGGCATCAAGGAAGGAACTTTGATGGAACCTTTTCCAGAGCTTTAAAAACATTTTTTATTGAAGTATGGTTGCAGTAGGATGCGTTTGACCTCTTTTGCTTTTACAGAAGCAGAGACTACGCCACGGTCAGCGAACGGAGGATCGAGTCTCCACTACTCGTTGCGTTGAATGGCCTAAAGGGGGTTTAGCTCTTCAATTGAAGAAAAATTTACTGGAGAAAAACATTACTTTTTATGGTGTTCCGTTGTTCTTATTTGTATTTTCTCTCGGCTAGGGAGGGAGGGAGAGAGAGAGAGAGAGAGAGAGAGAGAGAGAGAGAGAGAGAGAGAGAGAGAGAGAAACATCAAAATGGTATAAAATACCGACAGGTTGGTAGGTAAGACACAAAGGCAACAGTTAGGCAACTTTATTCCGAAACGTTTCGCCTACACAGTAGGCTTCTTCAGTCGAATACAGAAAGTAGGCAGGAACAGTAGAGATGTGAAGACGATGTAATCAGTCCATCACCCTTGAAGTCGTAGAATTTGAGGTTGTCAGTCCCTCAGCCTGGAGAGTTCAGTTCCATAGTCAGGAACTATCTGAAGATCAAGCGACTGTGCGGAGACTTAAATACTGTCGGAAGGAGAGGTGCATAGGAGTAGTAGTAGTAGTGAGAATGTAGCCACTGATAGGTCAGGTCCCTCTCAGATCCAACAGTTCTCACTTGAAAGGGTTGTCCAAGGTGTTTTCTGTACCAAGAGGCCATGTGTTGCAGTGTCTGACAAGATGAACATCAAAATGGTATAAAATACCGACAGGTTGGTAGGTAAGACACAAAGGCAACAGTTAGGCAACTTTATTCCGAAACGTTTCGCCTACACAGTAGGCTTCTTCAGTCGAATACAGAAAGTAGGCAGGAACAGTAGAGATGTGAAGACGATGTAATCAGTCCATCACCCTTGAAGTCGTAGAATTTGAGGTTGTCAGTCCCTCAGCCTGGAGAGTTCAGTTCCATAGTCAGGAACTATCTGAAGATCAAGCGACTGTGCGGAGACTTAAATACTGTCGGAAGGAGAGGTGCATAGTAGTAGTAGTAGTAGTGAGAATGTAGCCACTGATAGGTCAGGTCCCTCTCAGATCCAACAGTCGCTTGATCTTCAGATAGTTCCTGACTATGGAACTGAACTCTCCAGGCTGAGGGACTGACAACCTCAAATTCTACGACTTCAAGGGTGATGGACTGATTACATCGTCTTCACATCTCTACTGTTCCTGCCTACTTTCTGTATTCGACTGAAGAAGCCTACTGTGTAGGCGAAACGTTTCGGAATAAAGTTGCCTAACTGTTGCCTTTGTGTCTTACCTACCAACCTGTCGGTATTTTATACCATTTTGATGTTCATCTTGTCAGACACTGCAACACATGGCCTCTTGGTACAGAAAACACCTTGGACAACCCTTTCAAGTGAGAACTGTTGGATCTGAGAGGGACCTGACCTATCAGTGGCTACATTCTCACTACTACTACTACTACTACTACTACTACTACTACTACTACTACTACTACTACTACTACTACTATGCACCTCTCCTTCCGACAGTATTTAAGTCTCCGCACTGTCGCTTGATCTTCAGATAGTTCCTGACTATGGAACTGAACTCTCCAGGCTGAGGGACTGACAACCTCAAATTCTACGACTTCAAGGGTGATGGACTGATTACATCGTCTTCACATCTCTACTGTTCCTGCCTACTTTCTGTATTCGACTGAAGAAGCCTACTGTGTAGGCGAAACGTTTCGGAATAAAATTGCCTAACTGTTGCCTTTGTGTCTTACCTACCAACCTGTCGGTATTTTATACCATTTTGATGTTCATCTTGTCAGACACTGCAACACATGGCCTCTTGGTACAGAAAACACCTTGGACAACCCTTTCAAGTGAGAACTGTTGGATCTGAGAGGGACCTGACCTATCAGTGGCTACATTCTCACTACTACTATGCACCTCTCCTTCCGACAGTATTTAAGTCTCCGCACAGTCGCTTGATCTTCAGATAGTTCCTGACTATGGAACTGAACTCTCCAGGCTGAGGGACTGACAACCTCAAATTCTACGACTTCAAGGGTGATGGACTGATTACATCGTCTTCACATCTCTACTGTTCCTGCCTACTTTCTGTATTCGACTGAAGAAGCCTACTGTGTAGGCGAAACGTTTCGGAATAAAGTTGCCTAACTGTTGCCTTTGTGTCTTACCT
Source organism: Cherax quadricarinatus (assembly GCF_038502225.1). Taxonomy (NCBI): domain Eukaryota; kingdom Metazoa; phylum Arthropoda; class Malacostraca; order Decapoda; family Parastacidae; genus Cherax; species Cherax quadricarinatus. The sequence goes on from NC_091315.1 coordinate 17,402,468, forward strand.
ACCAGAGAGAGAGAGGTTGACTGTTTTAGACGGCATCCTGGGAAGGGGACGGGGGTAACAGTGAGACAGGGCTGGAATTTGAATCGAGCTACAGTAGGATAACAGCATTTAGTCTGCAAATTCAACTGTGATGAATGGTTTGAAAAACCGACAAGTTGAAGATTGAGACACTTATGCAGCATATGGGAATCTTTATACAGGAAACGTTTCGCCACACAGTGGCTTCATCAGTCCAATACAAAGAGGAAGGCGTAAGGAGAGAAGGAGTATGAGGTAATCAGTCCCTCAGCGTGGAGTCGATGTGTTCAGTCCATCAATCTTGTAGAATGTACAGCATACGGCCGTAGACGTGGCTTATATACTGTAGTGAGGTGACGTGAAGCAGGCGGAGGCGGGGTCATAGTGGTACCATCCACTAGTCGAAGTAGGTCTTCGTCCAAAGGTTGAACAAGTGTTGAAGAATTCTTTGTAACAAGATCCCATGATGCTGCAGTGTCTGACAGTTGTGATGAATGGTTTGAAAAACCGACAAGTTGAAGATTGAGACACTTATGCAGCATATGGGAATCTTTATTCAGGAAACGTTTCGCCACACAGTGGCTTCATCAGTCCAATACAAAGAGGAAGGCGTAAGGAGAGAAGGAGTATGAGGTAATCAGTCCCTCAGCGTGGAGTCGATGTGTTCAGTCCATCAATCTTGTAGAATGTACAGCATACGGCCGTAGACGTGGCTTATATACTGTAGTGAGGTGACGTGAAGCAGGCGGAGGCGGGGTCATAGTGGTACCATCCACTAGTCGAAGTAGGTCTTCGTCCAAAGGTTGAACAAGTGTTGAAGAATTCTTTGTAACAAGATCCCATGATGCTGCAGTGTCTGACAGTTGTGATGAATGGTTTGAAAAACCGACAAGTTGAAGATTGAGACACTTATGCAGCATATGGGAATCTTTATTCAGGAAACGTTTCGCCACACAGTGGCTTCATCAGTGGCTGCATAAGTGTCTCAATCTTCAAATTCAACTGTGTAAAAGAAAGCTTCCTTCACAAAACTCTGGTAAGTAACGTCACTGAAACTATAGATAACATGAACTCATTTTTCAGAGATCAGCAACAGCTGCTGTTCAAGAACATGATCCTTTTAAATGATGAGATAACAGTCACTCACTGGGAAGAACATTACCCAAGAAATAATTAGTAATGAAGGTCACGCGTGTCGTACATGTGTTACGACACGCGTGTCAGATGTACCGTGGGGGCCATTCATAAGAACATAAGAACATAAGAATGTAGGAACACTGCAGAAGGCCTACTGGCCCATACGAGGCAGGTCCTTATCAAAACGATCTCTGTGAACATCAAAATGGTATACAATACCACCCAAGAAATAACTCCCGTACCCAAGGACACCAATCAAACCCAGCCCCTCCCACTCATATATTTGTCCAGTCTCTTCTTAAAGCTACCCAAGGTCCTAGCCTCTATCACCCCACTAGGAAGACTGTTCCACGCATCTACAACTCTGTTAGAAAACCAGTACTTACCTATGTCCTTTCTAAATCTAAATTTATCCAACTTATATCCATTATTTCTGGTTCTTACCTGGTTCGACACCCTCAGTACTTTATTAATATCTCCCTTGTTTATGCCCGTCATCCACTTATACACTTCAATGCTATCTCCTCTCATTCTACGCCTCTCCAGAGAGTGAAGATTTAAGGCTTTAAGTCTATCTTCATACGGGAGGTTCCTTACACAGTAAATCATTTTAGTCATTCTTCTCTGAATGCTCTCTAATGAGTCTATGTCCATCCTGTAGTAAGGAGACCAAAACTGAGCAGCATAATCTAAATGAGGCCTCACTAGTGATGTATAGAGCTGTAAAATAACTTTTGGACTTCTGTTACTTATACTTCTTGAGATAAATCCAAGTAATCTGTTGGCCTTTGTAGATGAATGGTTCAGAGAACCGACATGTTGATAAATTAGACACATGTGCAACTCTTGGGTATCTTTATTGAGGAAACGTTTCGCCACACAGTGGCTTCATCAGTCCATACAAAGGAGAATCTTGAAGAACAGGAGGAGAATGAGGTAATCAGTCCCTCAACCTTGAGTCGATGTGGTCAGTCCATCAATCTTGAATAGAATACGGCATACGTGCTGAGAAGGAGCTTATAAACCGTTGGCAGGAGAGGTGCAGCAGTCATAGGTCGCGTAACATTTGTTCAATGTTGAAGTAGGTCGTGCCCAAGAATTAGGCAAGCGAAGAATTCCCAAGTATTAAGATCCCAAGAAGTTGCAGTGTCTGACAGGTTTGTAGATGAATGGTTCAGAGAACCGACATGTTGATAAATTAGACACATGTGCAACTCTTGGGTATCTTTATTGAGGAAACGTATCGCCACACAGTGGCTTCATCAGTCCATACAAAGGAGAATCTTGAAGAACAGGAGGAGAATGAGGTAATCAGTCCCTCAACCTTGAGTCGATGTGGTCAGTCCATCAATCTTGAATAGAATACGGCATACGTGCTGAGAAGGAGCTTATAAACCGTTGGCAGGAGAGGTGCAGCAGTCATAGGTCGCGTAACATTTGTTCAATGTTGAAGTAGGTCGTGCCCAAGAATTAGGCAAGCGAAGAATTCCCAAGTATTAAGATCCCAAGAAGTTGCAGTGTCTGACAGGTTTGTAGATGAATGGTTCAGAGAACCGACATGTTGATAAATTAGACACATGTGCAACTCTTGGGTATCTTTATTGAGGAAACGTTTCGCCACACAGTGGCTTCATCAGCCACTGTGTGGCGAAACGTTTCCTCAATAAAGATACCCAAGAGTTGCACATGTGTCTAATTTATCAACATGTCGGTTCTCTGAACCATTCATCTACAAACCTGTCAGACACTGCAACTTCTTGGGATCTTAATACTTGGGAATTCTTCGCTTGCCTAATTCTTGGGCACGACCTACTTCAACATTGAACAAATGTTACGCGACCTATGACTGCTGCACCTCTCCTGCCAATGGTTTATAAGCTCCTTCTCAGCACGTATGCCGTATTCTATTCAAGATTGATGGACTGACCACATCGACTCAAGGTTGAGGGACTGATTACCTCATTCTCCTCCTGTTCTTCAAGATTCTCCTTTGTATGGACTGATGAAGCCACTGTGTGGCGAAACGTTTCCTCAATAAAGATACCCAAGAGTTGCACATGTGTCTAATTTATCAACATGTCGGTTCTCTGAACCATTCATCTACAAACCTGTCAGACACTGCAACTTCTTGGGATCTTAATACTTGGGAATTCTTCGCTTGCCTAATTCTTGGGCACGACCTACTTCAACATTGAACAAATGTTACGCGACCTATGACTGCTGCACCTCTCCTGCCAACGGTTTATAAGCTCCTTCTCAGCACGTATGCCGTATTCTATTCAAGATTGATGGACTGACCACATCGACTCAAGGTTGAGGGACTGATTACCTCATTCTCCTCCTGTTCTTCAAGATTCTCCTTTGTATGGACTGATGAAGCCACTGTGTGGCGAAACGTTTCCTCAATAAAGATACCCAAGAGTTGCACATGTGTCTAATTTATCAACATGTCGGTTCTCTGAACCATTCATCTACAAACCTGTCAGACACTGCAACTTCTTGGGATCTTAATACTTGGGAATTCTTCGCTTGCCTAATTCTTGGGCACGACCTACTTCAACATTGAACAAATGTTACGCGACCTATGACTGCTGCACCTCTCCTGCCAACGGTTTATAAGCTCCTTCTCAGCACGTATGCCGTATTCTATTCAAGATTGATGGACTGACCACATCGACTCAAGGTTGAGGGACTGATTACCTCATTCTCCTCCTGTTCTTCAAGATTCTCCTTTGTATGGACTGATGAAGCCACTGTGTGGCGAAACGTTTCCTCAATAAAGATACCCAAGAGTTGCACATGTGTCTAATTTATCAACATGTCGGTTCTCTGAACCATTCATCTACAAACCTGTCAGACACTGCAACTTCTTGGGATCTTAATACTTGGGAATTCTTCGCTTGCCTAATTCTTGGGCACGACCTACTTCAACATTGAACAAATGTTACGCGACCTATGACTGCTGCACCTCTCCTGCCAATGGTTTATAAGCTCCTTCTCAGCACGTATGCCGTATTCTATTCAAGATTGATGGACTGACCACATCGACTCAAGGTTGAGGGACTGATTACCTCATTCTCCTCCTGTTCTTCAAGATTCTCCTTTGTATGGACTGATGAAGCCACTGTGTGGCGAAACGTTTCCTCAATAAAGATACCCAAGAGTTGCACATGTGTCTAATTTATCAACATGTCGGTTCTCTGAACCATTCATCTACAAACCTGTCAGACACTGCAACTTCTTGGGATCTTAATACTTGGGAATTCTTCGCTTGCCTAATTCTTGGGCACGACCTACTTCAACATTGAACAAATGTTACGCGACCTATGACTGCTGCACCTCTCCTGCCAACGGTTTATAAGCTCCTTCTCAGCACGTATGCCGTATTCTATTCAAGATTGATGGACTGACCACATCGACTCAAGGTTGAGGGACTGATTACCTCATTCTCCTCCTGTTCTTCAAGATTCTCCTTTGTATGGACTGATGAAGCCACTGTGTGGCGAAACGTTTCCTCAATAAAGATACCCAAGAGTTGCACATGTGTCTAATTTATCAATCTGTTGGCCTTGTTGCGCACACTAAGGCACTGCTATCTTGGCTTTAGATTTCTGCTTACCATGACTCCCAAGTCTTTTTCACATTCTGTACGGTCAAGCTCTACTTCACATAGATTATAGCTTCGAGGGTTATTTTCATTACCAAGGGCAAGTACCTTACACTTATCCACATTGAACTTCATCTGCCATTTTTCAGACCAAGACATTAATTTGTCCAAATCGTCCTGGAGTTCATTGATATCCTCCTCAGAGTGAATTATACGGCCTATCTTTGTATCATCAGCAAATTTACTCATGTCACTCGTAATCCCTTCATCAAGGTCATTAATGTAAATTATGAACAAGAGAGGCCCTAAAACTGATCCTTGTGGAACGCCACTAGTGACTAATCCCCATTCAGATTTCACTCCATTAATGGTAACTCCCTGCTTTCTATTTGTAAGCCATGCCTCAATCCATGCTAGAACTTTACCTCCTATACCATGAGCTGCCACTTTTCTTAAGAGTCTCTTGTGAGGTACTCTATCGAAAGCTTTACTAAAATCCAAATAAACAATATCATATTCCTTATCACTGTCAACTGCCTCAAATGTTCTATTGAAGAACGTCAGTAAGTTTGTCAGGCAGGAACGACCTCTCGTGAATCCATGCTGAGATTCATTTATCAAGTTATGCTCTTCAAGGTGACTTCTGATAATGTCAGCTATAATTGTGCAAGAAAGGTATAAAATACCGACAATATGAAAGTTAAGACACATGTGCAACATCTGGATATCTTTATTGTAGACGTTTCGCCATCCACTATAGATGTCAGGCTTATTGGACGGTAATTTGAAGGAGTGGACTTATCCCCTGATTTGAATATAAGAACCACATTAGCCATCTTCCACAACTCTGGCACAACACCGGTAAGGATGGACGCATTGAATACACTCGTTAATGGCTGACTAAGCTCCATCTTGCATTCCTTAAGTACCCTGGAAAACAGCTCATCGGGTCCCGGGGACTTATTTTGCTTCAGTTTCTCTATCTGTTTAATAATCATGTCCCTCGTGACAGTAATATTAGTTAACTTAAATTCATCAGGAACTAAATAATCGTTAATTACTGGAATCTCATTTACATCTTCCTGTGTAAAAACTGACAAAAAATAGTCGTTAAATAAGGAGCACATTTCCAGTTCGTTATCCGTCAGCTGTCCATTCCCAATTTTCAGAGGTCCTACTTTTTCCTTCACCTTCGTCCTATATACTTGAAAGAACCCCTTTGGATTAGTCTTTGATTCATTAGCAACTCTAATTTCACAGTCACGTTTAGCCTTTCTAATCCCCTTTCTTACTTCTCTTTTAAGCTGAACATATTGGTCAGTAAGGTTAACCTCTCCTCTTCTGATGCGCCTATAAATTCCCCTTTTCTCCCCTAATAGATGCTTTAGCCTCCTGTTAACCCATTTGGGATCGTTATTATTAGACCTAATTTCTCTTTGGGGAATGTATATACTCTGGGCACGGTGTACATTATTAAGAAAATCATAAAAGCAGATCCCTTCATAATCATAAGTATGATCATCGTTAATAAAATCATTAGCTAGATAACTCCAATCAAGATTAGACAGTCCATTATAATCGGCAGAACGAAAATCAGGGATTTTTACTGTATTATTATTATTCTTGTATTCCCAATTAATGCTAAAAGTGATGGATTTGTGCCAAGCTCTTCAGTGATCTCCAGATTATTCACGAGTGTTTCCTTATTTGACAAGACTAGGTCTAGCAAATTATTACCCCTGGCAGGCTCTGTTACGCTCTGCTTCAGAAAACAGTCCTGGATTGTTTCCATAAAGTCACTGGACTCTAGATTACCTGTCAAAGAATTCCAGTCAATTTGACTAAAGTTAAAGTCCCCTACTATGACTATGTTATTGTGTCTAGAAGCCCTAACAATTTCGTCCCAAAGAAGTCTCCCTCTATCGTGATCCAAGCCTGGAGGTCGGTATATTACACCTAGAATTAGTTTTTCTTGACCCTCTACAAACTCTACCCAAACATATTCTGTTACTGCTCCATCTATTTTTATACCTGTTTTTATGCAACAATTAATATTTTCTCGAACATATAATGCAACTCCTCCCCCCTTCCCATTAGATCTATCCACATTGAACAACTTAAATCCCTGAATATTACACTCAGCAGTCATATCCCGACTCTTTAAATCGTACCATGTTTCAGTTAATGCAGTGATATCAAAGTTCCCAGCACATGCTACCAAACGTAGTTCATTAATTTTATTTCTTGCACTTCGACTGTTAGCATAAAATACCATCATATGTTTTTTCTTCTGCACATTTTTCCTATTCATCTTTGTTTTTACACAATTTCTGAAATTATCAATACCCATAGTTACTCCATGACAGTTACTATTAAGATTCTTAATATCAGAGCATAAGTCAATATATCCACACTCATTATTTATCATTTCTAAACCCATACCTCTAACTAATCCTATTTTAAAGTCCTAACAACCCCCTCAACTGAGTTAGCAAGAAAACCCACACCTGCCCTGGATAAGTGAACCCCATCCCTGGCATACATGTCAGAAGTGATGTAGACTCAATCCTCTGTTCGCTAAACAAGAGATTTGCAACCAGGCTTTACCTGTCTGTGTAGAAGACTATTATTATCATAACTAAGCGCTAAACACCATTAGGGTTATACAGCAATGCAAAAATATGTCTGTGTAGTAGAGACTTTGTAGTAGGATTTACAGGCTGTGACATGTGTAGGTGTGTATGTTAGAAGACCTGTATTGTGGATCTGTTTAAATGACTTCGGCTTTAAAACTTACCTTCTTATTCTCCAGCAGGTGCTGGAGAGGACTGGCGAGGAGGGAAGGAGTTCGCGAAGGCAGTAGCAGACGCTGGCGGGGTAAATCCTGTGCAAGACATATGGGTCCACGGCAGGAAGGTCGCCATTCACCCGATCCTCAACGTTCCTGTTGATCGAGATTTCCTGACACAAGACGTGGAACGGATCAGGAAGCTAAACAGAAAACAAAGTCGCCCTGCCAACTCGACGGAGGTGGAGAAGACACTGGAGTTGGTGAGACAGACTGTGGAATCTGACCGCAAACAGATGAGCAGCAAGTCCTTGAGACTGTGGTCTCCCGGGGAGACGCCTCTCAGGGTGTTGCTTGTGACAACCTGGCGTTCTGGCTCTACTTTCTTGGGCCAAGTCTTGGCCAACCACCCTGGCGTCTTCCACCATTATGAGCCCTTCAGCTCCCGCGGGGTGCGACAGGTCCGCTCTGGTCGTGACGCTTTCCAGGCTCAGCAACTGCTTCATCGCCTCATGGACTGTCAGTTCGCTGGCCAGGACGAGTATCTAAACTACACCCGTTCTCACCCCGAGGATATGCTGGGTCACAACAAAGTTGTGTGGGACGCTTGCCACAATGGTCCTAACGCCAACGCCTGCTTCAATGCCACTTTCCTCACCAAGGCGTGTCAGATGTTTCCCATCCAGCTTGTGAAAACAGTACGCCTGCGCCTCAACTTGACGCAGCTTTTCCTTAACGACGAGAAGATGAACATGAAAGTGGTGTTCTTAGTGCGTGACCCTAGAGCCACCATGAGTTCCCGTTACAACTCGGTGTCTTGGTGCTCTGATAAACCCGACTGCTCCTCTCCTGAAGTGCTTTGTTCTGACCTGCAAGCAGATCTGAAAGTTGCAACAGCACTCAAGCAACTCTATCCTCAAAGGTTCACCATGGTAAAGTATGAGGACTTGGCCACAGATCCGCAGCCGCAGATCAACAACTTGATGAACTTCCTTGGACTGGAATTTTCTCAGGAGATTGCTCGTTATGTGGAAGAGCACACACAAGTAGACGTCAACAGCCCCTGGAGCACTAAACGCAAGTCTTCCGACAGAGTAAGCATGTGGAAAAAACAACTGCCTCTCCAGGAGGTTCACACTATTCAAAATGCGTGCGAGTCAGTGCTTAAGACACTGAAATATGAAGTTATTGGCCAATGAGTTTGTAGAGAGCTCCACGCGCCATGTAAGAGGAAAATTCTTCAATAATCGCGAAGCTCGCGGTCATCTCTGGTTCTCTCGGAACGAGATGAATGTTCATACACTGACCGTGAGCTTGATAGTCCTCTGGACCAGTGTACAAGAGGGATACTGTCATAGGTTCCTGAGTTCTGCTAAATGGAGCTGATTACTTCCTTAAAATCTTATGTGGAAATGATAATGAGCCGGTCACTGGCAGCAAGCTGATGTCCTCGAGAACTACACTATGTTGTTACACTTTAAACGTTTCAGGTTTTAATCCATATATACATTTCCTTTCCCACTAACCGGGCTATCAAGGAATTTTTTTTTTCATTGTACAAACCATCTCCATTAAACATTCTCAAGTGATGACACTTCAAACACTAAACTTGGCATGTGGGAGGGAGATGGAAGACGGGTCCCACGAACTGCTACATTTGCTTAACCACCATCACCCAAGCCTTGGGTTGAAACCTCTGCAGTGATGCTCTTGCTTGAACATTTCCTCACCGAGTTTATGTAAATGGCAAAGAAAATCGTTTCTAACTTATTTAAACCTCGAGTGGAGCCAACATATTCCGTTTTGCGTGCGCTTAGTAGTTAGTTCAAAATACGCACACTAGCACGTGAGTTTGTTACCACGGAGAGACAGCATTGTTTCCCTCTTCCCGAGAGCGGCTCTCTCAGGAAAGTAGCGGCTATTACCAACAGCCTAACTAGTTAGAGATCAAGCAGCGACTGGGGACAGAGGACTGAACCTCATCACTTGTTGCACTGAGCGACCTACATGGGGTTCAGAGCTTCCTATAAATAACAATATCAGGGAAGTAGTAGTAGTGGTGACTGAGCTTGAACCTCTGCTATGAAACTCCAAGAAAAAAAGCTTCAATATGTAATTTTAAGCACAGATATACACTCAGCTCTGGGAGTTCTTGACCTGAACTTCGCTCTAGTATTAACACTGTACCAAATTTATATGACTTGTAATAATGAACTTTCAACTTTTTTAATAATGTGTTCGGGGCTTATAACGAAAAATTATTAAAATGGAGTTTGCGTATATGTAAGGTGGCATTTTTTTTTATCTTTCTCCATAATAACAATTGGCACCGTCTTTTGTATCGCTCAGTCTTGTAAACCTTTGTCAATTTCAGGCTTCCTATGTAGCCTAGTGTAAACAATGTAAATATTTTGGCTACTACAAAATGTCTCCAGGATAGTCCGACTATTGAGCTTTAATTGCTCTCTTATCATTTGATGCTTTTTTTTATAACTTATTTCGTGCCATTTGTCGTTTTGAAACCATGAGGATTTTTTTTATTTGCAATGCATTTCTGTGAATATTTTAACAGCATTATTGTGAGTCATGTCAAGGTTATTGTCAGTATTTCATAAATGAATCATACGTCTGATTCAAGTGTACTTCTGAATCATGACCGATTACTTCGTATAACTATTAGGATTGTGCTATTGAATACTTTGCTAAAGTTAGCTTAATAAACACATAAGCAGTATAATGTGATCATTTATTTATTATTATTATTAAATATTAGCCGGTATTCTCCCGGCCCGGGCCTTTTCCAAGTGGTGGGCCGGCCTTGGCTCCCTCTTTAGGGAGTGTCTGAGACCTAAGTCTCCCATGGGAGGAGGCACAAGTACCTCCTCATCTTTGGGACAAACTGACCCCAGGCCTAGCCACAAGCTAGGTCTTTCTGGTCTGCCATCCCCGCCCCAAGGGAGCTAATGGGAATGACAGTCTTATGAGCTAAAGGCTCGGGCTCAGGAACCTACCCTACCCTAGAAGGGTTAGGCATGGTGTCGATGATGATCATTTATTGACAAGGTTTCGCCCACTTAGTGGACTTTATCAATTCACAAACGTTGTCAATAAAGGATCACATTATACTGCTTTTGTGTTTATATTTCCATTGTGTCGGTATTTTATACCATTCATTTCCATCTAAAGGTAGCTTAAATTAAAACACTGATAATTTTAATTATTCTTAGTGTGAATAATGCCACTGAATAATTTCTAATGTTACTTAGACTCTTGCTTCTAAATAGTTAATTCACGTGTGTCTTTCATCGTTATTATCTCGTGTTTCATAGTTGTATATAAATCGACACAGAAGCCAAATTGCGTGCTTCATCGATTGTCTTATGTAAGAAAATCAAAATGATAAAAAGTTAAATATTTTATAGTTAATCTTGATACTGCGGCAGCCTGCTTATGACCAGGACTTTAAATTACTGAGTTATTGTGTTGAAAACTGGATGATGCAAGTCTTGTGGCTGACTTGTTCTTCAAGTGTATGGAATGGATAGAGTATCATTAACGTTTGATACTGTACTAGTAATGTTTCTCAGTGTACCGTTAATGTTAGTGTTTTATTAAAGTTAGTCAGTTACTATTAATGATTTAATACTAAGCTTCTGGCTGTTATGTACACTAAGATATCTGATAAAAGTAGGAGCTGGAAAACTTTAAAGTGAATGAATATGATACTGTGAAAAAGATTTAAAATTTAACCCTTTTGGTTTAGCGCTTCTTTTCGATTATAATAATAATGTGAAAAAGACTTGATTAGATGTGAAACTGCGTATTGATAACGATATCTCGTGATGCTCAGTTTAAAATTATTTCCATTCGCGTGTGAACGTTGAACTTAAAAGATACACTGTGGACTAACTGAAGTTCCTGACGTAACGTCAAGATACGAACATGTCGCGCCTCTGTGTCATGAGGTGTGAGAGAATAATACGAAGAGAAATATTCCTTCATATCACACCATCACACCGAAGATAGCAAATTATTCTCAAGTTTCTAGTGTTTCAGCAGTGTTATCATTCCCAAAATCGTATGTGGTACTCTTATGTCTTCCATGTATACTCTATCCCTGTATACTCCGCCTACATACTCTACATGTTATATGAAGTATAACCATAGTGAACAGTATTACTGTAAGGAATATTACGAGAAGTGAAGAAAGCGCTTGGAATACTGCTACCTTTCACTCTGGTTATATTATATATATATATATATATATATATATATATATATATATATATATATATATATATATATATATATATATATATATATATATTAAAATATCATCCGTTTCTTGTGATCTTATCACAACTGTTTACTAAATATGTATATGTTTATATATAACGTTTAAGCTGACAGTTTTCGTCCCTAAATAACATTAGGTGTTTTACATGTAAGATTTACATACGCAAGGCTGTGTGTACTTCCGTAGTTATTCCAGGAACTACGCAGTGATAAAGGCGTATACTGTGTATGTATTCCAGGTGGTACGCATGCAATTTCTGCGTACATAATACATACGTACTGACGATAAGTAGCACAAGATGAGTCTAATTTTGCTCTGTGGATTGTAATACTGTGTGTGTGTGTGTGTGTGTGTGTGTGTGTGTGTGTGATTGAACTGATTTGTCTGTAGGATTGATCAAATGTGTGTGACTTATCTAATGTTTGTCAGTGACCTGCTGTGTGAGTGATGGAGTGTACGCTCGTGTGTGACTAAACTGCCTGAGGTCTACTTTAAAATATTTGCGTATAAATAAATATTTTTTCCATACTGGAGATGTGACTGTTCATTACTGATTTCATAATATTGAACATGTGTTGTAAGTTGTGAAGTTCTGTGCCACACTGGCTACATTATACCAGAGAAAGTGAAGTCTGTGTTTCAGTTGCCTCCTTTGCTATATGTTAAATAACACATTTCCATGTATCGTGGTGGAGCATCATTTTGCATACAACAGGTTGGTGATGCGTTGCCGTCAATGGGTTGGCCTCAAACCCGGTAAACGAACGGTATACATGCGCGCTGACCTGTTCTGATGCTATTTCATGGAAAGAACTAAATCCCTAAGGGTTATATAGCTCCTGGTAAACAAGCAGCAGTCAGGTGAGACCCACCCAAAAAAAAAAAAAAAGAAGAGAAGCTTCAGTTTGTTTCAGTCAGAAGCCCTCCACCAACTAGACCAGTACTGAGACTGTGTTTGGCATCACCGAAAAGAAACCTGTAAGTGGTTGCCGGATTTTTTTTCCTTTTTTTTTTATAGCTATTTTTCCCAACTTCTAGTTTTTGTTTTGTTAATAACAGGAGGAGGCTTCATGGGAGTGGCTTTAAATTTCCAACGCTGGTGCGCGGTAACTAGGCCCCTGTAACCAAAGTTTTAGGACCTATTACCAGCATTCTGAAATGATTTCGATAACTTCCAAAATCATGTGGGGCGTAACTTCAAACGTTCAGAAAAGTTGCCTACTAATATGACGACAGTGAAATTCCAGTGTGCAGTCGCACATCTGCCAGTTTTAATGTAAAATAGTGTGCAGTTTTGCTTTTAGTTTAATCACGTTAAAAATATTTGAGTTTACCTCTTCTGAACACCTTCAATATTTAATTGATAAGGCATCATACTACCATGATGGTATTCATTAAGTTTAGATGGTATGCGGACAAACTTATCAATGCAATGATTAAAAAAAAATAAATGGAACCATTGGAATCCGCGCCATAACTGGGGAATGCGTTTTTCGATTGGCTTGAAATTTTCTACCCTGGTATGTTGTCTAGAAGGTAAGTTTGGTATTGGGTTCCATTAGTCCTAAGGTGCTAATTTTATTAAATACCTCTGTAGGTAATGAAAGAATTGAACCTGCCCTCTCCTTCCTCGGATCGAAATAGAATGGCTCCAGTCCCTCACAGGCGCTGTACGACACCTACGGGTTTACCTCTCCCCCATGAATAGAAAGAAAAATATTAAATAGCGAGACTGATTTCCATTCAGTAGCAAAATAATAATGTTCGATCAGTCTCCAAATATTGACGCTGATTTGTTCCACATGAAGGATGACACTAAGTTAACATTCTAAGTTAACACTGTAAATTAACACTGTTTTTATGTGCAGTTTTTGAATTTTAATTACATTGTTAAAATATTGGAATCGTTGTAATCAGAGCATTTACTGGAAGAGCATTTACTGGACAATTGCTTTTCAGATTGGCTTCAAACCTGGTGTTAATGGGCTTTATTAAAAAAGTTTGGCTTTCACTTTGAGCTATATAAATTTTAAATTTCCAATTTTATTAAATTGGTTTTCACGTGATAATTAAGGAATGGTTCTTCTGGTGTATCTTAATTTGAAGTATTTTATTAAAATTGGGTTCTGGGTGTACCACTATGACAATTTTATACATTTTTTAAATGAAATTGAACTTTTTTTAAGTGTATGCATTTTTTTACTTGGAGGATTGTAGAGAATTAATACAGAACCGCAAAAAAATATAGAAAAAAATATAAATTCAAATTTTTACAGCTTTTTTAATTTTTAAGAGTTTAGTGAACCCTTAAAAAACTTTGTCCATAGATCATTGTAAAAAATATTGTACGTTATATACCCAAAGGTTAAATAAAACTTAATTACTTTCATAATTTAATCCAGCTTCATAAATGGTAGTCAATATTTCTGAAGAAATTGGGACGTTAATTTTCATTTGATGACCTGTCTTCCATACATTCGTCGCTCAACCTTTGGGACGAGCGGACGTGAGCTGAGCCTGCCCTCTGCTGTCAGCCGGTGACAACTTGGTTTTCTCAAAATGGCGCAGCAGGCAAGAAGAAGGGTAAACACTGTCGGCATAGAAGTGGTGCGTGGGGCTGTGCATGCCCACTCAGCTCAAGTTTTATTACCTGCCATCATCAGGGACACATACGGCATTGCCAACGAAGAGCTGTATGGTGTAGCCTTGAACGGGGCATATAGAATTTTTGTGAAATTTCTCAATGCAAGTGTATATGAGGACATAGTCGCCAGGTTCCAAGATCTTTGTGTACCAGTGAATCCTGCAGTGACGGTAAGGCTACATGATGTGTCCCGCCATTATACGTGGGTGAAGATAAGAAATGTACCCTTTGAGGCTAATGAGGCAGACCTACGTGCCGTCTTCGAGAAGTTTGGGACTGTTCATATGGCGACATTGGGGAAATGGAAGGAAGGATCGTATTCTGGGATGCCTGAAGGAAGTTTTTCCTTAAAAATGACATTGAGGCATCCTATTCCTTCCTATATTTTCCTAGAAGACTTCAGGACTCAAGTAATGGTGACTTACGCAGGGCAACAACGTACCTGTCGATTATGCGGTGCCTATGATCACATTGCTGCGCAGTGTGTTAAACAACAGGGTACACAGGCGAAGGAGCAGCATAAGGAGGCATCAGAGGACCTTGAGACGTTGAATTTGCCACGACCTGAGTCGGTTTCCTTGAACAAGGCTTGGAGTGTGGAGGTCGAGGAGGCCTTGAGGGAGGAAGAGTGTGTAACTCTTCCGAGAGAGACATGCACTGCCGGGCAGGCACCGGAGACCAAAGATGTGGTGTCACTGGGTGAGGACAGGGCCGTGGAGGCTACCATTGATTCAGTCCTCCACGACCTGTTAGGGACCCCAGGAGAGGTCACAGTTGAGGGGCTTGTGGGTGCCCTGGATGCTGCTGGGGTTCCAGGTGGTGAGAGGGGGGGAGGCATGTCAGAGACCCAGGTTGAGGCTGGGTTGCAAATTGGCACGGTGGTGGCGGAAGTGCACGGGGATGGCTTCCAGGTGGAGGCGGGGAGAAAGGCTCGAGTGTCACGGAAGAGAGCGGCAGTGCCCTCGGACGTGGACGATGTGGATGTGCTCACTCCGGCACAGCGTTCGGGCAAAAAGGTTTGGGCTGAAGTGGTTGAGCATGGACCTGGGGGGTCCAGGGGCAAGGGGCATGTGAAAGCAGATCACAGAATGGTGATTGAAGATCAAGGGCGTATAAAGGGGAAGGGGGATAAAGGTGGTGCAATACGTAAAGGAAAACCTCCATTGACAAATTCAAGAGTCTCTCTATAAATGTTAATGGTCTGAAAAATTCTAGGAAGTGTGAATGGTTTCATGAGATGCTCATTAGGTATGGTGTAGATGTAGTGTTTGTGCAAGAGCACAACCACAAGCCGGGTTGTATGTTGATGATTGAGGGGTATACTGTATATGCGGCACACTCAACGAGATTGAAAGGAGGAGTGGCTATTTTGGTGAGGGAGGCTAGCCCGTTTACTGTACATCATTGTGAGGAGGGGGGTGAGGGGAGGGTTATAAGAGTGGATGGGACATGGGGAAGAGATAAGATGTCTTTTGTGTGTGTTTATGGTCCGGCGGAGGGGGACAGTCGAGTGAAGAATGAGTTTGTACGTGAAGTGTTGGTGTATCACTTAAGGTCGCTTCCAGCATTAGCTGTGGTGGGAGGGGACTGGAATTGCGTTATACGCCGCAAGGATGTGGAACCTAGGGGAGCAGGATATTGTTCTGGCGTTCTGAGGGACCTGTTAACCGGGGTGGGGTTGGTGGATGTAGAGGGGGGGGGCGGCGTGGGAGGTGCAGCACACCTTTGTGAGGCAGGGGTATGCTGCACGGCTGGACAGGATATACGTGACAAGGAAAGCTGTGGTGCGGAGTGTAAGGGTTTTGGATGTCTTTTTTTCTGATCATAGAGGTGTTTTGGTGGATTTGGGATGGGAGGGTCGGCCGAACAGGTATAAGAGTTATTGGAAATTGAATGTTCGGTTGCTTCAAGATGTTGAGGGGAGGGTCCTATTTGCACAATGGTGGAAAGGCTTATGGGAAGGGATGGAAGTCAATGGGGATGTGTTGAGATGGTGGGATGTGACGGCGAAGACGAGGATTCGAGAGTTCTATGTCCGACAGGGAAGGCACGAGAATCAGTTGGCTTATGGGCTTATTAGGTATCTTGAGGGGCAGTTAAGGGAGTATTATGAGAGAGGAAGGGGGGGGATGGGAGCCCCTGTGGCTGACATAGAAGGAGTGAAGGAACGCCTAATGGAAGTGCAAAATGAGAGGTTTGATGCGGCAAGGGTTTTAGGGGGGTTGGAGGAGGTCATGTGGGGTGATAGACCATCGGCGTGTGTCCTGCGAGGGCAGGGGCGCCGGCGCGTTGCAATGGAAATGGTGGGTTTGAGAGTTCTTGAGGACATCGAGGGGTATAGGGAGGGACAAGATTTGGTGACGACGGAGGGGATGGGAGGGTATGTTGATTCTTGGCTTAGTGCACATATGAGGAGTGTGGGTGTGAGAGAGGGGGCTTTAAGAGAGACAGGGGGATGGGTGCGGAGTGTGCTGGACAGGGACGACAGGGAACAGTTACAGGGGCCTATTGTGGAGGAAGAGGTGTGGACGGCTTTAATGAGTATGAGCAGGGGTAAGGCACCGGGGATAGATGGGCTGCCTGCGGAGTTTTACATACAGCATTGGGGAGTATTAAAAGATTTTTTGGTGCAATTATTTAATATCATAAAAGAGAGGGGTGCGTTGGGACCTTTGCAGGCGACAGCACTAGTAGTTTTGGTGCCAAAGGGTGAAAGTCAGTGCACAGTGAGAGATTACCGGATGATATCACTCATGTGTGCAGACTACAAACTTTTTGCAAAAATTTTGGGAAATCGTATAAAAAAGGTCATTGGAAAGGTAATAGTGAGGGGTCAATATGGGATTCCGGGGAGATCAATGTATGAGGGGCATGGGGTTATTAGAAGGTTTATTGAGGGTCCACAAGAGGGGGAACGTGGGGTATTGGCGTTGGATTGGAGAACGGCATATGACAGTGTCGAGAGGGAGGCTCTGTGGAGAATCATGGAGTGGCAAGGGTTCGGGGAGGACATTGTGAATTGGGCACGTACTTTATATCGGGGAGCTGGGATGTGTGTACAGATAAATGGGAGGGTGGGGTTGCATGTGAAAATGGGCAGGGGATTGAGGCAAGGTTGCCCGTTGTCACAAATATTATTTGCATGTTTACAGAATCCGTTTTATAGGGCAGTGGAAAGGTGCATACAGGAGGGGGTAAGGGAGGACATACGAGGTGGGAGTCCCAGTATCATAGGTTACGTTGATGACACAACTGTCCTAGTGAGTGGGAGGGAGGGATTGGAGGGTCTGGAGAGAGTTATAGATGTTTTTGGGATGGCAACAGGTATGGCAGTGAATGTGCATAAATCAAAGCTCATGATATTGGGTGAATGGGATGGGCAGGAGGGCGGGGGTGGGGGGGTGAGGTGGAGTGTCGTGGACCGGGTGAAAATTTGTGGAGTTGTGTATATGGGTAATGCTCAGATGGCGAGGGAGAATAATTCAAAGGGTGTGGTAGATAGGGTATTGGGAAGATTGTCAGGATTGAGGCCGACACATCTTACGCTACACCAGAGGGTCATTGTGGTCAATGTGCTTTTGTACAGTAAAATATGGCATGTGGCAGCTTTGTACCCTTTGGTGTATGGGGATGTCCGGAGATTGTTGAGCAGAGTTTTCCGTTTTATCTGGGGTTCGGGATGCGATTGGTTGAAAAGAGAGGTGGTAACACTTCCGGTGGCCTTGGGAGGGCTGGGGTTAATTCATTTGGAAAGAAGGTTGAAGTGTGTATATGTGAAACATGGGTTGCTAAGGGCTCGGGGGGAAGGGAGTGGAGGGTTGGGGATGCTGCAGGGAGATCTTCGGAGATGGTGGAAGGGACAAGATTTGAGAGATGGTGAGGAGTTGTTGCGTCTATTGATGATGGTCAGAGAGCCGAGAAACATGCGGGTAGGGTCCATGGAGAGGAAGATATGGCCTAGGGTGGTAGTGGCAACGGAAGGAGTGTACCCGATGTACGCATGGGAAGACATTTGGGGTCGATTAAAAGGGTTACGCATCCGGCCACGCGTGAGGGAGGTAATGTATAGGTTTCTTCACGGAATATTGCCGTCTGGGGTTGTTTTACGAAATAGGCGAATAAGGGAGGGTGGGGTGTGTCAGGTTTGTGGGGTAGATGAATCAGCTTTTCATGTAGTTTATTTTTGTGAAAGCCTAGGGATTGTGCGGGAATGGTTAGGGAAAGTAATCCGGTATGTGGGGGGGAAAGGGTTGTCGGTTTTGAGAGCGCTCAGTTTAGATGTAGGTGGGGTTGGGGTAAAGGTTCAAAGGGCAGTGGCTTACTTAATGGTTGATTTTGTGTATATATCATGGGCAATGAGAGACAAAGGGGCGGAGGAACGTAGGATGGCCATAGCAGCATCCTTTTATAGAACAAAGTGTCGCAACAGGGAAATATATGGTAGGAGGTGGGAGAGGGATTTCTCGGAGGGCTACAGGGACTTTCTTTTGAGGGATTTATGGTCTTTATAAGCGGTCAGGGGAATGAACGGGCTGGCCTTCCCAGGGGGGGGGGAGTGTTGCAGAGGTCGATTGTGTGAGTGTGTGTGGAATTGTGTGAGGAAAGGATGTTGAGGTGATATTCAATGTGATATTCAATGTAATGTCTTGGTGTTATTGTGAACACCGATGATTATAATTTATCTAAGGATTCCTTCATGTTTTGTAAGGATGTACATAAGCATGTTAGTATATAAGCATATTTTAACCTGTAATTATACATGTCTACCTATATATGAGCAATGTAACTTGTCATAATAATGAGGTTTCATACCTGTTTTTTAACTAGTGGAACGTTTTGGTATTGTATATAATGTAAGATCTTGCCTGGGGTGTTTTTGCTTATATATTGTTACAGATGTTTTTTTTTCACATTTTCATTATATATGTTCAAGTGAATGAGTTTTTGATCTTGTGTATAGCCAGGTGAAACTGGTCAGTTTTTCATTTGGGGGGGGGGTAGGAGTGTAAGTAATCTCTGCAATAGCAGGTCATGTGATACACATGTCATATTATTTTAGATGTCTAATGTTGTCCATTCTCTGTAGGATGTGATGTATAGATTATCTCCGACAGTGTAAATAATCTGTCTGCTGGAGGGAATAATGTGTAAATTTATTTATTATTGTGGTAGGTTTATGTATGTAGCGTGTTTTTAGGGTGATATATTATAAGATGCTAATTACTATCAAGGACTGTTGGTGGTTATGAGTGGTGACGGCAGACACAGTTACTAGGCATGTGGGGGGGGATTGAAGTGTCAGCGGTAGTGTCTTAAACCCACCACCATGCACGATATTAATTATTACCATAGGGTATATGAGGGTCAGCCGTTTAGCTGGCTGGATTGTGTTTATATATATATATATTGTCATTGTATAACCTGTCTTCCATAACAATAATGATAATAATAATTTGATGACCTGTCTTCCATAACAATAATGATAATAATTTGATGACCTGTCTTCCATAATAATAATGATAATAATAATTTGATGACCTGTGAATGCCTCTTCCGATTCCCTTCCAAGCTTTAGCGTTAATATTTTACTCCATTACAAACTTTTGCAGCACTCGGCGCTATTATAGTCGCCTGCACTGAGGTAGAGGGGGTTGGGGTAATGCAATACGGGGATACCTTTCTCGGATCGCAAGCGGCCAAAACATCCATAGTCTCACTTGCTATACTCGCATGTGTATCAGTTTATCCTATATACCATCTATTACATTGATTACATTTATTAAAGCGAGTGGACACAACTATTGGCGATATTTGGTGAAAATTTATATATTTTATTTATTTATTAACACACTGGCCGATTCCCACCAAGGCAGTGTGGCCCAAAAAAGAAAAACTTTCACCACCATTCACTCCATCACTGTCTTGCCAGAAGTGTGCTTTACACTACAGTTTTAAAACTGCAACATTAACGTATATATATATATATATATATATATATATATATATATATATATATATATATATATATATATATGCAAAACAACCACTGTGAAAGAGAGAAGTTCCAAGCGCTTTCGTGACTACTCACATTATCAAGGAACAATGAAAGTAAAGGATCAAAGGAAGGTATATAAAGGGGTAGCCCACACCTCACTATCAGATCCCACAACTAAGAAACACCTGACTCATTGCCTTTTCTAGATGTTTTAATTGTTAAGGGGAATAATGAATTCAAATTTAAAATTTACAGAAAACCTACAAATAACTGTTCCTATGTCCACTATTATTCCTCGCATCAAGATAGTCAAACTGTGTGTTTTCTCATCAATGTTTTTGAGAGCTTTACGAATTTGTAGTCCTGAGTTCATAGATGAGGAAATATCCAAAATTTATGAAATAGGTAATGATTTAAAATACCCAAGAAATGTAATTGATAAATCTTTTAAAGTTGCTAGAAATACTTTTTTACAATCCAAAAAGGGACAACCAGCCTTATTCAACTAAAAATATGTTGGTTCTCCCTTACCATGAAAACTTGGTTGATATGCCTTCTCTTCTTAAGACTTTTAATATTAAAGTTGTATTCAAAAATCTTGATACAGTAAAAAAAACTTTTGATAAAGAATTCCCCCCAAAATGCTGATGGATGTGTCTATAAGATTCCTTGTAAAATTTGCGATAAAGTTTATTACGGTCAAACTGGTAAAAATCTCGAACTAATATTAAAACAACATAAATATAGCATTAGAACTGGACAAGATTCCAATGCTCTATTTATTCATGTAAGAGATTTTAACCATCCAATTGATTTTCAAAAAGTTGAGGAAGTAGTATCAAGCAAGTCCATGGTCGACAGGAATATAATTGAATCTTGTTTCATAGAAAGCAGTTTTGACAATAATATGAATATTTCCTTTGGTTTATCTAAATTAGATCCATTTATAATTAATAGAATTTGGGAAGAATTTAATAATACATTGGACAAATAATAATTTTTAAATTTCTTATTTCTTGGGTAGAATAGTTTGTTGGTGGGTTGTGTGAAGGACCTGTCTAGTTTGGCCGGCGGGCCTGCGCGCGTCAGGTGTTTAACTTTGTTGTGGGATCTGATAGTGAGGTGTGGGCTACCCCTTTATATACCTTCCTTTGATGCTTTACTTTCATTGTTCCTTGATAATGTGAGTAGTCACGAAAGCGCTTGGAACTTCTCTATTCTTTCACAGTGGTTGCTTTGCATATTCTGAAATTTCCTGTTTACTGTGATCTTATTTCATATATATATGTATATATATATTTATATATTTATATATGTATGTATATATATTTATATAAATATGTATATATATTTATATATATATGTATATATATTTATATATGTATGTATATATATTTATATATGTATATATATATGTATGTATATATATTTATATATATATATGAATATATATATATATATATATATATATATATATATATATATATATATATATATATATATATATATATATATATATATATATATATATATATATATGTATATATATATATATATATATATATATATATATATATATATATATATATATTATATATATATATATATATATATATATATATATAGGTAGGTAGTAGGTTGGTAGACAGCAACCACCCAGGGAAGTACTACCGTCCTGCCAGATGACTGTGAAACAAAAACCTGTAATTGTTTTGCATGATGGTAGGATTGCTGGTTTCTTTTTCTGTCTCATAAACACGCTAAGATAACAGGGATATCTTGCTACTCCTACTAACACTTTGGTCACACTTCACAGACACGCACATGCATATATATATATACATACATCTAGGTTTTTCTCCTTTTTCTAAATAGCTCTTGTTCTTTTTTATTTCTTCTATTGTCCATGGGGAAGTGGAAAAGAATCTTTCCTCCGTAAGCCATGCGTGTCGTATGAGGCGACTAAAATGCCGGGAGCAATGGGCTAGTAACCCCTTCTCCTGTATACAATTACTAAAAAAGAGAAGAAGAAAAACTTTATAAAACTGGGTTGCTTAAATGTGCGTGGATGTAGTGCGGATGACAAGAAACAGATGATTGCTGATGTTATGAATGAAAAGAAGTTGGATGTCCTGGCCCTAAGCGAAACAAAGCTGAAGGGGGTAGGAGAGTTTCAGTGGGGGGAAATAAATGGGATTAAATCTGGAGTATCTGAGAGAGTTAGAGCAAAGGAAGGGGTAGCAGTAATGTTAAATGATCAGTTATGGAAGGAGAAAAGAGAATATGAATGTGTAAATTCAAGAATTATGTGGATTAAAGTAAAGGTTGGATGCGAGAAGTGGGTCATAATAAGCGTGTATGCACCTGGAGAAGAGAGGAATGCAGAGGAGAGAGAGAGATTTTGGGAGATGTTAAGTGAATGTATAGGAGCCTTTGAACCAAGTGAGAGAGTAATTGTGGTAGGGGACTTGAATGCTAAAGTAGGAGAAACTTTTAGAGAGGGTGTGGTAGGTAAGTTTGGGGTGCCAGGTGTAAATGATAATGGGAGCCCTTTGATTGAACTTTGTATAGAAAGGGGTTTAGTTATAGGTAATACATATTTTAAGAAAAAGAGGATAAATAAGTATACACGATATGATGTAGGGCGAAATGACAGTAGTTTGTTGGATTATGTATTGGTAGATAAAAGACTGTTGAGTAGACTTCAGGATGTACATGTTTATAGAGGGGCCACAGATATATCAGATCACTTTCTAGTTGTAGCTACACTGAGAGTAAAAGGTAGATGGGATACAAGGAGAATAGAAGCATCAGGGAAGAGAGAGGTGAAGGTTTATAAACTAAAAGAGGAGGCAGTTAGGGTAAGATATAAACAGCTATTGGAGGATAGATGGGCTAATGAGAGCATAGGCAATGGGGTCGAAGAGGTATGGGGTAGGTTTAAAAATGTAGTGTTAGAGTGTTCAGCAGAAGTTTGTGGTTACAGGAAAGTGGGTGCAGGAGGGAAGAGGAGCGATTGGTGGAATGATGATGTAAAGAGAGTAGTAAGGGAGAAAAAGTTAGCATATGAGAAGTTTTTACAAAGTAGAAGTGATGCAAGGAGGGAAGAGTATATGGAGAAAAAGAGAGAGGTTAAGAGAGTGGTGAAGCAATGTAAAAAGAGAGCAAATGAGAGAGTGGGTGAGATGTTATCAACAAATTTTGTTGAAAATAAGAAAAAGTTTTGGAGTGAGATTAACAAGTTAAGAAAGCCTAGAGAACAAATGGATTTGTCAGTTAAAAATAGGAGAGGAGAGTTATTAAATGGAGAGTTAGAGGTATTGGGAAGATGGAAGGAATATTTTGAGGAATTGTTAAATGTTGATGAAGATAGGGAAGCTGTGATTTCGTGTATAGGGCAAGGAGGAATAACATCTTGTAGGAGTGAGGAAGAGCCAGTTGTGAGTGTGGGGGAAGTTCGTGAGGCAGTAGGTAAAATGAAAGGGGGTAAGGCAGCCGGGATTGATGGGATAAAGATAGAAATGTTAAAAGCAGGTGGGGATATAGTTTTGGAGTGGTTGGTGCAATTGTTTAATAAATGTATGGAAG
>NC_091315.1:17431541-17456541 GCF_038502225.1 Cherax quadricarinatus
GATTCGCGACTACAATGACACGGTTGCATGAGGTGGTGGTGGAAGTCCACCGGGAGGCTTCGTCTGGTGAGGAGATGTGTGTGGAAGGTGGTTCCCGCAAACGGACGGCAGGAGTGTCGGATATGGACGAGGTCCTGACACCGGGACAGCGTCCAGGGAAGAAATTATGGTCGAAAGTAGCTGAGGCGCCTCTTGGAGACGGGGTTGTGGCAAGCGCCCAGCATATGGGTAGGGCACGGGGGGTTGAGGGGGGCCTTGGGAAATCAAAGGTCAAAGAAGGTCAGTGTAATGTACGTGTGGGAACGGGAAAAACCCACAAACATAGAGGAAAACCTCCTTTTGTGAATTCAAGTGTGTTACCATCAATGTAAATGGCCTGCGGGCAGAGTTTAAGTGTGTGTGGATGGAGTGGTTCTTGCGCAGGTATGCTGTGGACGTATGTTTCATACAAGAACACAATTATAAGTTTGGGCGAGAGTTACGGTTAAAAGGCTACCGAATGTATGTTAGCAGTTCTTTAAAATTAAAGGGTGGGGTAGCTATAGCGGTGAAGGAGTCCAGCCCTTGGCGTGTCTTAAGATGGGAGGAGGGGGGAGGTGGGAGGGTGGTGAGGGTAGATGGGTACTGGGGTGAGGTGAGGGTTTGTTTTATTGGCGTTTACATGCCTGCGGAAAGCAACACTAAAGTTAAAATAGAATTTGTGAGGGAGGCTTTAACGTTTTACACTCGGGGTTTGCCGTTCATTACCGTCATGGGTGGGGATTGGAATTGCGTTATCCGCCATGGCGATGTTGAGCCGAGGGGGGCGGGGTGCGTTTTACCTGTCTTACGGAATCTGCTGGGGGATGCAGGGGTTTATGATGTGGTGGGGCGGGGTGGGTGGGGGTGGAGCATACGTTCGTTCGCAGGGGCTATGCGGCCCGTCTGGATAGACTTTATGTAACACAAGGAATTAGAGTTGGGCACGTACAGACCTTTGATGTGGGGTTTTCAGATCACCGTGCAGTGCTAGCGGACTTGGACTGGGATGGAATGATCAGGGTTTATCCAGGTTATTGGAAACTGAACGTGCGGCTATTGGAGGGGGAGGGGGATGGGTCTGCTTTTCAGGACTGGTGGAAGAATCTCTGGGAAACGCGACGGGCAGGTGAATGTTTGTTGGAATGGTGGGAAACGCGTGCCAAACCCGGAATAGCGAGTTATTATAAGAAGCGGGGAAAAGAGGAGGCGAGGTGGAGGTATGGGCTGCAAAACTATCTGGAGGGGCAGCTAAATGATTACTATGTGGGGGGCGGGAGTAGTAGGTATGACGACATTGAACATCTTCGTAGTCGACTTGCAGAAATTCACAATGAACGTTTCAATGCGGTTAGAGTCAGAGCAGGTATGGAAGAAGTGCTATGGGGTGACAAACCTTCGGGTTGTGTCTTGCGCAAATTTAGGGTCAGACAACAGGCGACGTCCCTCTTGCAATTGGAAGTATGCACGGGTTTGGGTGGTTACCTGCCGGGTCAAGTACTCCTCACCACGGACAGCATGAGTTTTTATGCTGATCTATGGTTTGGGGAAAAGCTACGGCGGGGAGTAGGGGGGGTCCATGCGGGTGGCCTGGTGAGGAGGGATTTCAGAAAAGTTATAAGTGACAGGGATAGAACGGTACTAGAAGGTAGAATTCGAGTGGAGGAGGTAGAGGAGGCGATTTTTAGTATGAGTAAAGGAAAGGCACCAGGTATAGATGGCATTTCGAATGATTTTATAGGGCGCATTGGGGAAGTATTAAGCATTGTTTGGTTGATGTATTGAATTGCATGCTCACGGAGGGGAGGTTAGGTATGTCACAAAGTACGGGGGTAGTTGTGTTGGTGCCCAAAAAGGAAGGGGGGAGGGGTCTGAGTGCATATAGAGCAATATCTCTTATGTGCTCGGACTATAAAATCTTTGCAAAAGTTTTAGGAAACAGAATGAGGAAAGTTATGGGGTCGGTTATTCACGAGGGACAGCTAAGCATACCAGGTAGGAGCATGAGGGAAGGACATGTACATATTAGGGAATTTTTTGAGGAATGTCAAGGGGGTGGGGGGGGTGTCCTCGGGCTTGACTGGCAAAATGCTTACGACTGTGTTGATAGGGATTTATTGAGGCTTATTTTATTGAAGCAGGGTTTTGGAGAGGGGATTGTAAGATGGGTTGATACCTTGTATGTCTCGGCTATGGTACGCGTACAGGTAAAGGGTAAATTGGGGCAGCCGGTGCGTATGGAAAGGGGTTTGAGGCAAGGGTGCCCCATCTCCCAGCTGCTTTTTGCTTGTATGCAAAACCCCTTTTATGAGCTGGTGGATGGTGGTTTGAGGCATGGAACGCTGAGCAGTGACCATGCAGCGCGTGTGGTCGGGTACGTAGATGATACCACGATTTTGTTAAAAAGGGAAGAGGATTTGCAGATCGTGGAATGGATTGTTGAGTTTTTTGGGGCAGAGTCTGGCATGTGCGTCAATAAGGCAAAATCGAAATTATTGGAGGTGGGTACATGGGTGGGGGGGAGGTTGGGCGAAAGGTATGGGTGGTCAGTCGTGGTGCAACTTAAAATATGTGGTATCGTGTACATGGCAGATGAGAGGGAGGGCCGAAGGGTAAACTCTGAATTGGTGGTTAACAAGGCTTTAGATCGACTTCGGGGGTTAAGAGCTGGGGATGTCTCATTGCAACAGAGGACAGTAGTGGTTAATACACTTGTTTATAGTAAGGTATGGGGTGTGGCTGAGGTGTACCCTTTAAGAGATATGGATATTCAGGAACTGCAGAGAAGGGTCTTACGTTATGTTTGGGGTTTCGGGAGAGCTTGGTTAAGTCGGGAGGTTGTCATGACCCATGTTCGTCGTGGGGGTTTAGGTCTCTTGGCTTTGGGGCCACGGGTGAAGGCCCTCTATGTAAAGCAGCGGTTCCTCAGGGTGGGCGGTGAGAGAGGTATCTGGGTGGGTCAGGTAATGATGGAAATACATAAATGGTGGAGCAGCAGGGGATTAATCGAATGTGAGGACATGCTGCATTTGTTGTTAAAGTTGAGAAATGCGCAACGGATCCAGGTGGGGCAAATGGCCAGCATATGTTGTCGTGGAGAAATTGTGCAGGGATTGTCTGTTTTTCCGCTGTATAATTGGGGGGAAATATGGGAAGGATTTTGTAAACTTAAGTTGGCACCAAGGGTTCGTGAATTGGTGTACAGATTTGTCATGGGAATTTTAGCATCAAAATCGGTCTTAAATAGGATGGGTTTGGTAAGGGAGGCGGATTGCTTACGTTGTGGTCTAGAAGAAATAGCTTTTCATGCTGTCTACTTTTGTGATACCTTGGACAAAGTTCGTTCGTGGTTGGGGCGGGTTTTAGATTTTCTTAGTGGGAGAACTATCTCAACCTTACGGGCCTTAACATTGGACGTTAGCGGAGTATCAAGTGAGGTACGAAGAGCAATAATGTACGTGGTGGCTGATTTCCTCTATATCTCGTGGGGTATGCGGGAAACCGGGGGATCAGTTAGGATCAGGGCAATTGCGGCAGGTATCTACAGAACGTATTGCAGAAATAAACTCATATATGGTAGAAGTTGGGATAATAGTTTTCCTGCAAAGTATCGAAGTCTTACTGTTCAAAGGTTGCTGCAACTGGGGGTGGGGTAAGGCAACGGGGGGCTGGACTCCCCCCGTGGTAGCACCAAACGGTATGTTAGAGACTTCAGGGTAGAGGGCGGGGTTTAGGGAGTGACGTGTATGTATTATGAATGGTTCCGTGCGTCTGTGTGTGTATGGTTGTGGCGTTGTGTGGCACTGAGATCTTGGATTAATCCTAAAATGGTCATGCATTTTGATAATACATATTAAAAGCAATATTTCAGTATATGTTCCAGCCTCTAACAAGACTGAACTGGTTCCCGACTATGGCCGGGGTTTGGTGAAGTATGTTGGGTCTTTCCTGGAATTCCCGTTAGGTTTAGTTTAGTCTTTTGTAAGCGGATACCACTCTGATATCACCGCTAAAAGTACAACGTTATACTGGCCTTGAAGGGGAATGTTCATAAGCAGATCTTTGGTGATGGTTGTAAACTTTTGATGAAGGGCAAAAAGTGTCATTTGCTTGAGATTGTTTTTGTATATGTAGTAGCGGTCACCGCTGTGAGGGGGGGGGGTTGAGATGTATAATGTCCTATATTGTAATCTTTGGACATTCAAGTTCCTTGGTCAGCACTCTTTTGTGGGATGTTGTTCCCTCACCCAGTGATATCACATGTATTTTTTTTTATCATTTATGGTGCATATAGTCACTTGATGTTCAATTAAGCACCTTTACTAATATCACTGTATACAAGCAAGGTATATTTTTTGTGGGTTTATAATTAGTTTGAGAAACTAAATATGGGGTTGGTCGGGGTATTTTTTTATATTTTATTTAAAAACGCAATACACAATTATACATGTAGACAATGTAAACAATGAAACGTAACCATTATATATAATAACAAAAAGCTCCACATTCCCTACCTTAGCACTAAACTTATACATAAGAAAACACACGTTCAACTAAAAAAAAGTTTGATACCCCCCCAAAAAAAAACAACCATCACACATAACATACATTTAACTAAACTAAAGACAGCCCACAGCTTCATATACAGGTGGGTTTATTACATCCAAAATTGCAGCCATAAACAAAATATGCAATATAACCCAAAGAATGTCACAGGTATTTACATTTTACATAAAACTGTATATACGAAGACATTCTCAATTATCCAAAAATTCTTTACACACTTATTATTGTATATTAAACTTCATATACAAATACATAATACATAACATCTCAAAAAATTACGAAACAAATAAAGGTTAGAAAATAATCTCCACACCTCACCACAGAAAAAGTAAACACAGTATAATATAACAAATGATTCGGTCCACTCACTTCCATACACTACATTCATCCCACAAGCGAACAAACACTACATCATCCTACAAGCGAACAAACACTACATCATCCTACAAGTGAACAAACACTACATCATCCTACAAGTGAACAAACACTACATCATCCTACAAGCGAACTTACACAATCACGTATATTTAGTAATATTTTTCAAATATAATTTCCATTTTTAAGTAACTAACTTCTTCTACCATATAATAAAATATACATAGTCATTACTATTAAACATTAACTTAAACAAGTACTATATTCTTATTCTATAAACAGCAGCATTTCTTGCCTCACCATCCTAACACTACTTAACACATTGTACATGAACACGTCCTTATATACCCATCACGTCAATAGTATTCATTGAACTTCACCGAATACTAATATACAACCCATAGTGAACATTAAAATGGTATAAAATACCGACAGGTTGTTAGGTAAGACACATATGCAACAGTTAGGTATCTTTATTTCGAAACGTTTCGCCTACACAGTAGGCTTCTTCAGTCGAGTACAGAAAAGTATCTTCTGCTTCTATCAACTTTTCTGTACTCGACTGAAGAAGCCTACTGTGTAGGCGAAACGTTTCGAAATAAAGATACCTAACTGTTGCATATGTGTCTTACCTAACAACCCATACTGAGTACATGAAATTCTCTTACATACTGCTATATACACTTGACTTATGATAAAAATCACACACATTACATTATCTCATTATTAGCAGTACATTTGGTACACAGACATATTTATCACGCCCGCATGTCCTGTGCTTTGATACAACCACCAGTCCTGATAATACATTGCAACATATTCCAAATTTAACTTATCCATTACATACATCAGTAAACCATCCTGAGTATGACCGTATACTTTTCACATTCATACAAATATTGCTCATTTCCATGTCCATAAAAATCTTAACAACTTTTCCCTTACGAACCACCACAAACTTACTTAAAACACATTCCACAACTACGCTGCAATTTCACACCATATCAAGGAACTCCTCATACGTTCCCAAATTCTGAGACGAGCCCGGTGCAACCCCTGAAATTCCTAACACATAACCCCCCCCCTTTTTTTTTTTTTTTTCTCACTCCGCCAACAAACCTCTGACATTCATACTTCGATATCCTTCACGAAAAGCCCTTTCCCATCTACTTCCGTATATCCCCCTATTACGACTAAGTGTTTTGTACATTGTTGCAGCCAACACCTTTCGCACCACCCAATCCCCATTACCCCTCATGGCCCATGATACGAAAACAAAATCCGCTATGATGTACACCAAAGCACGCTGCACAGACTCTTCCACACCTCCCACATCTAAACTCAATGCCCTTAATACCGATATCCCTCCCCCACCCACCCTCCTCAAAATCCCACCCATCCACTCCCGTATACACTCCAAATTTTTACAAAAATATACTACATGAAAAGCTGTCTCCCTTTCCCCACATGCCCTACATACGTCCTCCACCATCAACCCTCTCTCCCGAAGCACCACACCAGACGGCAGTATTCCATGAAGGAAACGAAACATTACCTCTCTCACTCTTGGTCTGATGCGCACCAACCGCAACCTTACCCAAATGTCTCCCCATGCATACATTGGGTATATGCCCTCAACATTCGCAATCACCCTCACCCCTACAGCACGCTCCAGAACACCCACCTGTATCCTAGACGGATCTCTAATATACAATAAAGCTCCCAGCACATCCTCACACTCTTTCATCTCTGATCCTACCCACCACCTTCGTGCCTCCTCATATAATGCTTGCACACCCTTCCCCACACGACCTACCACTCTGAGAAACCCCCTCTTCAAATACATACACTTAACCCTTATTCTTATATCTATTAAACCCAATCCACCTTTGTCGACCGGTAGCATAACACTCCTACCCAACCAGTCACACCCAGAACCCCATATATAACTAAAAACCTTTTTTAGCATTCTTGTTATGTCCGGTCCTGCCAACGGATATACTGCTGCCACATGCCAGACCATACTATATAACATTACCTTCACCACTATTACACGTTGATGTATCGTCAAATGCATGGGTCTCAAAACATTTAACCTGCCCACCAACCTATCCACTGCCCTCCCAGAATTAACCATCCGTGCCTCCCCGGCATTCCCCATATAAATTATCCCACACACCTTTAGTCTATCCACCACACACCAACGCACAGCTGTTTCCCATCTCGCCCTCCCTACCCAATTCCCCAAGACCAATAATTTCGATTTCTCCACATTCACTTTTAAACCTGTAACTCCTTCAAAACCACCAATCACATCCTCCACCTCATGTAAACTTTCCTCCTTGCTCATTAGAATTGTTGTATCATCCACATACCCTATTATTCCCATCCCTCCATTCTCCACACCACGATCCACCCCTAAACATTTCCCCACTGCCCTGTAAAAAGGGTTGAGACAGAGGACAGCCCTGCCTTATGCCTCTACCCATTGAAACCCACTCTCCCAATTTCCCATTCACCTGCACACGTACACCTACCCTATTATACAAAGTCTCAATCCAACGCACCATCTCTTCCCCAAAACCCTGCCTCCGTAAGATATGCCACAGTGCCTCTCGTTCTACGCAATCATACGCTGCCTGCCAATCCAATGCTAAGACACCTCCTCCCCCTTTATTCTCCCCCTCCATACTTTCCACAAAATCTTTTATTATTCCATGCCCCTCATACATCGTCCTCCCAGGCACCTTATACTGACCTCTCGCAACAACTCTATCACACACTTCAGCCTGTTCCCCAAGATTTTTGCGAATATCTTATAATCAGCACTTAACAACAACGCCCTGTAGTTCTGCACTGTAGTAGGGCCTTTCCCTTTTGGAATCAAAACTACTACTGCAGTACGCTGCAACTCACCCATCCTCCCCTCACTTTTCATCACATTCATCAGGTTCACTAAAAAATCCTTCAACACACTCCAATGCTTCACATAGAATTCACAAGGTAACCCATCTATACCTGGCACTTTACCTCTCGCCATATTCTCCAAAGCTCTCCATACCTCCCCCTCTTCAATATCCCCTCCCAATGCCATACGATCACTTCCACTCAGCACACAAGATACATTCTCTCCCAATCTCTAAATCCTCACCGTTCACTCCTACACTCCGCAAATATTTTCCAAACCAACTATCCAGAAAACCACTCATACCCTCAGTAGTTCGCAACTCCTGACCCTTCGTATACCCACCTAAGTTCTCGTGTACTACCAGCTTATCAATCTCCACTGCCAACCTGCGTCTCCGCTGGCCCCGTAACACACAGGCTGACGGCCTGTCACTCCAAATCGCCTCCTCTAACCCACCTTGCACCCTCGCCTCATCAAATCTCTCATTGTGCATATCTCTTATCTGCCACTTTAACGCTTCAATTTCCTCCATTGGGTACACACCTTCCACAGCACCCCTCTCATAACAACCCTGCAACCGCCCCTCTAAATACTGTTGAAGCCCATATGTCATCCATGCCTCATTCTTTCCCCTTCGCACATAATATTGCCTGATCCTCCTCTTCGCAGCCCCATCCCACCACCCCAATAAATCGCTTGCACTCTTACCCCCACCCCATAAGTCCTCCCACAAACTTTCAAAATTCCCTCCCTCCACCCCCTCACCCAGTAGTCGTACATTCAGCTTCCAGTACCCCAAATATCTCTTAGGCAAACCGTCCCAATTTAAATCAGCATAAACCGCCCTATGATCTGAATAAACGACATTCACCGTCTGCACCCGCGTCACCCTCACACCCCTTGTCACATACAACCTATCTAGTCGTGCAGCATAGCCCTTTCTATGAAATGTGTGCTCTATCTCGCAATCCCCTCCATCAACTATATCCCTCAATCCCACACCTCTCAATAGATCCCCTAAACCTGCCAAAAAACACCCTGCCCCCCTCGGTTCCACATCCTTCCTACGCACCATACAGTTCCAGTCGCCACCAACTATTGTCACTGACGGTAATGACCGCAAATAATATACCAATACATTATTCACAAATTCATTCTTTACCCTTACATCATTCTCAGCCGGCACATACACACAAACTACTGCCATCCTCTCACCTCTCCACCACCCATCTATTCTTAACACACGACCCAACCCCCCCCCCTTCACTCCTAAGAACAACAAACGGGCTCGTCTCTCGGATCAGGATTCCCACCCCTCCCTTCATTCGCTTCGAATACATCACAAACACTCTGTACCTATCCACCTCCAATTCCCTTCCCAGCTTGAAATTTTCCTGCACAAAAACAATGTCTACAGCCTAACGTCTTAAAAATCCCTTTACCCACAGACGCTTCTCACTCGCACACAATCCATTAATATTCACTGTCATGCACCGGAAACCTACTTATGTGATTTCACCCTCTGCCCCATTTCACCTTTCACTGACACGCTACCAGTGTGTCTGCTTCTTCCACTTTTCTCTCCACTGCCCACTTGTGGCTTCCCCTGATCCAACACCGGACCAGGCGTACCTTTAGAGCTCCCACGCACCAAATCAACCCACGGCTTTTTCCCCGGTCTCTGTGCCGGGGTCAAAACATCATCCGAGTCGGAATATGTCGCCGCCCTCTTACGGTTGACACTCTCCGCATCCATTTCCAACTCATTGGTTGCCTCCCTGTGAATCTCAGCATTCATCTCAATCACTTCCACCACTTCTGGCGAGTCATCTGCCATGTTCGCCAATCTTCCAAGTTGCTTATCTTCAATCTGAACAGGACTCCTCACCATCCTCAATTTATCCTCAGAAACCTTCTTCTCAAAGGATTTTTCCTTCACGTTCACCAGTAGGCCTCTCTCTACCTGCACTTCACCACTCTGCACAGTCTTCCCGGTCTCCAAGGCACATGCCTCACATCCCACTAACTGTGACAGTGATGGGCTGGTACCCACCAGTGGCAGCTCACGCTCCACTTCCTCACTCCAGGAAGTGCCACTTCTATGTACAGGTGACTCATCAGCATGACCCACCTCCGGTTCTGGCTCTTTCACCATCTCACTACCTAGTTCCTGTCTCCGCTGCCATCTCCCACACTGGGTCGCCATATGGTCATATGCACCACATAACCTACACGTCTTCTGCTGCCCAGCGTAGTACACCATTACCTGCGTCCAGTATGACGTAAGACGGGATGGAATGCCTCAACGTCATCTTGAGCGTGAACGTACCATCCGGCAAGCCGGCATACGCCCCATCCGTCCATTTACCAGCCATAGCCAGGTGTACAGTTCCATACTGTTCAAATACATTCCGCAGGTCAGTCTCGTCCGCCTCAAATGGCACATTTCGGACTTTCACCCATGTGTAATGCCTAGACACGTCGATGAGTCGAACACGTATCGCTGAATTAACGTCCACACTCCCGTCCTGGTACTTGTCAACCAGCCGTTCATACACTCCAGCTGATCTCAACTTTACGAAAATACGATAGGCACCATTTAGCGCCACACCATACAGTTCTTGATCCGCAACACCATAGGTGTCACGGATAATTTGCGGTAAAAGCACTTGTGCAGACTGAGGCGTTATTGCACCACGCACCAATTCAAGGCACACTGTGTGCACACGCCTTCTCACAGACTGCGCCATGTTGTGAAAATATAAGTCTCCTCCAATGGCCAGCAGAGGGCAGTAGTCACACGTCCGCACTCTGCTCAGGTCAAGCGGCGAATGAACTGTGAATGTCGGGGTATTAGGTGTCTTAGTGTTTCCTCATATGTAATCATACATGTTAGATCTGTAAAAGTCTAATGTTAATTATTAAACTCTCTTTGCATATTTTGATTCCTTTTTCAATATATGCAAAACCAAAAATAAAGAACATGTTTCAATTTCAAGAGTCACGTTGGTTTCTGTTAGTTATTTTATATAACCATAGTACCATTGAGTGTGCAATGCGTTAGTTTATATGAAATTGTTTTTGTATATAAAATTTCATATACAATATGAATAAGACTGTCAGGTTTTGGTTATATAGTTATTCTGTGGTTAAGATATGTTCCGGTAGTCCTCTGTTTAGTTATATGTTGTCTTATATAAAGTTTTCGCGTTTTTTGTTTTAAATCATTTATGTATACCATCCATGTATACTGTGTTTTTAAATAAAATATAAAAAAAAATAGCTTTCATGTTATGTAAACACAGGACATGTGTAACATTTTATTAGCGGTATCTGTAAGAGCAGTTGTGTATGTAATTTAAGTCATTCAGTATTGTATACATTGTTTAAGGGATGATTACTTGGTGAGTAGATAGGACAAGAACTTATACACAGAGGGAGACACGCTGAGAGATTACTTTAATCCCTGTTTTAGGGAGTGAAGTATTATTTACAGGTTACGTGTAGGTTTAGTGACCCTCGTGAATTCGACAGGCTTTAAGCCCAGTTTTCCTGCATCAAGGACCTGCCCATTCACCTCCCTTGTGAAGTGAAATAAATACTAAGGTGAGTCTGATTATAATGATAGCTTTTGTGAGGTTAATTTTATTTATCTACTCTCATTTTTAAATAGGATGCGTAATTTTTAGCATTTTTTGGGGTATGAATTCAAAATGCATATTAAATATATATAACAATAAAGTTTTCAGAAAGGTTAATCATTCACTTCATAAAATAAAGCTAATAAGAAGTTTTTTGGTGTCCTGTTTTCTACATAACTTCTTGAAGGTCAACACAACGACGCGTCGTCGTCGTCGTCGTCGTCGTCGTCGTTCTCGTCGTCGCAATATCTGGATATAGTAATTTTTTTATGTATATGTTACCAGGATGAAATGAAATCACACTTGCAGTTTATGACATTTATTGAACCTGTAGTGACTGCTGATAAGAACTTGATTATAACCAATTTCTCTGCCTGATCAGTACAATAATTTCTCTCGTAAAAAAAAAGGCTTTTGTAACAGCCAAAAAGGTATACTGGACATGTATTGGCAACCAACCTCAGGAGAGTAAATATGTGTGTGCTAAAGGAGATGTCCTGTATTTAGAACCCCGGAAGAATCAACGGTGATTATAAGGAGTTTTCAGGTATGATTTGTAGACATATAGAAGAATTTTTTTTTATGTATATGTATTCGCTGTGGATGCCTCAGGAAACCTAATGTTCAGATACAGCTCAAAGGTCCGGAAAATATTGAGAGAAGAGGAGTAATGGCAATACATATTGTACATTAACAAAAATTTATGAAAAAAAGCGGTCTATGTCTAATCGTCTGTCAAAAAAGAAGACTAAATAAGACAAATGGTGCAGCCTTTCGTGTGTTATGAGACCCAGGTCTCATAACAAGTTCTCTCGACTTAGTGAAGCTCTTCCGACCTTGTGAAGCTGTTTCAGAGTCCTGCTTCAAGCCTCGTTTGTCCTTATTAAAGTATTCGTTACCTGGGAATAAGCTCATGGTGGTTCAGTAGATAACATGGTGCAGTGTTGTTATAGTTGATGTAAGGCTACAGAAGGACATTTATAATTTTATGATATTGAAGTTACATTTAGAGAGTAGTTATAATGCTGTTATAGGATTGCACAGAACACAAAACAACTTTTATCGGTATATTACATAGTGAAATATGATTATTTAATATCATTGAACACAGTGTAGAACTACCAAGCGTAATACTTAAATGTCTGGCTTACTTTCATATCGCTGTAGGCCTGCTCGCTATTTTTCATAGGCGTGCTTGCCACTTTCCATAGGAGGCCCACTTGTAAATTTCCACGGTAGGCCTACTCCCAATTTCTATAGGCTTACTCGCCAATTTATATAGGCCTGTTCAATTTTCGTAGTAGGCCTCGTTAATTTCCATAGGCCTTCCCAATATCCACGGTAGGCCTACTAGCTAATTCTAGATCAACACAACTTTCTTAGGATAAGTTGTGTTTATCTGGTTGGTGATGTGACAGACTTCTCAATAGAGGTACCTTGATGCAGGTGCTCTTGATCCAAGGAACTGGACGCATCCTCCCTTTTCTTGGATCGAACCTGATTGGCTGATCCATTCACAGGGACTATTTGATCCCTGCGGGCTTAGCGCTTCCCTCAAATTATAAAAATTTCAGATTCAGAAGAAAGACTTTGCTGAAGTGGTCTTGATAGTATGATAAGTCATACACGTCTGGGTCTTGATGGTATGATAGTCATACACGTCTGGGTCTTGATGGTACGATAGTCATACACGTCTGGGTCTTGATGGTATGATAGTCATATACGTCTAGGTCTTGATAGTACCATAGTCGTACACATTTGGGTCTTGATGGTATGATAGTCATACACGTCTAGGTCTTGTTAGCTAGTTTAGGGTAAACACATGTCCTCCTGTGTCAACATGAAGTTTTAAACTCCACTGTGAGTGTTAGAAGGATTAAAATGTACGAGTGTTAGAGGGGTCAGAATTGTGGGTGTTGGGAGAGAATTATGGGGGTTACAGGGGCTAGAATTGTGGGTATTACAGGGGCTAGAATTGTGGGTGTTACAGGGGCTAGAATTGTGGGGGTTACAGGGGCTAGAATTGTGGGGGTTACAGGGGCTAGAATTGTGGGGGTTACAGGGGCTAGAATTGTGGGTGTTACAGGGGTTAGAATTGTGGGTGTTACAGGGGCTAGAATTGTGGATATTACAGGGGCTAGAAATGAGGGTGTTACAGGAGATCAGAATTGGATAAAATAATACAGAACTGGGATACCTCTTCACTTGTTTATTAACTTAATGTAACTTGGAGATTCACCTCAAGGTGCCAAAGAATTACCTTCTACATTATATTAATTTAAAAATAAGAAAAATATAAACCTCACATTTTGCAACACACATTATATATATATATATATATATATATATATATATATATATATATATATATATATATATATATATATATATATATATATATATATATATATAATGTGTGAGACAAGTTTCAATAATAAAGCTAAACATAATTTAAAATAGAAAATGACTAGATTCTAGTAGATTGCCTTGCTACATTGTGGATATTATCCTCACTAAAGGGCGAACAAATTTCAAAAAGTAAACAGAGCCCCGAAGTGAGCATAACGTTGTGATTTACCAAGGGGTGTGGATCCTCCCTCTTGAGGGATGCTGACACAGTAACTTACTCCTAGAGGGGGGAATTAAACTACATCTGTGTGATCCGCTGAACCTGAGTGATCAGCGAATACAAACCGTAGACAACGTTCATATTCAGATTGCAGATATTATTTTGCCTATTTATATATATAATGTTTTTGATGGAATGGAAGAGGAAGAGGTTGGTCGGGGTTAGTCTTGACTACTTGGTTCAGATCCGCCGGTCACGCCAGATGGGGAAAGGAATTACGAAGTGTTGCTGGCTGTGAAGTCAGCAATACACGCCGAGGTACCTGAACAATAGGGATACATATATATATGTATATATTAGAAGCAACAAATTAGGTTTCCTGACGAACCTTACCTAACCTAACCTAAGCAACAAATTAGTCTGACGCTGAGATTGGAAGAATTTACACTGGCTCAAATAATATTTTATAATATTGTATAATATAATATAATATAATAATATAATAATT
This sequence comes from Cherax quadricarinatus, assembly GCF_038502225.1. Classification (NCBI taxonomy): domain Eukaryota; kingdom Metazoa; phylum Arthropoda; class Malacostraca; order Decapoda; family Parastacidae; genus Cherax; species Cherax quadricarinatus. The sequence goes on from NC_091315.1 coordinate 17,446,127, forward strand.
GTATAATATAATATAATATTGTATAATATTTTAGTGGGCGGTAGAGCTAAAAGCTTTGTATATTGTGTTATGGATAATTTTTTCATTATTTTATTAAAAATCGGCCGTTTCCCACCAAGGCAGGGTGACCCGGAAAAGAAGAAACACTTTCATTATCATTCACTCCACTGTCTTGCTAGAGGCATGCCTATACTACAGTTATAAAACTGCAACATTAACACCCCTCCTTCAGAGTGCAGGCACTGTACTTCCCACCTCCAGGACTCAAGTCCAGCCTGCCGGTTTCCCTGAATCCCTTCATAAATTTGTCGTATATAATCAAAATAGACATAAATACATAAATATATACAAATGTTAAAAAAAAATATAGGGCTGGTCAGATTGTGAATATATATATATATATATATATATATATATATATATATATATATATATATATATATATATATATATATATATATATATATATATATATATATAATATGTGGTGCCGAATAGGTAAAACTGGTTAATTGTCAATTAGCAAGAACTTATTTAAAATTAAGTCCTTTCTAAAATTTTCTCTTACACGTTTAAATTATTTTTATTTCATTTTTAACGTAAAAATTAATAATTTTGTACCAAAAGATCCTTAAAAAACTTAACCTAATATATATATATATATATATATATATATATATATATATATATATATATATATATATATATATATATATATATATATATGATCATCCGAAAATAGTTTGAATAAATGTAAAGAGTGAAAATATTAAAGACAGTCTAGCTGAATAAAATTTATCGGAGAAATATTAATTAGAATATGTATGTTTATGCTTCGTAATTTTTTTTGGCTGATATTACTCTTTTTAATAATATTAAATTGAATTAACACTCCTATTGATCCTGAACTGGGAGATACAGGAGTAAGAGAGAGAAAATGGAACCCAGTATTAAATTTCATGTACATGATAACTAAGCCCATAATATACATGATTTAAAGAAGTATAGCCACACTCGGACCAACATAGAAGTGTGTGCTGAAGAAAAGGAAGGAAAATGGTAAACCCAAGTGAAGGCGAGCTGACCTTAAGGTCTTCATTTCTTCTCAGTTTGTGGGAACCAGGCAGCACACGCCTCCACGGCCACCTGACAGGCGGACGCCAGGGCCTTGCCAGGCTCGTACACTGCAATAGAAAACGACCGAAGGTTAGTCACAGGCAACACTGCTCTCATCTGTAATCCAGGTTGGTTCATTAATTTAGCTGGCTGCAATTAGTTAGTCCTAGCATCTGCTTATGTCTTTTACATAACTTATTATTTTGCTGTTGAACGCAGATACTGAAGTAACCAAGTATCACTATCACACACACTTTGTCTGAATTTTTATGGGTTATCCTAGGTAATTTTCACATGTTACTATACATAATAATTTGTGTAAATGTATTTATGTGTAACTGTACCTCAATAAACTTACTTTTGGCCAGATTCTGAACACAACTCATGAACAGCGTTTTTACTAATATAAGTAAGTTTATTTAGACACAGGTACACACAAGTAAAATTATCATACATAATGTAAATTTCCTAAGATAACCCCCAAAAATGTAAGTTTATTTAGGTACTGATATACACAAGTACGGTTACACAGAGTGTCGCTTTGCGGAGAAACACTTCAAATCCTAAATTCTCCAGGTTATTATCACGTATGTAATTACTGTTGTCTGAACAGAGGCAACAGGTGCAAGGAAATGTGATTAACATTTCCACCAGTTTTTTTTTTTTTGGGGGGGGGATTCTTAACTATGTTTAAAATTACGCACAGAAGATGTGGCTAAAATGCCTTAATCTGTCACGGATGATGATGGAAAGAGACGTGAGTGGTGGTAGATAGATAGATAGATAGATAGATAGAGAGAGAGAGAGAGAGAGAGAGAGAGAGAGAGAGAGAGAGAGAGAGAGAGAGAGAGAGAGAGAGAGAGAGAGAGAGGGAAGGGGAAGAGTGAGTAGGTGAGTGATGTCAGTCAACTCAAACTAACTTTCTCGTCGTTTATCAAGTGGGAAGCCGAACTCCGTCTTCAGAGTTGAAAGTTTTCTTTGCTAGCATAAGTTCGTCAGAGAAAACTAGTAGCTTCTTACTGGGGAACTTATTTAAACAGAATTCTCTCTGCCTTCTAAGTTAAATAATGTTTAGAAATAAGACTCAAAAATGTCTGAGGAAAAGCTGTGCAGATTATTCTCTTACAAGCTATATACTCTGTACCTTCATCTCCGCCAATCTTTGGCCGCCATCAAAAGCTAGCAGTCGTTGCTTAATTGAATTGCCTCTCTCTCCTCCCTACACCCCGAGGCAATCACAAAACACCTTTATTTTCACATCAACAACTGATTCAATCAAAATCCTGATTCTTTTTTTTTTATAACTCCGCCAATCAGCAACCATCTTCTTCCTTTAGCCAGTTCGTTTAACCCAGCCAATCAGAGGCCAGCTTCTTTATTTACCCAGCCTAACTGTGACTAGTTTCCTGATTTATCTGTCCAATTAGCGACCAGCTTTCTAATTTATCTGTCTAATCAGGGACAAGCTTCCTTATTTACCCGGCCAATCAGCTACCAGTTTCCTTATTTACCCGGCCAACCAGCGACCAGTTTCCTTATTTACCCAGCCAATCAGCGACCAGCTTCTTTATTTACCCGACTAATCAGCGACCAGCTTCCTTATTTATGTGACCAATCAGCGACTAGTTTCCTTGTTTACCCGGCCAATCAGCGACTAGCTTCCTTATTTACCCGGCCAATCAGCGACCAGCTTTCCTTATTTACCCTGCCAATACGTGATCAACGCTCTTGTGTAACCTCTTCAGTGAGGATGGTGATGGGGCCCGTGACGCCGGTCGAGTGTAAATAATATCAGTATTTCAATCTTGTATCTTCGTGGCTCCTTGAAACAACATTTTAGTCAGGATAATGGAACAATTTGTAGCGTGAAGGTTTCTATCACTTGTAACCCAATGGTGAGGAAAAAGTGAAAGGGAGAGTGAAAAGGGGTGAGTGGAGGAGAGAAAGGAGAAGTGAATGGTAGAGCTTGCTCTTTTCTCTGATTGACTGACTCGACTTCTGGATAAGGTAGGGAGAGGCCAGTGCAAGGCGACTCGTCTCTTGCCTCGACCCAGCCTAATTGGAAATGACATTTCCGCAAAGCCTCGAACACCGGCAAGACGCTGGTAGTCTTACTCTTACGTACAATGTCAATGTTCTCAAGGTCCTCCATCTGTCTCAACTTAATGGACAACAAAAAGATGACAGCTATTACGCCGCCAGATGGGCAGCCATCGCCAGTTTAACTCTGGCTGCAAACATCTCGGCTACAACTCCATCAGTGATCATTCCTGTCCATGCGTGCCGTGATCTAGACTGAGAAACACTTGCCGGGCCGACGGCCTAGGCAGGCCGTTCAAGTGAAGTCACTTGACACTAGAGTAACGGACAGAGAGGCCCACAAACTGGGGAGCACAAAGAACACATATTACTGACACCTCGACTGACTTTCGTTTATAATAAGTTAGAGCATATGACAGCTCTGGTCCGCAAGTGGCTGCAGCTTCATACACTCTCACTCAAGTATGTTCCTTAATATCAAATAAAGCTTATACTTATAAATTTTTTTGAATAAAAGCGAAATTGCTGTTCAAGGCTGTGCAGTTATCTGAGACAGGACATCAGCTCTTAGCTTTTAAAATATATGCGAAAACTTTAAGCCTAACCTGGGAGAGACAGACAGACAGACAGAGGAAGGAGGGGACAGAAATAAGAAGTAATTTACTGATGTGAGCGAACTAGAAAAATCGCTAAGAAACAGAAAGAAAAAAAAAAAACATTGGGAAAAGCGCTCATCTGTCGACAAGCAGAAGACACATTACTGGATTTATGGTCACTTGAGAGTCACTGTCAACTGATGAACATGAGACCACGGCAAGACTGATGAACATGAGACCACGGCAAGACTGATGAACATGAGGCCACGGCAAGACTGATGAACATGAGGCCACGGCAAGACTGATGAACATGAGACCACGACAAGACTGATGAACATGAGGCAACGCGAAGGTGAACGACAACAAATGAATTTACAGTTAACTTACATTTTTAAAAGAGAAAACTTTAGACGATTCATTGAATACATCCTGGAACACTGTCAAGGCGCAGTACTGCAGCCGTAGCAATGAGTTGTGTATTGTACGAATTGTTTGTGCATTTCAGCTTACAATATTGTAGGAATTTGTTGTGTATTGTAGGAACTGTGTATTGTAAGGATTAGTTGTGTATTGTAAGAATTTGTTATGTATTGTAGGAATTAGTTGTGTATTATAGGAATTAGTTGTGTATTGTAGGAATTAGTTGTGTATTATAGGAATTAGTTGTGTATTATAGGAATTAGTTGTGTATTGTAGGAATTAGTTGTGTATTATAGGAATTAGTTGTGTATTGTAGGAATTAGTTGTGTATTGTAGGAATTAGTTGTGTATTGTAGGAATTAGTTGTGTATTGTAGGAATTAGTTGTGTATTGTACGAATTAGTTGCACTTTGTAGGAATTAGTTGTGAATTGTAGGAATTAGTTGTGTATTGTAGGAATTAGTTGTGTATTGTAGGAATTAGTTGCACTTTGTAGGAATTAGTTGTGAATTGTAGGAATTAGTTGTGTATTGTAGGAATTAGTTGCACTTTGTAGGAATTAGTTGTGAATTGTAGGAATTACTTGTGTATTACTGGAATTAGTTGTGTATTACTGGAATTAGTTGTGTACTGAAGGAATTATTTATTAACTGTTTGAGCCACAGTACTGTGACATTCACAAAGAAACAACTGTGAGGTGTAATAAATAATCTGAGAATCTCTCAAGGGGAAAGACGTGTCTTAATGTTGCTAAAGGCTCTTGATCCGCGGAACTGGAACTACCATCCCCCCTTCCTCGGATTGAAGCTGATTGCCTCCTATTCTCCAGGAGCTGTATGACCCCCTACGGGTTTAACACTTCCCCAGGAATGTAATAATATTAGTATTAATACAATGACTAAAGAAGAAAATGGAATATTACAATAAAGAAAATGGGACAATAGAGAAGAAAATGGGACATTACAGTAAAGAAAATGGGACATTGTAATAAAGAAAATGGGACATTACAATAGAGAAGAAAATGGGACTTTACAATAAAGAAAATGGGACATTGTAATAAAGAAAATGGGACATTACAATAGAGAAGAAAATGGGACATTGTAATAAAGAAAATGGGACATTGTAATAAAGAAAATGGGACATTACAAAGAGAAGAAAATGGGACATTACAAAGAGAAGAAAATGGGACATTGTAATAAAGAAAATGGGGCATTACAATAAAGAAAATGGGACATTACAATAAAGAAAATGGGGCATTGTAATAAAGAAGAAAATGGGACATTACAATAGAGAAGAAAATGGTACATTGCAATAAAGAAAATGGGACATTGTAATGAAGAAAACGGAACATTGCAATAAAGAAAAATAAAGTTGGACATGCAATAACTATGGAACGAAAAAAATGAGACGTTTGAATATTTCAAGAGTAAAAGTCTGAAATTTCTAAAATGAATTAGAAAAAAATCGACATTCGAAAACTTAAAAAAATATAAACGAGAGAGAGAGAGAGAGATGGCAGACCAAATCTTTATTCTGACGACGTGTCGCTCAGCGCTTTACAAAACCCTGATAAAGCTTAAAATTAGGACTTAATAAAGTTTGACATGGAGCGAAATGTTGTCAGACTAAAAAGTTTCTTTGCCATTTTATTTTTTTACCATATTTGGTAAAAGAAAGACAAACGCAATATAATGTTTGCCTTTACTGACGACGTTTCGCCCACATAGTCGGCTTTCTCGAGCCACAAACTATTTTTACCTTAAAAAATCCCAGTGTGTGGGCGAAACGTCGCTAATAATCAGGTTATACTGCGTCTGCCTCTGTTTCGTCATCATTGACAGTCAAATCATACGTGAAAATACGACTTGAGAAGCTTTAAAAATAAAAATCCCAGTGAAGAGAAATACACAGAAAAACCGACATTGGGAAACTGAAACAAGGTGGGGGGTAGGGGGAACACGAAGGAATCCGTGAAACTAGGTGTGTGGGGGAGGGAACACGAAGAAATCCGTGAAACTGGGTGTGTGGGGGAGGGTGCACGAAGAAATACGTGAAACTGGGTGTGTAGGGGAAGGAGCACGAAGAAATCCGTGAAACTGGGTGTGTGGGGGAGGGAACACGAAGGAATCCGTGAAACTGGGTGTGTGGGGGAGGGAACACGAAGGAATCCGTGAAACTGGGTGTGTGGGGGAGGGAACACGAAGGAATCCGTGAAACCGGGTGTGAGTGGTGAGTCACTGACCAACGTCTCCTGAGCGCTTGCCGAAGATGGATCCGTTGAAAGGAGGCTTCCTGTAGCCAGCGCTGACTGGGTGGCTCAGCACAGCCAGGACCACCATCAACACGGCCACAACCACGACCATTCGCGTCTGAACGGACATCCTGCTGGAGAAAGTACATCATGTGCTGAAAAATTCTTAATATACAAATGTATCAGTTCCCTAGATAAATTATGACCTTTTTTTTTATTAAAAATTAGCCAGAACTCTATAGACTTTTGAGGATACAGTTTTGCATTAATTGCAAAACGTAATTGTAAATGACTTTGAATCACGTAGTTACTCCAAGCCTATTCCAAATACTGGTAAGCATCTGGCAAGCAAGTAATTAAGATATGGCTGAGTTATCGCAAGTAATTAAGATATTGCTGAGTTATCAAAACTGCCCTTAAAAAAAATCACTATTTCATCTAATGAAAAGGAAAAGCATACGTAGTTTAAAATTTTGAAGATAAAACTATTGAAGACAATGTCGTCAATAGTTCATGAAAGAAAAAGAAAAGTCATGGCTACAAGTAGAAGACGGCGAATGGGTTCAGGTTCTGATATTAAAGTAATGAAATACATTTAAAGTCTGAACTTACGAGTACAGGTAAGTGAGAGAATTATTACTGACCTTACACAATCATCAGCTTCCAGTATAAGGCAACACTCATCGAGAAACATCTAAGATCAAGACATTATAGCGACGTTTCCCTTCTCAAAACAAGGTAATTTCATTGGCAATATCGAAATAAAAAAATATAGAGAAATGAAGGAATATAAAGGAAAACAGCAAAAAAAGTGACGACTTTCGTTCTAGGTTTGATGACAAGTAAATAAAAAAAACGACTTCGAAACTTCTTGCACATTCTCACAAAAGTGATGTTATCAGCGGTGGTCGTCTTATCCCCACATCCATGGCTACATAAGCTGCGTCAGTTTTCTGGAAACTTTTGGATTATTAATAATAACTATTATTGTTGCGAAGCGCTCAACCCGTATGGGTCATTCAGCCCGGAGAGTGTTGGAGGTTCGAATCCTCCGTTTTCTAACAGCGAGACAGGCTAATTGAATAATTAGAATTTTTTTTGGAGCTGCTAGAAGGCAAGGATTTAAAAGACGATGCACAAATCCTAATCCACAGCAGAATTTTGAAACTGAGTTCCATATACATAACATCCTCATTTCTAGAGGACCACTGTGCAACTTGCTTCAGTTTTCGGTACAACTTTCTGCGTTTTCTGTGCTGACGTTACTAAAAATCGAAGTCTCGTTTTGTCCTCAATAATCAACGCCTGATGGAGCTTCTTCGTACCGCCTTGACATCATTTCAGCCGGACTTTCAAAGATTTACATCTAATTCTCGCAGTGATTAGCCAAACTATCAGTCAGTAAAAACTACCAGTAAAAACCCTAGGTTCAGCTTATGTTAAAAATCTTGTCGTCTACCACTGCGTAACTGATGTAAAGGGCACCTTTTCTTATCATTCCAGTTTTTTTTTTCAAATCATGTCTAATGCGGCAACTATAATAAGCTTTTTTTGTGATCTAAGTCTTGTGCCTCACAGTTATCACGGTCATCACAGTGGAATGCTAGAGCACAGAATTATCACATTCTTGAAGAAATTACTATCATCTATTAAGATTTTTCTGAAGCATTGACAGGGGTGCTTCGAGAGGCGAGAACTAGATCTATCACACACTCTGCCGGTGGTGAGGATATGACCATTAAAATACTTGAGGTTGACGCACCAGTCATAGGAGACTGCGCACATTACCCGTAAAATATCATAATATGGAATATAATCAATAACGAAGATGAAAAGATTCACTCCAAAATGTCGGTGGGAGGGTGAAGCAACACATGAGTTATGGAGGAAGGAGATAAAGGTTTTTTTGTATCGAGTTTGTGTCGCTTGTGTTACTCGGGATTCAGCTCTGGCAGCTGTGGTATGTATCCAGCTGAGCCTCAGCTCAATAGTTTTAGTAACGAGACAGTGAGAGAGGGAGGGAGAGAGACAGAGACAGAGAAAGCTCCACTGAGTAGGTCGTTACTAAGACCAGCATCACTATATAGACAGACTGGTTATAAATGACCATAATTTTTAAAGGGGTGGACCGGTAAGCCAGCGGAAGGCCTCGGTCAGATGACCAAAAGCTCCAAAGGCGGGTCATCATCTGACTAAGACCCGCGTCAGGAAACATTTGTCCTGTTTCCTGACGAACCTTACCTAACCTAACCTAACCAGCATTACTGAGTGGGTTAAGATAACGTCACTGAGTGGGTTCACTGGTGGGTTAAGCCACGCCTCTGTTTCTGCGACTAAAAACACTCCTCTACAGCTCTTTTCTTCACCTCTCCCCACTCGCTTGTTCTTCCCATTCCCCCGTTCTCCCCGCTTCCCCGTTCTTCCCTCTCATCCACTCTTCCCTCACTTGACAGTGATTTGATTCGGGTCACAAATAATAATACATGAATAAAATAATTATCCTATTCATAGTTTCTCCTCTATCATTCTTTCACTTACGCTCCTTTCGTCGCTCTTTCTACTTCCATCCTTCAAAAAAAAAAAAAGTTATCTCCAGACTGAGGGACTGACCGCCTCAAATACTATTTCTCCAAGGTTGAACTGATTACATCTTCATTTCACTACTGCCGGTGACTGAAGAACCCTACTGTGTAGGAGAAACATTTCAACAATAAAGATACCCAACTGTTGCATATGTTTCTAAATCATCAAGTTGTCGGTATTTTATACCATTTTCAACACAAACAAGGGAAATGTGCTATAAATATCCTATACTTAGTAATGTGTATGTGAAATGTTAATATAATGTAATGCATTAGACACAAACTACCAAACTGTTTGTGAGGAACCGAGTGAGTGTTTCCAACTGAGTGGGGAAGTGAGGAGGGGGGGGGGTGTTGTGTAGACGGCATGAGTTGGTGTTGGTGAGGGTGTGGAGGGTTGACAGCTGGTCGTCTCGGCTATTTTTTTTTTGTTTTTTTTGACCCAAGGGGAGAGGTCATAAAAGGAAAACTGAATCTGAGAGATTACCGCCCGGGTGGCCGTCCTGAGAGGTGAATTTAGTCCTCTCAAGGAATTTGGAAATGGGCCGAATCTTCAAATGAAATTAACGAAGGTGTAATAGCAGCGGTATCGTCAGAAATTGATGAAATTTACACCACACGTCATGTCCACCTCCCAGTGTATTAATTCTCACTACAGGTATGTTAATTTATATTGGTAAATGAATTGCCTACTGTAAGGGAGGCGTTAGAATATAACGCCAAAATCTTATTTTGGTAAGTAATATTGAAATGTCGTTTATACTTTTCTAATTATGTAATTGATTTATATTTATATAAAATTACCCAGGCAAATTACTCAGGTCAAGTAATTGATATTACCGAATATATATAGTTCACATATAATTTGTCAGTGTTACTGGCATATTTTTTTTTTTTAATAATATTAAGAACTATATGTTCTAATAATTTAAGGTCCAGATGTGCGAGACGTGATGACCTGAGAAGGTGGGCACGAAAGACGGATATTATTGTGACCTGGTGTCCTTAAGTCCTCCTCTACTCTGAGCTACATCAATAAGTGTAAACTGTTTGATGTACCAAAGTTTTTTCACAGTTATGGGGGGCGAAATGTTAATTCAGGACACTATAAAATTTACCCACATAATTTCTTACAAAGATAGTATCGGGTTCCCATTTAAGTTTTACTAGAGTAATAATGCAGTCTCTGATTTACTGAATGAATCAGTACGAAACGCTATGATTACTGGGCGAGTCAGAAAAAACTCCATGACCTGCTGAGAGAAGCACAGGAAACTAAGTGAATCACTGGGGAAAAGCCTTCGATGTACCGAAGATGAAGACGTAAACACAAACGCACACCCTCCAGTAGTAAATTATTTCAGGAAAGATAAACAAACCGGTGCAACAGTGAATGTTTAGTAATGTTCT
>NC_091315.1:17461541-17469041 GCF_038502225.1 Cherax quadricarinatus
GTCAGATTTGGCTTTTGCTGCTATGTCGTTTTCATATTGACGTTGGGCCTCCCTTCTTATCTGTGCATATTCGTTTCTGGCTCTACGACTGCTCTCCTTATTCTCCTGGGTCCTTTGCCTTCTATATTTCTTCCATTCCCTAGCACACTTGGTTTTTGCCTCCTTGCATCTTTGGGTGAACCATGGGCTCATCCTGGCTTTTTCATTATTCCTGTTATCCTTGGGTACAAACCTCTCCTCAGCCTCCTTGCACATTGTTGCTACATATTCCATCATCTCATTAACTGGCTTCCCTGCCAGTTCTGTCCCACTGAACCTCATTCAGGAAGTTCCTCATTCCTGTGTAGTCCCCTTTCCTGTAGTTTGGTTTCATTTGTCCTTGCCTTCCTGCTTCCCCCTCCACTTGTAGCTCTACTGTGTATTCGAAGCTCAAAACCACATGATCGCTGGCCCAAGGGGTCTTTCATATGTGATGTCCTCAATATCTGCACTACTCAAGGTGAATACTAAGTCCAGTCTTGCTGGTTCATCCTCTCCTCTCTCTCTTGTAGTGTCCCTTACGTGTTGGCAAATGAAGTTTTCCAGTACCACCTCCATCATCTTAGCCCTCCATGTATCTTGGCCCCCATGTGGCTCCAAGTTCTCCCATTCGATCTCCTTGTGGTTAAAGTCGCCCATGATCAGGAGCTTTGCCCTGCATGCATGAGCTCTTCTGGCCACTGCAGCCAGTGTGTCAACCATCGCTCTATTGCTCTCGTCATACTCTTGCCTTGGCCTCCTGCTGTTCTGTGGTGGGTTATACATCACTGCAATTATCACCTTGGAACCACCAGAGTGAAGCGTTCCCGCTATGCAATCACTTTCTTCTCCGCTGTCTCCTCTCTCCAGCTCATCAAAATTCCATCGGTGTTTGATCAGCAATGCCACTCCTCCACCCCCCCTGTTCCTTCTGTCTTTTCTCAAGATCTGGTATCCCGCTGGAAAGATGGCATCTGTTATCATACCTGTAAGCTTGGTTTCTGTGAGAGCTATGATGTCTGGTGATGCCTCTTTGACTCTTTCGTGCCACTCCTCCCACTTGTTTGTTATTCCATCAGCGTTTGTGTACCATACCTTCAGTGTCCTTTCCAACACTGTGGTTTGGGGGGCCTGTGTGTGTGTGTGTGTGTGTGTGTGTGTGTGTGTGCGTGTGCGTGTGCGTGTGCGTGTGTTAACCAAATCTCAAGACCTATTGGTCTAGATTATTATTATTATTATTATTATTATTATTATTATTATTATTATTATTATTATTATTATGGGGAGAGCTAAACCCGTAGGGATTATACAAAGCCTATGGGGGGATGGAAGACATTCAAGATCAATTCAGGGAACTGGAGCACAGATCCACTTCCGTAGCTCAAGAGCCCGTCAAGGAACCTCTCATGAGGTGCCACAGATCAAGAGTCTGATGAACAACACCATGACACAAATGATGGTTAACCTTCCACACACTCTTCCCCTTGTACACTCTTCCCCTTGTACGCTCTTCCCCTTGTACGCTCTTCCCCTTGTACGCTCTTCCCCTTGTACGCTCTTCCCCTTGTACGCTCTTCCCCTTGTACGCTCTTCCCCTTGTACGCTCTTCCCCTTGTACACTCTTCCCCTTGTACGCTCTTTCCCTTGTACGCTCTTCCCCTTGTACACTCTTCACCTTGTACACTCTTCACCTTGTACACTCTTCACCTTGTAAACTCATCTTGTACACACTTCAACTTGTACGCTCTTCACCTTGTACGCTCTTCACCTTGAACACTCTTCACCTTATAAACTCATCTTGTACACACTTCACCTTGTACACTCTTCACCTTGAACACTCTTCACCTTGTACACACTTCACCTTGTACACTCTTCACCTTGTACGCTCTTCACCTTGTACACTCTTCACCTTGTACACTCTTCACCTTGTACACTCTTCACCTTGTACACTCTTCACCTTGTACGCTCTTCACCTTGAACACTCACCTTGTACACTCTTCACCTTGTACACTCTTCACCTTGAACACTCTTCACCTTGTACACTCTTCACCTTGAACACTCTTCACCTTGTACACTCTTCACCTTGAACACTCTTCACCTTGTAAACTCATCTTGTACACACTTCAACTTGTACACTCTTCACCTTATAAACTCATCTTGTACACTCTTCACCTTGTACACTCTTCACCTTGTACACTCTTCACCTTGAACACTCTTCACCTTGTACACTCTTCACCTTGAACACTCTTCACCTTGAACACTCTTCACCTTGAACACTCTTCACCTTGTACACTCTTCACCTTGAACACTCTTCACCTTGAACACTCTTCACCTTGAACACTCTTCACCTTGTACACTCTTCACCTTGTACACACTTCCCCTTGTACACTATTCACCTTGTACACTCTTCACCTTGTACACTGTTCCCCTTGTACACTGTTCCCCTTGTACACTATTCACCTTGTACACTATTCACCTTGTACACTCTTCACCTTGTACACTCTTCACCTTGTACACTCTTCACCTTGTACACACTTCCCCTTGTACACTCTTCACCTTGTACACTCTTCACCTTGTACACTCTTCACCTTGTACACTCTTCACCTTGTACACTGTTCCCCTTGTACACTATTCACCTTGTACACTCTTCACCTTGTACACTCTTCACCTTGAACACTCTTCACCTTGAACACTCTTCACCTTGTACACTCTTCACCTTGTACACTCTTCATCTTGTACACTCTTCATCTTGTACACTCTTCACCTTGTACACTCTTCATCTTGTACACTCTTCACCTTGTACACTCTTCACCTTGCAAACTCTTCATCTTGTACACTCTTCACCTTGTACACTCTTCACCTTGCAAACTCTTCATCTTGTACACTCTTCACCTTGTACACTCTTCACCTTGTACACTCTTCATCTTGTACACTCTTCACCTTGCAAACTCTTCATCTTGTACACTCTTCACCTTGTACACTCTTCACCTTGCAAACTCTTCATCTTGTACACTCTTCACCTTGTACACTCTTCATCTTGTACACTCTTCATCTTGTACACTCTTCACCTTGTACACTCTTCAACTTGTACACTCTTCACCTTGTACACTCTTCACCTTGCAAACTCTTCATCTTGTACACTCTTCACCTTGCAAACTCTTCATCTTGTACACTCTTCACCTTGCAAACTCTTCATCTTGTACACTATTCACCTTGTACACTATTCACCTTGTACACTATTCACCTTGTACACTATTCACCTTGTACACTCTTCACCTTGTACACTGTTCCCCTTGTACACTCTTCACCTTGTACACTCTTCATCTTGTACACTCTTCACCTTGTACACTCTTCACCTTGTACACTCTTCACCTTGTACACTCTTCATCTTGTACACTCTTCACCTTGTACACTCTTCACCTTGCAAACTCTTCATCTTGTACACTCTTCACCTTGTACACTCTTCACCTTGCAAACTCTTCATCTTGTACACTCTTCACCTTGTACACTCTTCATCTTGTACACTCTTCATCTTGTACACTCTTCATCTTGTACACTCTTCACCTTGTACACTCTTCATCTTGTACACTCTTCACCTTGTACACTCTTCACCTTGCAAACTCTTCATCTTGTACACTCTTCACCTTGCAAACTCTTCACCTTGTACACTCTTCATCTTGTACACTCTTCACCTTGTACACTCTTCACCTTGCAAACTCTTCATCTTGTACACTCTTCACCTTGTACACTCTTCATCTTGTACACTCTTCACCTTGTACACTCTTCATCTTGTACACTCTTCATCTTGTACACTCTTCATCTTGTACACTCTTCACCTTGTACACTCTTCACCTTGTACACTCTTCACCTTGTACACTCTTCACCTTGCAAACTCTTCATCTTGTACACTCTTCACCTTGTACACTCTTCACCTTGCAAACTCTTCATCTTGTACACTCTTCACCTTGTACACTCTTCATCTTGTACACTCTTCATCTTGTACACTCTTCATCTTGTACACTCTTCACCTTGTACACTCTTCATCTTGTACACTCTTCACCTTGCAAACTCTTCATCTTGTACACTCTTCACCTTGCAAACTCTTCATCTTGTACACTCTTCACCTTGTACACTCTTCACCTTGCAAACTCTTCATCTTGTACACTCTTCACCTTGTACACTCTTCATCTTGTACACTCTTCACCTTGTACACTCTTCATCTTGTACACTCTTCACCTTGCAAACTCTTCATCTTGTACACTCTTCACCTTGTACACTCTTCATCTTGTACACTCTTCACCTTGCAAACTCTTAATCTTGTACACTCGTTATTCAGTACAACCAATGAGAGGCTAGGAGGTGGACAGGTTTACATTTTCTCTATCAGTACTGTATGGGGAAGTACTGTATGGGGAAGTACTGTATGGGGAAGTACTGTATTGGGAAGTGTGTTTATCTCGTTGTGTATGTACTGACAGCAAAGTATATATACACTGAGGGGGGGGGGTTATAAATATCTCTGTATATATAAGGCACTGAGGGCAATAAGGGTGAAATAACGTACAGTGTACCCTTGAATAGTGTATGTCTCTCAGTGTATATAGGTTGAGAGTTTGCTTTAATCCCTATTTTAGGGACTCGAACATTCTTGTCTGGTGGCGAAACGGTTACCTGTATCCTTAATGACCTTCGTGCAGTTGATAGGCTTCAAACCCCATTAGCAAATAAGGGTAAGGTTATGTATGCTTAGAGGTATACATACCTCAAGGTATACATAGGTGATATTAGCCAGGAAACAGGACAAGTGCTTCCTGACGCCGGCACTATGATGACCCGCCATTAGAGCTTTAGGCCATTTGATCGATGACTTCCGCTGGCTTACCCGTCCACCCGTTTAAGAATTAAGGTTATAATTAGGTGATACGGATTTAAGTATCCTCGACTGTGGTGTATAGTTTGTATGCAGCCTAAACGAGTGCCGCGTAGTAGAGAGGCTTCAAACCCAAAAACCAAGCAATAAGGGGTGATGAACTGGTCATGTGAAGGTAATTAACATCGACGGACGAGACAGCATCAGTGAGCACCTCAGTGTTGTGCTCACCCCCTAGAGTTGTGTTGTGCTTAGCCCCTAGTGTTGTTGTGCTCACCCCCTAGTGTTGTGCTCACCCTGTAATGTTGTGTTGTGCTCACCCCCTAGTGTTGTGCTCACCCTGTCATGTTGTGTTGTGCTCACCCCATCCTCTCTTAGGTTAAGTTCGTCAGGAAACAGGACAAGTCTTTCCTGACGCGGATCTTAGATGATGACCCGCCATTGAAGCGCTTGATCATCTGACCGAGGCCTTCAGCTGGCTTACCGGGCCACCCCTTTAAAAATTAATGGTTATTATTATAACCATTTCGTATATCCTCCTTTCTCAGCCACGTGAAATATTGCGACATTATTTTGACATACATAGTCTATATATGTCATATATATATATATATATATATATATATATATATATATATATATATATATATATATATATATATATAAAGAGGTCTTTGTGGCATTTATGGATTTGGAAAAGGCGTATGACAGGGTGGATAGGGGTGCAATGTGGCAGATGTTGCAGGTGTATGGTGTAGGAGGTAGGTTACTGAAAGCAGTGAAGAGTTTTTACGAGGATAGTGAGGCTCAAGTTAGAGTATGTAGGAAAGAGGGAATTTTTTTTCCAGTAAAAGTAGGCCTTAGACAAGGATGTGTGATGTCACCGTGGTTGTTTAATATATTAATAGATGGGGTTGTAAGAGAAGTAAATGCGAGGGTCTTGGCAAGAGGCGTGGAGTTAAAAGATAAAGAATCACACACAAAGTGGGAGTTGTCACAGCTGCTCTTTGCTGATGACACTGTGCTCTTGGGAGATTCTGAAGAGAAGTTGCAGAGATTGGTGGATGAATTTGGTAGGGTGTGCAAAAGAAGAAAATTAAAGGTGAATACAGGAAAGAGTAAGGTTATGAGGATAACAAAAAGATTAGGTGATGAAAGATTGGATATCAGATTGGAAGGAGAGAGTATGGAGGAGGTGAACGTATTCAGATATTTGGGAGTGGACGTGTCAGCGGATGGGTCTATGAAAGATGAGGTGAATCATAGAATTGATGAGGGAAAAAGAGTGAGTGGTGCACTTAGGAGTCTGTGGAGACAAAGAACTTTGTCCTTGGAGGCAAAGAGGGGAATGTATGAGAGTATAGTTTTACCAACGCTCTTATATGGGTGTGAAGCATGGGTGATGAATGTTGCAGCGAGGAGAAGGCTGGAGGCAGTGGAGATGTCATGTCTGAGGGCAATGTGTGGTGTGAATATAATGCAGAGAATTCGTAGTTTGGAAGTTAGGAGGAGGTGCGGGATTACCAAAACTGTTGTCCAGAGGGCTGAGGAAGGGTTGTTGAGGTGGTTCGGACATGTAGAGAGAATGGAGCGAAACAGAATGACTTCAAGAGTGTATCAGTATGTAGTGGAAGGAAGGCGGGGTAGGGGTCGGCCTAGGAAAGGTTGGAGGGAGGGGGTAAAGGAGGTTTTGTGTGCGAGGGGCTTGGACTTCCAGCAGGCATGCGTGAGCGTGTTTGATAGGAGTGAATGGAGACAAATGGTTTTTAATACTTGACGTTCTGTTGGAGTGTGAGCAAAGTAACATTTATGAAGGGATTCAGGGAAACCGGCAGGCCGGACTTGAGTCCTGGAGATGGGAAGTACAGTGCCTGCACTCTGAAGGAGGGGTGTTAATGTTGCAGTTTAAAAACTGTAGTGTAAAGCACCCTTCTGGCAAGACAGTGATGGAGTGAATGATGGTGAAAGTTTTTCTTTTTCGGGCCACCCTGCCTTGGTGGGAATCGGCCAGTGTGATAATAAATAAAAAAAAATATATATATTTGAGTGCAGTAAATGCGAGGTCTTCACATACTGACGGTGTTACTGGAGCATAAAGGTATTTATACATATGATGTTACTCGAGCTTAATAATATTAATACAACCCTGAATTCCCCTTTAACGGTGTTGAGAATCTTGCGGTACATCATACAACAATAAGTGCCTCATACAATACATAATTGGTATTTATATATCATTACTTCAAACAGGTTGCACCTTATTACAGTAAACTACAAACATTTCTAAATATGTTGTTGCGTTCCCATATTAACATTGTTTACTTTTTTTAAGGTAAGCAATTTAATACACAATACTGAGTTCGCTCTCATGGCAACCTCTGAGGGTTGATTTTTGTTTTTTTCTCAAAAGGATTTTGAAGTGTTGAGTTGGCGTTGTCTGAAGCGTTTCTTACAAGCAGAGTTTATTTTAGTGCATATTTCAGAGGTTAAATTATTTTTTAATATTGCTGTTGGTCTGGATATGCTGCCTAAATGACCCTCGATCAGTCGATAGGCTACAAACTTAAATGAATCGAGTATTTTCTTTTTAGCCTGATTGCGCAGTGTTATGT
>NC_091315.1:17481541-17491541 GCF_038502225.1 Cherax quadricarinatus
GTCTTCCTCATCCCGTGTCTACTATACACAATCTCGATAATGCTACGTAAATTGAATGAGGTGGAGGCTGAGGCGGGATACAAGAGAGGCTCCCTCCCTCCCGCACATCCTCCAGTACCACTGTGTAGTACACCAACCCAGTCCAGCCTACCTTTCCACCACCCCTCTCCACCACCCCTCCGCCACTTCCAACGCCCACTCCGGAAGCCCCACTTTACAAGACGCCGGTGACGTTACTAGCAATACACCTTAGCCCTACTTGGAACCAGTGAGGTTAGTTACTAGCAATACATTCCAATCCTGCTAGTAACCAGTGAGGTTAGTTACTAGCCATACATCCTAGCCCTACTAGGAACCAGTGACGTTACTAGCAATATATCCTAACTCTACTAGGAACCAGTGAGGTTTTTACTATTAATACCTCCTACAACTACTAGGAACGCGTGAGGTTACAAGCCGTACAAGACACTGGCTAAATAAACATTCAGAGAAATATTAATTTTCTCAGCTCTCCAATAAGACTTTGAGGTACAGGAAGGATTTTTTGAGTCGTGCCCTGACCTGCAGCTGTGTTAAGGCCAATCACAAATACGATGCCTCCTGGAGTTCCCCCTCGCTTGCTTCTTTGACTGGGCGAGGCAGGAAGCAGCAATTTCGACTGGCACCCTAGCCGAACGTGGCAAGAAAAAGATGGTAAAGGGGAGACAGGAACAAAGACGAGGAACAGAAAAAAAAGAAGTGGAAAGTGAACAGGAGGAAGAGAAGAAGCATAGGTAAAGGTTTGCCCAGGGTGGTAAAGAGGCATCACGCTCCACTTGTGAGAGTTGGGTCAGGAAAGAGGACAAGTGTTCCTTGACGCGGGTCTTAGTCATATGCTCGACTGGGACTTGAATCCTTTTTAACCAACAAAACAAAAGTGAGGAGAAGGGCTGGTACACTAAATTTATTGCTAAGCGCTAAACTCATCTGGGGCAAAAATTGGTGGAAGTTCGAAGCTTCGTCGGCGAATTGTGGCACAGAGCGCTACTCACGCAGCCAGCGAGACTAAGGGGAGAATAAGTGACAAGTATAGAACTTACTGTGATAGTCTCACTCTATGTATAGCTTTATCAAGTAGAATTAGTGTTCATCGTGCGAAACGTTGTCACAATGAAAGGTTGCTCTACAGTACTACAGCAGTAGTACGTTGGTGTATTCACAACAAGAGAATGTTACACAGCAGACTACGGTAACAACCCACCATGAACGCGTTGATACAGTTTCTGTCGATGAAAGTATATTGTTATAACACAAACAGAAGTAGGGGTTAATTTTGTGTGAACTAACTTATTTGTATTCACATATTTGTGGTTGCAGGACCCGAGTCGTGTGCGTGTGTGCGTGTGTGCGTGTGTGCGTGTGTGCGTGTGTGTACGTGTGTGCGTGTGTGTGCGTGTGTGTGCGTGTGCGTGTGCGTGTGCGTGTGCGTGTGTGTGTGTGTGTGTGTGTGTGTGTGTGTGTGTGTGTGTGTGTGTGTGTGTGTGTAAACATTATATTGTATACACACAAGTTCGTTGGTTATATCGAGGATACAGTATTTTTTTTCCATAACAATAACATTATTCTTGTATTTGGTTTAGAAAAACCAGACAGGTTGATGAGACACTTGTACAAGATACCCAAATGCTTCACAAGTTTCATATTTATCATCAGTGCTAGGTTGTGTAAGAGTGACGTAGTGTGCGTGGGGGTGTCAGTCACACTTTGTAGGTCTAAATCAGTTAGAAAAGTTTCAACTCCAAAAAGAGGATCTTTCCTCCTTAAGACCCGTGTCAGGAGACACTGTTTCCTGATAAGTTTACCACCAACACTACCATTGCTACACGGAATACACTTGATGTTAACCTGGGTGTAGGTATTAACGCACGGGGGGACCTTGGTATACTTCTCGCCAGGTGGGAATGGTTGTGGAGGCCGAAAAAAAACCAGACCACTCTGGTGTCTGCGTCGTCAGGTCAGTGTGTGTCGTGTTCTTTTCGCTTCCACAGCCCTTCTTACTCGCTAAGAAGTGGGAGACAGAAGCCAAGGAGATAAAAGCTGAGAGCTTGCACCGTTTTCCTGTGCTCTGGAAAGGTGGGCGGTAGTGTGAGGGTTCCGTGATGTCTTGTAAGGGAAGAGTGAGCTTACTGAGATTTTGCGACCCATTCTTCAACACTCACCCCCAGGAATACTGTTTCATACAGATTTTAGCATTTCCTGTCCACTACAGTGAACAATCCCACTGCACGAACATTATCACTATCACTCTAGGACACTCCTAGTGATCCTCTGTTATCTAAACAAGTTGAACGACGTTGCTGGGTTACGCCAGCGGATACTTCAACCACTTACTAGATTATTTATTTTATTATCACACCGGCCGATTCCCACCAAGGCAGGGTGGCCCGAAAAAGAAAAACTTTCACCATCATTCACTCCATCACTGTCTTGCCAGAAGGGTGCTTTACACTACAGTTTTTAAACTGCAACATTAACACCCCTCCTTCAGAGTGCAGGCACTGTACTTCCCATCTCCAGGACTCAAGTCCGGCCTGCCGGTTTCCCTGAATCCCTTCATAAATGTTACTTTGCTCACACTCCAACAGCACGTCAAGTATTAAAAACCATTTGTCTCCATTCACTCCTATCAAACACGCTCACGCATGCCTGCTGGAAGTCCAAGCCCCTCGCACACAAAACCTCCTTTACCCCCTCCCTCCAACCCTTCCTAGGCCGACCCCTACCCCGCCTTCCTTCCACTACAGACTGATACACTCTTGAAGTCATTCTGTTTCGCTCCATTCTCTCTACATGTCCGAACCACCTCAACAACCCTTCCTCAGCCCTCTGGACAACAGTTTTGGTAATCCCGCACCTCCTCCTAACTTCCAAACTACGAATTCTCTGCATTATATTCACACCACACATTGCCCTCAGACATGACATCTCCACTGCCTCCAGTCTTCTCCTCGCTGCAACATTCATCACCCACGCTTCACACCCATATAAGAGCGTTGGTAAAACTATACTCTCATACATTCCCCTCTTTGCCTCCAAGGACAAAGTTCTTTGTCTCCACAGACTCCTAAGTGCACCACTCACTCTTTTTCCCTCATCAATTCTATGATTCACCTCATCTTTCATAGACCCATCCGCTGACACGTCCACTCCCAAATATCTGAATACGTTCACCTCCTCCATACTCTCTCCCTCCAATCTGATATTCAATCTTTCATCACCTAATCTTTTTGTTATCCTCATAACCTTACTCTTTCCTGTATTCACCTTTAATTTTCTTCTTTTGCACACCCTACCAAATTCATCCACCAATCTCTGCAACTTCTCTTCAGAATCTCCCAAGAGCACAGTGTCATCAGCAAAGAGCAGCTGTGACAACTCCCACTTTGTGTGTGATTCTTTATCTTTTAACTCCACGCCTCTTGCCAAGACCCTCGCATTTACTTCTCTTACAACCCCATCTATAAATATATTAAACAACCACGGTGACATCACACATCCTTGTCTAAGGCCTACTTTTACTGGGAAAAAATTTCCCTCTTTCCTACATACTCTAACTTGAGCCTCACTATCCTCGTAAAAACTCTTCACTGCTTTCAGTAACCTACCTCCTACACCATACACTTGCAACATCTGCCACATTGCCCCCCTATCCACCCTGTCATACGCCTTTTCCAAATCCATAAATGCCACAAAGACCTCTTTAGCCTTATCTAAATACTGTTCACTTATATGTTTCACTGTAAACACCTGGTCCACACACCCCCTACCTTTCCTAAAGCCTCCTTGTTCATCTGCTATCCTATTCTCCGTCTTACTCTTAATTCTTTCAATTATAACTCTACCATACACTTTACCAGGTACACTCAACAGACTTATCCCCCTATAATTTTTGCACTCTCTTTTATCCCCTTTGCCTTTATACAAAGGAACTATGCATGCTCTCTGCCAATCCCTAGGTACCTTACCCTCTTCCATACATTTATTAAATAATTGCACCAACCACTCCAAAACTATATCCCCACCTGCTTTTAACATTTCTATCTTTATCCCATCAATCCCGGCTGCCTTACCCCCTTTCATTTTACCTACTGCCTCACGAACTTCCCCCACACTCACAACTGGCTCTTCCTCACTCCTACAAGATGTTATTCCTCCTTGCCCTATACACGAAATCACAGCTTCCCTATCTTCATCAACATTTAACAATTCCTCAAAATATTCCTTCCATCTTCCCAATACCTCTAACTCTCCATTTAATAACTCTCCTCTCCTATTTTTAACTGACAAATCAATTTGTTCTCTAGGCTTTCTTAACTTGTTAATCTCACTCCAAAACTTTTTCTTATTTTCAACAAAATTTGTTGATAACATCTCACCCACTCTCTCATTTGCTCTCTTTTTACATTGCTTCACCACTCTCTTAACCTCTCTCTTTTTCTCCATATACTCTTCCCTCCTTGCATCACTTCTACTTTGTAAAAACTTCTCATATGCTAACTTTTTCTCCCTTACTACTCTCTTTACATCATCATTCCACCAATCGCTCCTCTTCCCTCCTGCACCCACTTTCCTGTAACCACAAACTTCTGCTGAACACTCTAACACTACATTTTTAAACCTACCCCATACCTCTTCGACCCCATTGCCTATGCTCTCATTAGCCCATCTATCCTCCAATAGCTGTTTATATCTTACCCTAACTGCCTCCTCTTTTAGTTTATAAACCTTCACCTCTCTCTTCCCTGATGCTTCTATTCTCCTTGTATCCCATCTACCTTTTACTCTCAGTGTAGCTACAACTAGAAAGTGATCTGATATATCTGTGGCCCCTCTATAAACATGTACATCCTGAAGTCTACTCAACAGTCTTTTATCTACCAATACATAATCTAACAAACTACTGTCATTTCGCCCTACATCATATCGTGTATACTTATTTATCCTCTTTTTCTTAAAATATGTATTACCTATAACTAAACCCCTTTCTATACAAAGTTCAATCAAAGGGCTCCCATTATCATTTACACCTGGCACCCCAAACTTACCTACAACACCCTCTCTAAAAGTTTCTCCTACTTTAGCATTCAAGTCCCCTACCACAATTACTCTCTCACTTGGTTCAAAGGCTCCTATACATTCACTTAACATCTCCCAAAATCTCTCTCTCTCCTCTGCATTCCTCTCTTCTCCAGGTGCATACACGCTTATTATGACCCACTTCTCGCATCCAACCTTTACTTTAATCCACATAATTCTTGAATTTACACATTCATATTCTCTTTTCTCCTTCCATAACTGATCATTTAACATTACTGCTACCCCTTCCTTTGCTCTAACTCTCTCAGATACTCCAGATTTAATCCCATTTATTTCCCCCCACTGAAACTCTCCTACCCCCTTCAGCTTTGTTTCGCTTAGGGCCAGGACATCCAACTTCTTTTCATTCATAACATCAGCAATCATCTGTTTCTTGTCATCCGCACTACATCCACGCACATTTAAGCAACCCAGTTTTATAAAGTTTTTCTTCTTCTCTTTTTTAGTAATTGTATACAGGAGAAGGGGTTACTAGCCCATTGCTCCCGGCATTTTAGTCGCCTCATACGACACGCATGGCTTACGGAGGAAAGATTCTTTTCCACTTCCCCATGGACAATAGAAGAAATAAAAAAGAACAAGAGCTATTTAGAAAAAGGAGAAAAACCTAGATGTATGTATATATATATATGCATGTGCGTGTCTGTGAAGTGTGACCAAAGTGTAAGTAGGAGTAGCAAGATATCCCTGTTATCTTAGCGTGTTCATGAGACAGAAAAAGAAACCAGCAATCCTACCATCATGCAAAACAGTTACAGGTTTTTGTTTCACAGTCATCTGGCAGGACGGTAGTACTTCCCTGGGTGGTTGCTGTCTACCAACCTACTACCTCTACTTACTAGATATAATCTGAATAACACTCGCTTTAGGAGACATCTTGTGTTTCTACGAATAAACTACCACAGCTTTAAGATCAGGTTTAAAATACATTTTATTCTGTACTTTAGCTATAATTTAAAAAAAATCTAAACGCTTAAACTAAGGCATACAATGAATTAGATTTGAGAATGTAAAAAAAAAAAAAAACTTGAATATTGGACATTATAACCAGGACTTGATGATGTTGATTTGTCTTCGAATTGAATATTTCCGTTTAAATTATTCGTTGACTGACCTCTGAGGTCAGTCTTTCGTAATTTCTCTTAACGAGCCACACTTCTGAAACGAAACGGTAATCATTTTCGTCCTCTTCCTCTTCTTCCTACTCTTAATCATCCTTTCTTCCTTATCCTTCACCAATTCTTCCTCTTTCCCAACTTTCACCTCCTTTTTTTTTGTTCATAAAAACACTTTTGAGTGATTAAAACAGCAGATAATTTTCAGAAAGATGGTGGGGGGTTGTTGGGTGGGAGAGGGGGAGGAATGGTGGGGGTGGAGAGAGGGGTGGAGAGAGGGGTGGAGAGAGGGGTGGAGAGAGGGGTGGAGAGAGGGGTGGAGAGAGGGATTGTGGGAGTCAAGGGGGAAGGAGCTCAGGATGAGAGGAGTAGGATTGAAGTCTTCATCACAGTGAGTGGTGGTGTCTAAGGTACTCTCAGATTCTGGCTACATACCTCCTATCACTTGATTATTATTATTATTATTTTATTTTTGCTATTATAATTTTTTATTATTATTATTGTTGTAATTACTATGCACCCCCAAAGGGGGACCTTTTAAGTAGTTGCTAGAATCTTTTTCTTTCTTTTCCTTCAGCTCTTTTTTTTTTCTTTCACTTCTAACTCGATAATACCTAATCCACTGGGCATCAAATTTCCAAGGTTTGTTTACGGTAATTCAGACCAGATTCTCCGAACAATTGACATTTGAAGCTGCCCTGCCACCAGAGATGTTGAAACCATTCCCAGGATCCTCGAATGGTTCCGATAACTTCCAAAATCCTCTGAGGTGGAGCCTCAGACTTTCAGAAGAACAGCTGCCTCGTAATTCGACGACGGGAGAGACCGAAATAAAATAGTGTTTGTAAAATAGCAACAGATTTGTTAGTGTAGTAGCAACGGCGCTTCCTGTGATAGTGTTTCCTTGGACCTCCTCTTTCTGCAACATTGCAAGCTCCTGATGTATTGATTGCAGCACGAAAGGCCTAAAGCTATCATTCAACTCCCTCGTGATTGTTTTGTATATATATATATATATATATATATATATATATATATATATATATATATATATATATATATATATATATATATATACGTCGTGCGGATAGGTAAAACTCGCGATATTGGTGTAAATAGCAACGCTCTTCTTGCCTAATAAGACAAGCGAAAATTTGTGTATGCAATAATTTCGCAAAAATCATTCTGAACCTAACGAAGAAAATATATTTCATTGTTTATTATTAAATCACTGTAAACTTGTCTAAAATATATTTAGTTGGACTTGGCTAAATTAAATTTAGCTTGTTATAATGAGGTTAGGTAAGTTTTCTAAGGTTCTTTTGGTACAAAATTATTAATTTTTCCATTAACATAAATGAGAACAATGTATCTTTAAACGGATAAGAGAACATTTTAGCAAGGACTTAATTTTAAACGAGTTCTTGCTAATTGAATAAATTTACCTATTCGTCTATATATATATATATATATATATATATATATATATATATATATATATAATGTCGTGCCGAATATGTAAAACTGGTCAGTTAGCAAGAACTCATTTAAAATTAAGTCCTTTCTAAAATTTTCTCTTGTACGTTTAAAGATATATTTTTTTCATTAATGTTAATGAAAAAAATTTTAATTTTGCACCAAAAGAATCTTAGAAAACTTACCTAACCTTATTATAACAAGAGCAATTTATTTTAGCCTAACCCAACTAAATATATTTTAAATACGTTTACAGTAATTTAGTACTAAAGAAACTCAATCAAATATATTTTTTTCGTTAGCTTCAGAATGATTTTGGCGAAATAATTGCATACACAAATTTTCACTTGTCCTATATGGCAAGATGAGCGTTGCTATTTAAGCCAAGATCGCAAGTTCTGCCTATTCGGCACGACATATATATATATATATATATATATATATATATATATATATATATATATATATATATATATATATATATATATATATATATAATTGTGTGTGTGGATATATAAAATGTTGGAAAAATTCACTGCTGTTTGGTTAACACACGTTAGTATAATAATTTATTCTGCAGTGCGACTATATCTCTTAGATTATTAAAAAAATCTTGGTAAAGGTAACGAGTGTCTACTGAGACTAAGATTAAACTGTCTTAATTAATAAAGAAAGGGATTTAGGTGAACGTAAAGTAGGGGAAGGTAGAGATTACGTATGATGGAGGAGGTTGTTGGGATTACGAGGAGGATAAAGAAGAAGAATTTCCCAAGCAAATGAGATTTCGAAGAGGAGGGTGAAATGGAAGATTTGAAACAGGAGAGGAAGACGGGTGTATTAAAAAGTAAAGCGGATGGATAAGGGCAGAAAGATGACTTTTAACAGTAGTAGGAACCAGGAGGAAGAAGAGTAGGAACATGACAAGTAGCAGCAGGACTAGCATTACCCGGATTAGTGTGAGGCAAAGGGGTAGCAGGAGCAAGAACAGCAGAAACATAAGCAGGAGGTAGCAGGTTATTGGAACAAGTTCAGGAACAATAGCAATACAAGGAACAGGGGCTTTACAATGACCAGGAACAACAGAAACTGTAGGAGCAAGAGATTCGGAACAAAGAGGAACAAGAGAAAGCACAAGAACTTTAAATTAACGAGGGAGGAATAAAAGGAACAAGGGGTTTAGAATCAACAAGGACAATAGAGAAAGGAACACGTTTAGAAGGAGTAAAACACAAAAGGGGTAGGAGAGTAATAAATAGATTTTACGAAGAGAGAGAGAGAGAGAGAGAGAGAGAGAGAGAGAGAGAGAGAGAGAGAGAGAGGGGGAAGGAGGGAGGGATTTAGGGAGAGAGGGAAGTAGGTGGACGACCAGGGGGTGTTGACCAATGATCATGTAATTAACACATGAGTGGTGGGGCTGGTGTGTCTGACCTCGACACACATGTTGGCTCTTGAAATAAACACAAACGAATATTGACCTCTTAAAGTTACCCCACGTGAAGTGCTGTTAAACTGATAACACACGAACCGGAGCTGAGATTTTGGGAACAGGTTAGCTAGAATCTGGTACAGTTACAGGCTGCTGCTCTTTACATCTGTCAGGTACTGGCCTGTAAATTTGTGTATGTCCAGTCTGTTGTGTGAAAACTTGTGTGTGGGGGGGGGGGGTAAGACAGACGGACACACACACACACACACACACACACAATGAGAAGCTTCGGTTACATGATCTTCGTCAGGAAATATTTTCCCCATTTTTCCTGACGAACACAATTCATCCTCATCACCTCATTCCTTCTGTCACCTTCCCAGAGAACCTCCCCCCCCCCCGCCCTATTTCCATATCCCCGTCTCTCTGTCTCTCTCTCTCTCTCTCTCTCTCTCTCTCTCTCTCTCTCTCTCTCTCTCTCTCTCTCTCTCTCTCTCCATCATTCTTGCTGCCCCCGTCTCCCTGTTATTCTGTATTTCAACGTCCTGCTTTACATTTATTAAGTGAACACATTTTTTGGGGGATTAATTGCACTTATTGAGAAGTTTATTTAGTGACAGTCGAAGGTTTAAGTAAAATATCCTGGCTTAATTACAGCAAAGTAATTGGAAAATAGAGTTTAATTAGTAAACCCCCGGGAGTTATAACATCCCACTCAAGCCCAGAGGTATATTCATCGGAGTGCGTATATTCACAGAGGTGTTCAAATCTCAAGGTATATTTCACGGAATCTGATCTCCTTTTTAAAGGATTAAAAGTAATTTTTGTCACTGTTCAGATGAATTAA
>NC_091315.1:17499041-17504041 GCF_038502225.1 Cherax quadricarinatus
CGGAAGAATCAGCAACAGCAGCAGCAGCAATAACTAAAGTAACAACATTAAAACCAACAACAGCAAAAGTAACAGCAGCATTGACAGGAAAGGGATTATTAGAGAGAGACAGAGAGAGACAGAGAGAGAGAGAGAGAGAACGAACTGTAGCAAGAAACAAGCTTGAGAATAAAGAAAACACTACGTAATGCTTTAACAAGTAAACACAAACAAGCAAATCTGTTTTGTTTGAGTACTGAGGAGGAGGAGAAGAAAGAGGGGAAGGAGGAGAAATAGGAAGAGGAGGAGGAGGAGCAGGAGGACGAGGAGCAGGAGCAGGAGCAGGAGGGGAAGGGGTTGACAAAGATACGTTGCTAAAACTGTACAGGAGACTTCAAATTGAAGGAGTAAGGAAGTGGCATTTGTGAAACATGAGGTAGATGGGGAGAGGTAGAATGGGAGGAGGGAGAGGAGGGGGAGGAGGGAGGCTAAGATACAAGATGAATAGCCAGCCGGGAGTTGAAGTGGGAGATGAGAAGCGGGGTAAGAGGCGGATAATGAGAGCCAAAAGAAGGGGAGTGACGGAAACAGACACCGACAGACACAGACAGACATACTGAGACACAGACAGAAACAGAGAGACAGACACAGATCACTGTGTCTCCACAAACTTTAATAATGGCACATGTGCCTCGAGGAAAAGTATATACATCCCAAGATTTTTAAACAAAAATGACTTTAAACAAACAACTGTAAAAAAAAAAATAAGAAAACTAAATAAGTTGCAATAAGAAGCTTCTATTGTATCGTGAGAACGTTTCGCTCGGTGTAGAGCTTGATCTTACGATAAGTTCCACGTAGAGTAACTTTGTCACAGTAAAACAGCTTCTCCAACCTGTCGTCTTCTCTCTACTGTTGTTGGCAGTACAGCATTTGTATTCCAGTTTGCATTCTAAAACCTTTCACGAAAGGAATAAAGATGGAAGACGAGGCAGAAAAACTTCACGAGAGGAGCCATAAGTGTCTTCAGGAGCCACAGGAGTCTGTCTTCAAAAGCCATAGTTATCTTAAAGCCATAGTTACTTTAAAGCCATTGATGTCTTAAAGATGCATATATGTCTTCAAGAACCTTTCATGTGACTGGGTTCGAGTCGTCTTACTTCCACAGCCCCGCCTGGGACCAGACTTTTCTGCGGCTTACCAGTCAGCCAGCCTGTTGCTGCTGGCGGCTGGCTGGAACACACAACACACCCTACTTGATTCAGCACTTGGCGGGAGTGGCGATCGAGTTTCCTCTTTAAAACTTCTACAGTTGTTTCTGCAATATTTCTGATATCTACTGATAAAAGGTTGAATAGTCGAGGCCCACAGACGCTGATACAGATTTTTCTTATCGTGTCCATGCTGCCCCTAGTTTTCAAAAGGAGGAGGAAGGGTTGTTGAGCTTTTGACATAGAGAGGATAAAGCAAAATAGGATGACTAGGAGGGCTTATATATCTATAGTAGAGGGAAGAAGGGATAAGGGTCGTCCTAGGAAGGGTTGGAGGAAAATGGTAATGCAAGTTTTTAAATGCTACGGGCATGAATATCCAGCAGCCTGCATGAGGAATGTTACATACGAGTGAGCGGAGGCAAGTGATTTTTTGTGAGTTGAAGTGCTGGTGGAATGTGAGCAAGGTAACATTTATGAAGGGATCCAGGGAAAACTGGCTAGATGGACTTGAGTCCTGGGGGGCGGGAAGTACAGTGCCTGCATTCTGAAGGACGGGTCGGGATGTTGCAGTTCGGAGAGGTATCCGAGTTGTGATGTGGGAGAGCTTCTGGCAGTATAGTGACTGAATAAATGAATGTGAAGGAGTTTTTTTTTTTTTTGAGGGGAGGGAGGGAAAGGGGCCACCCTACCTTTGTGAGAGAGAGTCGACGAGTTAAAAAAAAAAAGCGTTTTCTCCGGCCCAAACAGTACATATTCGGTACATTGAGGTGTTCACAGTAGCTAGTGTTTTGTTGGCTCTTTGTGGCATTAAGTGATCTCCAGGTGTTAGAGCTCTACACTCTCTCCTTCCTTCAACAGAGTCGTCAACCTTTGCTCTTTTTCTTTACTTCTAGTTCTATAGAGTTAACACTTTCTAGACAGTGGTTTAGATCCATGATATTTAACATAATTTTCCAACATCCATGGTAAAAACATAATTTATGTTTGATTCCAGCTGATGTTGCTAAAGTGGAATGTGGTGAAAACATCCCCGTGAATATTTTCCTGCTCAGTTTGTATGCAAGTGTCTGAACGCTTATTATTAGTGAATACGAAATCAAGGAAATTTTCTGGTCTTCGCAATTCCATTGTTTGCTGGCTGAAGGCGAATGTATTAGTTACAGTAGAACATTTTAGTGAGACTACTCATCTTCGACTAACAGTCTTGACTGAGAAGATCGCCATCCAGGAGGCCTGGTCTGAGACCAGGCCGCTAGGGCGATAATCATCGGAAGCATCCACAGGTGGTTCAAGCATGCCCTTTTGTCATCCAAACTTTGCCAGGACTGATAATCATTTGCCCAAGCATTCATTGCACATGCGATTATTATTATTATTATTATTATTATTATTATTATTATTATTATTATTTGAAAATTGGGATATTTTGTTTTTACATGTATCAGACATCTCTCTCTCACCGAGGTGCTGGAAGTCTCTATTCATTAAGAAGCACAAAAGTCTATCTTGCTGCATCACTCTGGCGGTGTCAAGTTAATTTTTCATTACCACGAGCGACATGGAACACTCCCCTCCTGCCACTTAAATCCTTTCCTTCCTACAATTACCCTTCCTTCACGCGCCTACCCTCCCTCACACCCACCCTCTCCACACCCTCCTCACTTCCTACAAAAACTCTCTCCCTACACCAACTCTCCCACTCCCATCCTCCCTGGGCACTCTCAGGAGATCTTGTTTGTATTTTTCCATTGGTTTCCGATTTCCATCTGCGGAAAAGGCAGAGGGGGGGGGAGGGTTTGTTGTTGTTTACCTTGGAGAACAATGAGTGAGGTCGGCACTGGCGTGAGTGTCACTCTGGTTCAGTTTTTACCCCGAGGGCCAGGGTGGCATCGAAGGCTTTCTTTGTTCACACTGTGTGTGGCACTCCCCACTGGCGGTGATTGGTTGCGGCGCCGCCAGCGGCAGTTGATAGCGGTGTACATGGAGAGAGAAGGGCGGTATTTTAGCGTGTGTGTATTTTTTGTACGAGTGTTTATGCTGGAGTTATATTCGTGTTGTGTCCAGACGACAGTTTTGATGAGTTCTGTGAGCGGTTGGCAACTCTTGATATTTCTCTCTCTCTCTCTCTCTCTCTCTCTCTCTCTCTCTCTCTCTCTCTCTCTCTCTCTCTCTCTCTCTCTCTCTCTCAAAAGTAATAACCAATACTTAATGGTCCTGGTATAAACCATGTTTTCCTGAGTATGGTCAGGAAAGAAAGGTTTCTACAAGTTGTGGTACACGTTTAATGAAAGTGTGTGTGTGTGTGTGTGTGTGTGTGTGTGTGTGTGTGTGTGTGTGTGCAGGGAAGGGAGGGGGTCTGTTTTGATCCAAGAAAAGGGACAGTTGCTTCAGTTTCATAGAAGAGCCTTTTATCAGAATAATGGCACCGTTATCCCTTCTTGAAGGGAATATGTTGGTGAGGCAAGAGAGGACTAGGTGAGGTGAGGAGGGGGGTAGGAGAGGGGAGAGGGGGGAGCTTGATGAGGTGAAGCAAGGGCAGGTAGGGGATGGGTGGGGGGAGCGAGAAATGATTGTTAATTCTTAGTTGGCTAATTGAGGAAAGGGTCAAGTACCAGTTTTGTGTGTGTGTGTGTGTGTGTGTGTGTGTGTGTGTGTGTGTGTGTGTGTGTGTGTGTGTGTGTGTGTGATAGATTGAGAGAGAGAGAGAGAGAGAGAGAGAGAGAGAGAGAGAGAGAGAGAGAGAGAGAGAGAGAGAGAGAGAGAGAGAGAGAGAGAGAGAGAGAGAGCACTATTATATTCAAATAAAACATCACTGTTCAGCGATATTGAAAAGCGTCAGAAGATAAACCTGACTATGCAGTCTTGAAAAATATTTACTGGAGATCCTGGTTACTGCGTTAGTAAACAGTTCGTGGTTGTACATACCACAGTATGTACAAATTGAAAAGGATTGAACTCAGTCTATACCTGGAGGGGTGGGTCATGTACTACTAGCTATTCTGAACCCTCAGTAGGTGAGTCTTGCACCTCTGATGAGCTTAGCCCCCACCCTCCCGCTCACAGCCTCCGCATGCAGAGCCTCATTAACCAATAACAGGTGAGAACTTTGTATACCCCAGCTCTCATTGGCCCACAACCTCAGCAAACGAGGTCGTGCACGCATATCATATCATTAACCAATAGTAGGTGAGAGCCTTGTATCCATGATGAGCCTGAGCCCTGTATGACCTACAGAAAGGGAAGAGTCAGGTACCCTCGACGAACTTAGCTCTGTGCCCCGTAATTAGTGACGTCTTAAAGCCCTGGCAGACCTGAGGCTCAGTAACAGGCAGTAGGTGAAGTTTTGTAACCTTGTCGAATGGAGAGCAAACTAGGTGTGTTTCGGTCGCTGCGTGATCCGAGAAAGGCATCCCTGTATCCCATAAACCCAGTCCCATCTACCTCTAATCTACGTAAAAAGGAAATGTACAGAATGCAACATAAATTGCTAGTGCAGTTAAATATCAGAAGAGGCATTGAGGAGTATGGGAGTCAGTAGACAATGTCTTCTATAAAGTTAGTGTTTACATAGACCAAAACTAATTTGAACCTTTTATTGAGAAACTAATTCGAACCATCCACTAACAAACGCCAGCTGTAAAAGTTTAAAGCCAATCGGAAGAGGCATTTTCTAGTTGCCTCTGAAATCAATAGGCAAAAAGTTTGAAGCCGACCAGATGTGTTATCGAAACACGACAACAATTTAAATTTTAATAATTATCATGAGATACGTCAACCATTAAAGTCGTTCAGAAGAGGTACAATAGT
>NC_091315.1:17519041-17521541 GCF_038502225.1 Cherax quadricarinatus
GGGATAAAATTCGACATGGATTAACCGTGGATAGTTACGCAGTTTTCTGCTCATCACAGCTACGCTGTCCTGATACGGCAGGAGACGCACAAGACGGTGCAAGCAAGCCCCCATCCGGCTTGGACGGAATTTTTTTTATAGGCCATAGAGCTAGCAAGGATAGGGAAAGGAGGACTGGGATAAGATAAAAAAAAAAAGAACAAAGGGTTGTGGGTATACAGAAAGACATTTTTTTTTGTTGGATAATGACAAGTGTTTGTGTGTTAGTGGTTGAACTTGCAACAGAGACTTCAACAACGGGGGGATGCCACTGTTCTTTTGTTATAATTCGATAATTATAATAAAACAATAAAAATTTATTTTGAACTCCGGGTCCCTACCTGTCCTAACGTCGTAGACACCCGTAAGGCAGCCAGACCCCATATACAGAGCAGTAGTGAGGTGAAGAAGCTGCAAGTGGCGACACAAATGAGTGGGGCCCACGAGTGGACGCAGGCCATGGTGAACAGCTGTGAAGCAAAGGAGTTGCAGAAGACTTCCCCTGTACCATGATACCATGATGCTGCTGTGTCAGACAAGTATCGCACTGGTAGGTAAGAGGACACAGTGCTATTAATGCGACATTTTTATTGTGGCAACATTTCGCTCTCCAGGAGCTTTGTTAAACCAGACGTTCCCACGAAAATGTCACATTAGCTGCACATGTGTTCTATTACCTAATATATTATCGGTAATTCTACCAACATTATTACAAATGTCACATTGTTCGTGGTATACAATACCGACAAGTTAAAAAATAAAACGAAAGGCAAATGTGCAGTCGAATACAGAAGAATGTAACACAGAAATAGTTTTGAATTGATCATCAGTCCATCAGCCTAGGTAGGTGGTGGTTAGTCGCTCAGACCTAATGCACGAGTCTGCAGACAGCCTGTATTCGACTGTAGAAGCCTGTTGTGCAGGTGATCAGCTTAAGAGGGAGCAGCATCCATAAGCATGGAGATATAGGCACGAAGGAGCAACATCCAGGAGCAGGGAGATGTACGCACGAAGGAGCAGCATCAAGGAGCAGGGAGACGTACGCACGAAGGAGCAGCATCCAGGAGCAGGGAGATCAACGCACAAGGGAACAGCATCCAGGAGGTGAATCAAGGCACGAGGAAGCATAAAGGGAGAGTGTGATCATGGCACGAGGGAGCAGCATCGAGGAAGGAGATCGAGGCACGAGGGAGATCAAGGCATGAGGGAGCAGCAACAGGAGCAGGGAGATAACGGGCGAGGGAGGGAAAACCTTGTTAACTAGGGATAAAAGAGAAGCATTGAAACACAGGGGAAAACTACCCACCAACACAACTATTAATTATTGTTTTGACAGTACAGCCGTGTTGCCTCGGAGACTGGCAGGGGAGGCAGGGGGCAGGAGGCTGACAGGGAAGGCAGAGAAAATGAGGCTGACAAGGAAGGCTGAGAAGAGGAGGCTGACAAGGAAGGCTGAGAAGAGGGGGCAGAGAAGAGGGGGCAGAGAAGAGGGGGCAGAGAAGAGGGGCAGAGATTGGAGACAAAGAAAAGGAGGCTGAGAAGGGAGGCAGAGGGAAATGAGAGACTTCAGTAGTGTCAGCTTGAGGTGAGAGACTTCAGTAGTGTCAGCTTGAGGTGAGAGACTTCAGTAGTGTCAGCTTGAGGTGAGAGACTTCAGTAGTGTCAGCTTGAGGTGAGAGACTTCAGTAGTGTCAGCTTGAGGTGAGAGACTTCAGTAGTGTCAGCTTGAGGTGAGAGACTTCAGTAGTGTCAGCTTGAGGTGAGAGACTTCAGTAGTGTCAGCTTGAGGTGAGAGACTTCAGTAGTGTCAGCTTGAGGTGAGAGACTTCAGTAGTGTCAGCTTGAGGTGAGAGACTTCAGTAGGGTAATGAGGATATCATCAAATATTGCAGTAAATGTTCATCAGGTACCACAGCTTCAAAGGTTTCCTTCCAGCAGAACTGGAGTTACTATCACTTGGGAATTACCATTTAATTACACATTTCTTTGTCTTTCCTGCTTCCGATTTTATCTTCGTCTCTTCCCATCCCCTCTCTTGTTTACCACTGATATTCTCTGTTCATTTACATAGCATTAAATTCTCCTCTTAGAAATTCTGTTCATTTTGTTTCTCTGTACCTCTATATTCATCACCAATTTCTCCATTTACCTCCCACTTTACGTCACTCCTTCTCTCTTTGCCTCTTTTACACTATTTCTCTCCCTCAGGTTTTTATGCTTAGATAATTGTCACCCAATTTTTTCCATCCCCCCTCTTTTTCCTCTGTCTCCTACGTATTTAATTTCTGTCTCTCGCTCTGGGAGATGAAGATGTCTTCATAAAAATTCCATTTGTCTTGTGGATGGGATAGGTCATCGTGAGAGATGGTAATTCCCACGTGATAGTAACTCCAGCTCTGCTGGAAGCAGACATTTCCAGCTGTCGTAGCTGATGATCTCTTACTGGGATACTTGACTATAC
>NC_091315.1:17526541-17529041 GCF_038502225.1 Cherax quadricarinatus
CTATAATCGTCATTATACTGGTTCAATAATCGTCATTATATTGGTCCAATAATAGTCATTATACTGGTCCAATAATAGTCATTATACTGGTCCAATAATAGTCATTATACTGGTCCAATAATAGTCATTATACTGGTCCAATAATAGTCATTATACTGGTCCAATAATAGTCATTATACTGGTTCAATAATAGTTATTTTACTGGTCCAATAATAGTCATTATACTGGTCCAATAATAGTCATTATACTGGTCCAATAATAGTCATACTGGTCCAATAATAGTCATACTGGTCCAATAATAGTCATTATACTGGTCCAATAATAGTCATTATACTGGTCCAATAATAGTCATTATACTGGTCCAATAATAGTCATACAGGTCCAATAATAGTCATTATACTGGTCCAATAATAGTCATTGTACTGGTCCAATAATAGTCATTATACTGGTCCAATAGTCATTATACTGTTCCAATAATAGTCATACTGGTCCAATAATAGTCATTATACTGGTCTAATAATTGTCATTATACTGGTCAATAATTGTCATTATGCTGGTCCAATAATTGTCATTATATTGGTCCAATAATTGTCATTATACTGGTCCAATAATTGTCATTATACTGGTCCAATAATTGTCATTATACTGGTCTAATAATAGTCATTATACTGGTCCAATAATTGTCATTATACTGGTCCAATAATAGCCATTATACTGGTCCAATAATAGTCATTATGCTGGTCCAATAATAGTCATTATGCTGGTCCAATAATTGTCATTATACTGGTCCAATAATAATTATGCTGGTCCAATAATAGTCATTATGCTAGTCCAATAATAGTCATTATGCTGGTTCAATACGTCATTATGCTGGTCCAATAATAGTCATTATGCTGATTCAATATGTCATTATGCTGGTCCAATAATAGTCATTATGCTGGTTCAATATGTCATTATGCTGGTCCAATAATAGTTATACTGACCCAGTAAGTCATTATACTGGTTCAGGAATAGTTATTACGCTAGTTCAATAATCGTCATTATACTGGTTCAATAATCGTCATTATACTGGTTCAATAATCGTCATTATACTGGTTTAATAATCGTCATTATACTGGTTCAATAATCGTCATTATACTGGTTCAATAATCATTATACTGGTTCAATAATCGTCATTATACTGATTCAATAATCGTCATTATACTGGTTCAATAATCGTCATTATACTGGTTCAATAATCGTCATTATACTGGTTCAATAATCGTCATTATACTGATTCAATAATCGTCATTATACTGGTTCAATAATCGTCATTATACTGGTTCAATAATCGTCATTATACTGGTTCAATAATCGTCATTATACTGGTTCAATAATCGTCATTATACTGGTTCAATAATCGTCATTATACTGGTTCAATAATCGTCATTATACTGGTTCAATAATCGTCATTATACTGGTTCAATAATCGTCATTATACTGGTTCAATAATCGTCATTATACTGGTTCAATAATCGTCATTATACTGGTTCTATAATCGTCATTATACTGGTTCAATAATCGTCATTATACTGGTTCAATAATCGTCATTATACTGGTTCAATAATCGTCATTATACTGGTTCTATAATCGTCATTATACTGGTTCAATAATCGTCATTATACTGGTTCAATAATCGTCATTATACTGGTTCTATAATCGTCATTATACTGGTTCAATAATCGTCATTATACTGGTTCAATAATCGTCATTATACTGGATCAATAATCGTCATTATACTGGTTCTATAATCGTCATTATACTGGTTCAATAATCGTCATTATACTGGTTCAATAATCGTCATTATACTGGTTCTATAATCGTCATTATACTGGTTCAATAATCGTCATTATACTGGTTCAATAATCGTCATTATACTGGTTCTATAATCGTCATTATACTGGTTCAATAATCGTCATTATACTGGTTCAATAATCGTCATTATACTGGTTCAATAATCGTCATTATACTGGTTCAATAATCGTCATTATACTGGTTCAATAATCGTCATTATACTGGTTCAATAATCGTCATTATACTGGTTCTATAATCGTCATTATACTGGTTCTATAATCGTCATTATACTGGTTCAATAATCGTCATTATACTGGTTCAATAATCGTCATTATACTGGTTCTATAATCGTCATTATACTGGTTCAATAATCGTCATTATACTGGTTCAATAATCGTCATTATACTGGTTCAATAATCGTCATTATACTGGTTCAATAATCGTCATTATACTGGTTCAATAATCGTCATTATACTGGTTCAATAATCGTCATTATACTGGTTCAATAATCGTCATTATACTGGTTCAATAATCGTCATTATACTGGTTCAATAATCGTCATTATACTGGTTCAATAATCGTCATTATACTGGTTCTATAATCGTCATTATACTGGTTCAATAATCGTCATTATACTGGTTCAATAATCGTCATTATACTGGTTCAA
>NC_091315.1:17536541-17651186 GCF_038502225.1 Cherax quadricarinatus
GTTGCTGTTTATTGCAATCTTTGCTTGGTTCCTAAGGTTGTGTCAGATAAGACAGAGAGAGAGAGAGAGAGAGAGAGAGAGAGAGAGAGAGAGAGAGAGAGAGAGAGACAGACACAGACAGAGAGACAGAGTAGCAGAGACAGACAGAGAGGAAGGAAGGAAGGGAAGGAGGAAGGAATGGGAGAGAAATCGAGGGAGGGAGTGAGGCAGAGGGAAAGAAGAGAGGGTGGAAGAAATGAGGGATAAATGGATATATTCTTCGACCTGGCGATTTGTACGAGCGAAATGTCAATATAATATTGCATTAAACGCCATCTCTTTTTTTTTCACCCATCGAGCCGGTATTTCATACCATTTCTCTCCTTTAAAAAAAAATTACCGCCTGTGAAATTTATTTATAAGGACAGTAAAGGTATTTTTGGTGGGTCCTCATTGTCAGTAAATCTTGTTACCTAATCTATTATTTGTTGACCATTAAAAGGCATCTGTCAAAACTCATAAAGAGTAACCAATCGGCTTTATTTATTGGTCAACAGACCTGTTCTCACAGCCAGTTAGTGAACTTCATCCTGTGTTTATGTTTAATGTTTATAGTTTGTATATATATTGTCTCAGTTTTATCAATGTGTCAAAAAATATTTTTGATAGTTACTAATGGTGAATGTGTTGTTAATATAGATTAAGTGGATTATATATGTTGCAGAATAATGCAATTAAGCACTGTGTGTGTGTGTGTGTGTGTGTCTGTGTGTGTTTGTGTGTGTGTCTGTGTGTTTGTGTGTGTGTGTGTTTGTGTTTGTGTGTGTGTGTCTGTGTGTGTGTGTGTGTGTGTGTGTGTGTGTGTGTGTGTGTGTGTGTGTGTGTGTGTGTCTGTGTGTGTGTGTCTGTGTGTGTGTCTGTGTGTCTGTCTGTGTGTCTGTCTGTGTGTCTGTGTTCGCTTACCTATATGTAATTGCCTGTATATAGTTGCAAGGAGTATAGTTTTAGCTCCTGGATCCACCCCTTAATTTACCGCTTTCTACTCTCCCTCCTTGCCTTGTGGGCCCTGTCATACCTACTCTTGAAACGATGTACGGAACATTCCTTCACCACTTCTTCGTCAAACTTCTTCCACTTCTCGACCACCCTGAAGCTGAAGAAATACCTCCTGACATCCCTCTTAATAAATCTTCCTGACATCACTCTTAAATATTTAAGAAATTCCCAGTCGTTATGACCACCTTTTCCCGATTTCAATTCTGCCATAATTTGAAAAGAAGTATTTTTTACGTATCCTTAATTCTTACGTAGTCTAAGACTATTGCTTCTTTCTTCTTCCACTATTACGGTATAGTAACCTATGTGATATGTCAAGGTATCTAAATGAAAATATGATACCAGACATTTTAAGAAAATATCTTAAATTTCCTTGCAACCGATGAAACATGTATTGCAGATACGTATTAAAATGTTATGTTAATCCTTTTTGAGGCCTTTATCCTAGGCCTTTTGTGTATCCATATACTCTTGCGTTATCATCCACAGGATGAATACTGAACTAGCCGCTACCGTCCTCAGGATGACTATGGGACGCACAGTAAACTAGCCACTTTGGTGGCAGAGTCTAAACCTAATCCAGTGTTATCTCCAAGACATCCTCGTCGCATATTTCTCACACCCTTTTACAAATTGGTGTTACACTGATGATGATACAGCAAGACCCTCGCCGGAAAACAACTCTTCATCACGCTGACATATTTTCCGAGGGGCAAGTTGATGAGGGTGTTGCATAATTAAGACCTCCGAGGCACCAGTTGACCCACGAACTTTAAACAAATGTCATTTTTCTCACGGCATGATAAGTTTTTCGCTTTCCTCTGTTCTGAAGTTGGACGAGGGCGCGCTCCTACACTGTTCCTACTAAGCTGAGGTCGTTTGGAAGTTTGGGGAGCACTCCCTCAGGTGTTCCCAATAAGCTGAGGTCGTTTCCACACTTTTTTTTTCTACTGAGTTTAATTATTAGTTGCTGAAATTAAATTTACTGGCAGGTGCTGATTGTTTCTGATGCGCTGTAGGTTTTTTCATCTTCATTAGAAAATAGTTTTATATTGAATTCTCGACGAAACTGCTTGCCTGGATTGCCGAGGAAGTACCGTAGCCTCAGAACAGACAAGAAACACTGCAACACACATCACAGTAAACCATCTCACAAAAGACTGCTAGTCGTTCCAAATAATATACAGTTTTGTGAAGCGATATCTACTTTTAAGAATGTTTCTCATCTTGCGAGCACATCTCATCAAAAGTGTTAATGCAACGATGATGTTTCCTATACTGCTGAGCTCTGTGGCGTAACCTTTTTCCCAATTCTCAAGTGTTCATTGTGTAGGCTGCAAGGCGTCGCCCTTTTAACCTACAAAAAGCTTTTACCTGTTGAGATGCTGAAAGCAAATGAAAGAAACTGGGTTGGGAGAGCCATTTAGTCAGCTTATAGCCCTTGCGAGAGAGATTTTCTCTGCCAGCTGAGCTTCGCAAGTGTACGTATATGGGTCGTAAATGTATTGAACAGCTCCGTTCCTTCTTATTAACGCTTCTGGTCACCAGTTTTTGCACTGCAGTGTCATCTTCAACAGATGATTTGTGGCGCGCGTCTCTGTGCGTTTGTTTGCTTTCAGGTGTTGACTTGCAGCTCCAGGCCTCGTATCTTATCGAATAAACTTGTATAATTTAAGTGCCTTTATTGTCGAAACTTTTCGCCTACACAGCAGGCTTCTTCAGTGGAATATAGGCGGTTTTAAGACTGAATATATTAGGGGATGTAATTTTGAGGTGATCAGTCCCTCATTGATTTCTAGCTCATTAAACCATAAAAAACAGTGAAAGAGCAAATTTAACATATATAAAGCTAAAATCTACACAATACAATGCTTCAAGTCGCAGAGATGTGTATCAATGTTTATATACAGGCAGAGGGTTTAACCCAAGGCTGAGGCTGTACAGTAGCCTGGACTGCTAGAGAGTAGGCAACAATCAGCCTTAATGACCCCTGACAGTGGATAGGCTGTTAACGTAATGAACCCATCAAACCCAGATAAACCCAGTAAACTAATCGAACAAACTCTGGTAAACCCAATAAACCTATCGAACTCAGATAAACCCAATAAAAATAAATAAAAAAAATCGAATAAACCTAATAAACCAAGCAACTAAAATTCGGATACATTCTAAATAGCCGTGTGAGTGACTGTCAGATGTTGACAGACTGCTGCTGAGAGACTGAGGTGTGTGTGTGTGTGTATGTGTGTGTGTGTGTGTGTGTGTGTGTGTGTGTGTAAAATATTACGTAGAAAATCTTTACAATCCAGAATGACATTACTGTTATATTTCCTCTTCGTCCTTTCAATTTCTCCCTCTCTTTTCTCTCCTCTTTCCCCACTGTTTTCTCCAATTCTCTCTATTCCTTCCTGTTTTATTTTCTCACCTTCACTTTATTACTTTCTCTTCTTTCTGTCCTTGTCCCTTCACTCTATTCGCACTGTGGTAACATAGTG
This sequence comes from Cherax quadricarinatus, assembly GCF_038502225.1. Lineage (NCBI taxonomy): Eukaryota > Metazoa > Arthropoda > Malacostraca > Decapoda > Parastacidae > Cherax > Cherax quadricarinatus. The sequence continues at coordinate 17,540,072 of NC_091315.1, forward strand.
TACTATGTTACCACATAGTGTACTATGTTACCAACTAGTGCACTATGTTACCACACAGTGCACTATGTGGTAACTTTACATACTATACGGTAATACTCTAAAGCAGTGGTTCCCAAACTTTTTCAGCTTGTTACCCAATTTAACATGCCACATAAAGCATGTTACCCCTTTCACAAAATGTTGTTATTATTGATATATATGGCTAAACGTGAACGTATACAGCGTCGCATACTCTGCTAATCCTAGCAAAACCATTGAAAACGTAAGAACCACACATACATTATATATAAAATTAATAATAGCTACAAATTCACAGTAACAGTGGGTAAATACTAACTATATACTGCACAGGGCAGTACACATACATACCAGCTTATGTCTACCTCGGCTGATGCTCACAGATAAACTGACAGTGTGAAATAGAGGCAGCCTCAGGAAGTGAGTGACGCGTACTGGACAGGTCGATCTGGGCTACTGAGTGACTTTTGTCCTGAAGCATACTTGTCAAAATACTTTTGGGTTTCCACACACTTAGCTATATATTTCTTCTTTTCTAATACTGTATATTAGTTTTTGATGTTTATTGTTATTTGGTTTAACTTTATTACTTATAATAGGTTTACTTTACAACTTTATATACTAAGACAAAGTTAACAATAATCCTCATACCGGGTACCGCATTGTTTTCTTGATTTTCAGAATTCATAACTTTTTTTCTGTCACCCCTCCATTACCCCCCAAAAATGGTTAAATTACCCCCAGGGGGTAATTTAACCCCAGTTTGGGAACCACTGCTCTAAAGGGTTACTTTAAACACACAACAAAAGATTTCACTGATTTCCTCGAGTACTCAAAGCTCTACTCTAGCACTCTACGGTCAGCTCTTCTATACAGACAATTTCAACAACAGAAAAGTTGCCACGACTCAGATGATTCACTTGAAGAGGAAAAAATAAATATGAAAATAAGGAAAGTGAATGAAAAGATACGTGCGTCAAATGACAGCTGAGAAGTGTGGGCGTGAGGGCAGGTGTGGGCGTGAGGGCAGGTGTGGGCGTGAGGGCAGGTGTGGGCAAGAGACCACGTGCAGAAACTGTGACGACACCATTGATTATATATATTCAAAGAAAATGAGGGTTTCTCTAATTTCTTTGATGGTATCAAGATGTTGAGGTGCAATGTAGGTAAGTTTGGCCGCAAGTGAGAGACGCTGGCACCTCCTTCACGTAAATTCCCTCACTACTGACTTGCAATCTGTGAACGATAGAGATGCAAAGTTTCTAGAGTTTGAATTGGATCTTGGAAGGAGCGTGGGATCGTGAGTGGATCACTGGAGCGTGGGATCGTGAGTGGATCACTGGAGCGTGGGATCGTGAGTGGATCACGGGAGCGTGGGATCGTGAGTGGATCACGGGAGCGTGGGATCGTGAGTGGATCACGAGAGCGTGGGATCGTGAGTGGATCACGGGAGCGTGGGATCGTGAGTGGATCACGGGATCGTGGGATCGTGAGTGGATCACGGGAGCGTGGGATCGTGAGTGGATCACGGGAGCGTGAGATCGTGAGTGGATCACGGGAGCGTGAGATCGTGAGTGGATCACGGGAGCGTGAGATCGTGAGTGGATCACGGGATCGTGGGATCGTGAGAGGATCACGGGATCGTGGGAGGATCACGGGATCGTGAGAGGATCGTGGGATCGTGAGTGGATCACGGGATCGTGGAATCGTGAGAGGATCACGGGAGCGTGGGATCGTGAGAGGATCACGGGAGCGTGGGATCGTGAGAGGATCACGGGAGCGTGGGATCGTGAGAGGATCACGGGAGCGTGGGATCGTGAGAGGATCACGGGAGCGTGGGATCGTGAGAGGATCACGGGAGCGTGGGATGGTGAGAGGATCACGGGAGCGTGGGATGGTGAGAGGATCACGGGAGCGAGGGATGGTGAGAGGATCACGGAAGCGTGGGATGGTGAGAGGATCACGGGAGAGTGGGATGGTGAGAGGACCACAATGAGAGTGAAGGCAGCGTGAGTGGGGAGGCTGGAGGGAGATGGTCATCACAACTTTTTAATGGATTTACATTGAGATGTTGCTGTCTCGTCGAAGATCCAGTGAACTGATCGCAAACCTGCTCTGTACTCACCTAGCTGTGGTTGCAGGGGCCGAGTCACAGCTCCTGGCCATGCTTCTTCACTGGTCGCTACTAGGTCACTCTTCCTGCTCTGAGTTTTATCATACCTCTTCTTAAAGCTGTGTATGGATCCTGTCTCTGTCCACCTTGTGAGTTCATCTCAGTATTTTGTATGTTATATCCCCCCTCTCTCTCTTGTCCTCCAGTGCCGTTAGGTCGATTTCCATTAGCTCCGGGACCAGTCTTGTTACAAGTGAGTGTGTGTGTGTGTGTGTGTGTGTGTGTGTGTGTGTGTGTGTGTGTACACACTTGAGAGTTGACTGCGATTCTTTCTTGGGAGAATAAATTCATCGTAATGTTAATGTGTGAGCTTAGTGAAGCCTTAACGAACATCTTCAGGACAACTCCACCTTAAGCCCTCACCATTCCAGTTTCTTCCTCTCTCAGTATCTGTCTACATACCTCTGTATATTTGTCCTTGTATCTCTCTCGGTATATGTATATTTGTACATTCTTCGTCTCTCTCTCTCTCTCTCTCTCTCTCTCTCTCTCTCTCTCTCTCTCTCTCTCTCTCTCTCTTTCTCTCACTCTCTCATGTCAATATAAGCAGCAAGCACCACGCCTGTGTGAGATAAGGACTGATAAGAACACTGGCAATGTTCATGCTTGTTCTCTGAAGCTTTGTTAAACTTGTGTTCAATTACTGGTACCAGTCTATATTCCGGGGTACCATTAAACTTTATAATTTTCAAAACTAAATGTTACTCTAGGTTAATAATAATAATAATAATTATTATTATTATTATTATTATTTATTATTATTATTATTATTATTATTATTATTATTATTATTATTGGGAAGCGCGAAACTTAGAAGGGTAACGAAGCTCGTGGGGAATGTGATGCCATCAGACTTGATCCCAGGAAGACGAGGGCAGGGATAATTCCTTGGATCAAGATCCCTCCTCCAGCATTACTTGAAGGACAACTACCAGCTGCTCGGAGTCTTGTAAGGGTGAAGAAAAATATCTTGTTTAGTGTGAGAGTCAAGTTGCAGGTACCAAGACTCGTTAGTTTCTCTTTAGCTTTTTGAAAAAAATATTGGAGAAAGAAGCAGTGGAGCGGTTAAGTTGAGATGGTCAGTGCCTCAGTCTTGTAGTATTGAGGCGGTCAGTCCCTCAGTCTTGTAGTATTGAGGCGGTCAGTCCCTCAGTCTTGTAGTATTGAGGCGGTCAGTCCCTCAGTCTTGTAGTATTGAGGCGGTCAGTCCCTCAGTCTAGTAGTATTGAGATGGTCAGTGCCTCAGTCTTGTAGTATTGAGGCGGTCAGTCCCTCAGTCTTGTAGTATTGAGATGGTCAGTGCCTCAGTCTTGTAGTATTGAGGCAGTCAGTCCCTCAGTCTTGTAGTATTGAGGCGGTCAGTCCCTCAGTCTTGTAGTATTGAGATGGTCAGTCCCTCAGTCTTGTAGTATTGAGGCGGTCAGTGCCTCAGTCTTGTAGTATTGAGATGGTCAGTGCCTCAGTCTTGTAGTATTGAGATGGTCAGTGCCTCAGTCTTGTAGTATTGAGATGGTCAGTGCCTCAGTCTTGTAGTATTGAGGCGGTCAGTGCCTCAGTCTTGTAGTATTGAGATGGTCAGTGCCTCAGTTTTGTAGTATTGAGATGGTCAGTGCCTCAGTCTTGTAGTATTGAGGCGGTCAGTGCCCCAGTCTTGTATTATTGAGATGGTCAGTGCCTCAGTCTTGTAGTATTGAGATGGTCAGTGTCTCAGTCTTGTAGTATTGAGATGGTCAGTGCCTCAGTCTTGTATTATTGAGATGGTCAGTGCCTCAGTCTTGTAGTATTGAGGCGGTCAGTGCCTCAGTCTTGTAGTATTGAGATGGTCAGTGCCTCAGTCTTGTAGTATTGAGATGGTCAGTGCCTCAGTCTTGTAGTATTGAGATGGTCAGTGCCTCAGTCTTGTAGTATTGAGGCGGTCAGTGCCTCAGTCTTGTAGTATTGAGGCGGTCAGTGCCTCAGTCTTGTAGTATTGAGATGGTCAGTGCCTCAGTCTTGTAGTATTGAGGCGGTCAGTGCCTCAGTCTTGTAGTATTGAGGCGGTCAGTGCCTCAGTCTTGTAGTATTGAGATGGTCACTGCCTCAGTCTTGTAGTATTGAGATGGTCAGTGCCTCAGTCTTGTAGTATTGAGATGGTCAGTGTCTCAGTCTCGTAGTATTGAGGCGGTCAGTCCCTCAGTCTTGCAGTAGTATTGAGGTGGTCAGTCCCTCAGTCTTGTAGTAGTATTGAGGTGGTCAGTCCCTCAGTCTTGTAGTAATATTGAGGTGGTGAGTCCCTCAGTCTTGTAATAGTATTGAGGTGGTCAGTCCCTCAGTCTTGTAGTAATATTGAGGTGGTGAGTCCCTCAGTCTTGTAGTAGTACTGAGGTGGTCAGTCTCTCAGTCTTGTAGTAGTATTGAGGTGGTCAGTCCCTCAGTCTTGCAGTAGTATTGAGGTCGTCAGTCCTTCGGTCTTGTAGTAGTATTGAGGTGGTGAATCCCTCAGTCTTGTAGTAGTATTGAGGTGGTGAGTCCATCAGTCTTGTAGTAATATTGAGGTGGTGAGTCCCTCAGTCTTGTAATAGTATTGAGGTGGTCAGTCCCTCAGTCTAGTAGTAGTATTGAGGTGGTCAGTCCCTCAGTCTTGTAGTAGTATTGAGGTGGTCAGTCCCTCAGTCTTGTATTGAGGTGATCAGTCCCTCAGTCTTGTAGTAGTATTGAGGTGGTCAGTCCCTCAGTCTAGTAGTAGTATTGGGGTGGTCAGTCCCTCAGTCTTGTAGTAGTATTGAGGTGGTCAGTCCCTCAGTCTTGTAGTAGTACTGAGGTGGTCAGTCCTTCAGTCTTGTAGTAGTACTGAGGTGGTCAGTCCCTCAGTCTTGTAGTAGTACTGAGGTGGTCAGTCCCACAGTCTTGTAGTAGTATTGAGGTGGTCAGTCCCTCAGTCTTGTAGTATTGAGGTGGTCAGTCCCTCAGTCTTGTTGTATTGAGGTGGTAAGTCCCTCAGTCTTGTAGTAGTATTGAGGTGGTCAGTCCCTCAGTCTTGTAGTAGTATTGAGGTGGTCAGTCCCTCAGTCTTGTAGTATTGAGGTGGTCAGTCCCTCAGTCTTGTTGTATTGAGGTGGTAAGTCCCTCAGTCTTGTAGTAGTACTGAGGTGGTCAGTCTCTCAGTCTTGCAGTAGTATTGAGGTCGTCAGTCCTTCAGTCTTGTAGTAGTATTGAGGTGGTGAGTCCCTCAGTCTTGTAGTAGTATTGAGGTGGTGAGTCCATCAGTCTTGTAGTAATATTGAGGTGGTGAGTCCCTCAGTCTTGTAATAGTATTGAGGTGGTCAGTCCCTCAGTCTAGTAGTAGTATTGAGGTGGTCAGTCCCTCAGTCTTGTAGTAGTATTGAGGTGGTCAGTCCCTCAGTCTTGTAGTAGTATTGAGGTGGTCAGTCCCTCAGTCTTGCAGTAGTACTGAGGTGGTCAGTCCCTCAGTCTTGTAGTATTGAGGTGGTCAGTCCCTCAGTCTTGTAGTACTGAGGTGGTCAGTCCCTCAGTCTTGTAGTAGTATTGAGGTGGTCAGTCCATCAGTCTTGTAGTAGTACTGAGGTGGTCAGTCCCTCAGTCTTGTAGTAGTACTGAGGTGGTCAGTCCCACAGTCTTGTAGTAGTATTGAGGTGGTCAGTCCCTCAGTCTTGTAGTATTGAGGTGGTCAGTCTTGTAGTACTGAGGTGGTCAGTCCCTCAGTCTTGTAGTAGTATTGAGGTGGTCAGTCCCTCAGTTTTGTAGTAGTATTGAGGTGGTCAGTCCCTCAGTCTTGTAGTAGTACTGAAGTGGTCAGTCCCACAGTCTTGTAGTAGTATTGAGGTGGTCAGTCCCTCAGTCTTGTAGTATTGAGGTTGTCAGTCCCTCAGTCTTGTAGTACTGAGGTGGTCAGTCCCTCAGTCTTGTAGTACTGAGGTGGTCAGTCCCTCAGTCTTGTAGTAGTATTGAGGTGGTCAGTCCCTCAGTCTTGTAGTACTGAGGTGGTCAGTCCCTCAGTCTTGTAGTAGTATTGAGGTGGTCAGTCCCTCTGTCTTGTAGTAGTATTGAGGTGGTCAGTCCCTCAGTCTTGTAGTAGTATTGAGATGGTCAGTGCCTCAGTCTTGTAGTATTGAGGCAGTCAGTCCCTCAGTCTTGTAGTATTGAGGCGGTCAGTCCCTCAGTCTTGTAGTATTGAGATGGTCAGTCCCTCAGTCTTGTAGTATTGAGGCGGTCAGTGCCTCAGTCTTGTAGTATTGAGATGGTCAGTGCCTCAGTCTTGTAGTATTGAGATGGTCAGTGCCTCAGTCTTGTAGTATTCAGATGGTCAGTGCCTCAGTCTTGTAGTATTGAGGCGGTCAGTGCCTCAGTCTTGTAGTATTGAGATGGTCAGTGCCTCAGTCTTGTAGTATTGAGATGGTCAGTGCCTCAGTCTTGTAGTATTGAGGCGGTCAGTGCCTCAGTCTTGTAGTATTGAGGCGGTCAGTGCCTCAGTCTTGTAGTATTGAGATGGTCAGTGCCTCAGTCTTGTAGTATTGAGATGGTCAGTGTCTCAGTCTTGTAGTATTGAGATGGTCAGTGCCTCAGTCTTGTAGTATTGAGGCGGTCAGTGCCTCAGTCTTGTAGTATTGAGATGGTCAGTGCCTCAGTCTTGTAGTATTGAGATGGTCAGTGCCTCAGTCTTGTAGTATTGAGATGGTCAGTGCCTCAGTCTTGTAGTATTGAGGCGGTCAGTGCCTCAGTCTTGTAGTATTGAGGCGGTCAGTGCCTCAGTCTTGTAGTATTGAGATGGTCAGTGCCTCAGTCTTGTAGTATTGAGGCGGTCAGTGCCTCAGTCTTGTAGTATTGAGGCGGTCAGTGCCTCAGTCTTGTAGTATTGAGATGGTCAGTGCCTCAGTCTTGTAGTATTGAGATGGTCAGAGCCTCAGTCTTGTAGTATTGAAATGGTCAGTGCCTCAGTCTTGTAGTATTGAGGCGGTCAGTGCCTCAGTCTTGTAGTATTGAGATGGTCACTGCCTCAGTCTTGTAGTATTGAGATGGTCAGTGCCTCAGTCTTGTAGTATTGAGATGGTCAGTGCCTCAGTCTTGTAGTATTGAGATGGTCAGTGTCTCAGTCTTGTAGTATTGAGATGGTCAGTGCCTCAGTCTTGTAGTATTGAGATGGTCAGTGCCTCAGTCTTGTAGTATTGAGATGGTCAGTGCCTCAGTCTTGTAGTATTGAGGCGGTCAGTGCCTCAGTCTTGTAGTATTGAGGCGGTCAGTGCCTCAGTCTTGTAGTATTGAGGCGGTCAGTGCCTCAGTCTTGTAGTATTGAGATGGTCAGTGCCTCAGTCTTGTAGTAATGAGATGGTCAGTGTCTCAGTCTTGTAGTATTGAGATGGTCAGTGCCTCAGTCTTGTAGTATTGAGGCGGTCAGTGCCTCAGTCTTGTAGTATTGAGATGGTCAGTGCCTCAGTCTTGTAGTATTGAGATGGTCAGTGCCTCAGTCTTGTAGTATTGAGATGGTCAGTGCCTCAGTCTTGTAGTATTGAGGCGGTCAGTGCCTCAGTCTTGTAGTATTGAGGCGGTCAGTGCCTCAGTCTTGTAGTATTGAGATGGTCAGTGCCTCAGTCTTGTAGTATTGAGGCGGTCAGTGCCTCAGTCTTGTAGTATTGAGGCGGTCAGTGCCTCAGTCTTGTAGTATTGAGATGGTCAGTGCCTCAGTCTTGTAGTATTGAGATGGTCAGTGCCTCAGTCTTGTAGTATTGAGATGGTCAGTGCCTCAGTCTTGTAGTATTGAGGCGGTCAGTGCCTCAGTCTTGTAGTATTGAGATGGTCACTGCCTCAGTCTTGTAGTATTGAGATGGTCAGTGCCTCAGTCTTGTAGTATTGAGGCGGTCAGTGCCTCAGTCTTGTAGTATTGAGATGGTCAGTGCCTCAGTCTTGTAGTATTGAGGCGGTCAGTGCCTCAGTCTTGTAGTATTGAGGCGGTCAGTGCCTCAGTCTTGTAGTATTGAGATGGTCACTGCCTCAGTCTTGTAGTATTGAGATGGTCAGTGCCTCAGTCTTGTAGTATTGAGGCGGTCAGTGCCTCAGTCTTGTAGTATTGAGATGGTCAGTGCCTCAGTCTCGTAGTATTGAGGCGGTCAGTCCCTCAGTCTTGCAGTAGTATTGAGGTGGTCAGTCCCTCAGTCTTGTAGTAGTATTGAGGTGGTAAGTCCCTCAGTCTTGTAGTAGTATTGAGGTGGTGAGTCCCTCAGTCTTGTAATAGTATTGAGGTGGTGAGTCCCTCAGTCTTGTAGTAGTATTGAGGTGGTCAGTCCCTCAGTCTTGTAATAGTATTGAGGTGGTGAGTCCCTCAGTCTTGTAGTAATATTGAGGTGGTGAGTCCCTCAGTCTTGTAATAGTATTGAGGTGGTCAGTCCCTCAGTCTTGTAGTAATATTGAGGTGGTGAGTCCCTCAGTCTTGTAATAGTATTGAGGTGGTCAGTCCCTCAGTCTTGTAGTAATATTGAGGTGGTGAGTCCCTCAGTCTTGTAGTAGTACTGAGGTGGTCAGTCTCTCAGTCTTGTAGTAGTATTGAGGTGGTCAGTCCCTCAGTCTTGCAGTAGTATTGAGGTCGTCAGTCCTTCGGTCTTGTAGTAGTATTGAGGTGGTGAGTCCCTCAGTCTTGTAGTAGTATTGAGGTGGTGAGTCCATCAGTCTTGTAGTAATATTGAGGTGGTGAGTCCCTCAGTCTTGTAATAGTATTGAGGTGGTCAGTCCCTCAGTCTAGTAGTAGTATTGAGGTGGTCAGTCCCTCAGTCTTGTAGTAGTATTGAGGTGGTCAGTCCCTCAGTCTTGTATTGAGGTGATCAGTCCCTCAGTCTTGTAGTAGTATTGAGGTGGTCAGTCCCTCAGTCTAGTAGTAGTATTGGGGTGGTCAGTCCCTCAGTCTTGTAGTAGTATTGAGGTGGTCAGTCCCTCAGTCTTGTAGTAGTACTGAGGTGGTCAGTCCTTCAGTCTTGTAGTAGTACTGAGGTGGTCAGTCCCTCAGTCTTGTAGTAGTACTGAGGTGGTCAGTCCCACAGTCTTGTAGTAGTATTGAGGTGGTCAGTCCCTCAGTCTTGTAGTATTGAGGTGGTCAGTCCCTCAGTCTTGTTGTATTGAGGTGGTAAGTCCCTCAGTCTTGTAGTAGTATTGAGGTGGTCAGTCCCTCAGTCTTGTAGTAGTATTGAGGTGGTCAGTCCCTCAGTCTTGTAGTATTGAGGTGGTCAGTCCCTCAGTCTTGTTGTATTGAGGTGGTAAGTCCCTCAGTCTTGTAGTAGTACTGAGGTGGTCAGTCTCTCAGTCTTGCAGTAGTATTGAGGTCGTCAGTCCTTCAGTCTTGTAGTAGTATTGAGGTGGTGAGTCCCTCAGTCTTGTAGTAGTATTGAGGTGGTGAGTCCATCAGTCTTGTAGTAATATTGAGGTGGTGAGTCCCTCAGTCTTGTAATAGTATTGAGGTGGTCAGTCCCTCAGTCTAGTAGTAGTATTGAGGTGGTCAGTCCCTCAGTCTTGTAGTAGTATTGAGGTGGTCAGTCCCTCAGTCTTGTAGTAGTATTGAGGTGGTCAGTCCCTCAGTCTTGCAGTAGTACTGAGGTGGTCAGTCCCTCAGTCTTGTAGTATTGAGGTGGTCAGTCCCTCAGTCTTGTAGTACTGAGGTGGTCCGTCCCTCAGTCTTGTAGTAGTATTGAGGTGGTCAGTCCATCAGTCTTGTAGTAGTACTGAGGTGGTCAGTCCCTCAGTCTTGTAGTAGTACTGAGGTGGTCAGTCCCACAGTCTTGTAGTAGTATTGAGGTGGTCGGTCCCTCAGTCTTGTAGTATTGAGGTGGTCAGTCTTGTAGTACTGAGGTGGTCAGTCCCTCAGTCTTGTAGTAGTATTGAGGTGGTCAGTCCCTCAGTTTTGTAGTAGTATTGAGGTGGTCAGTCCCTCAGTCTTGTAGTAGTACTGAAGTGGTCAGTCCCACAGTCTTGTAGTAGTATTGAGGTGGTCAGTCCCTCAGTCTTGTAGTATTGAGGTTGTCAGTCCCTCAGTCTTGTAGTACTGAGGTGGTCAGTCCCTCAGTCTTGTAGTAGTATTGAGGTGGTCAGTCCCTCAGCCTTGTAGTAGTATTGAGGTGGTTAGTCCCTCAGTCGTGTAGTAGTATTGAGGTGGTCAGTCCCTCAGTCTTGTAGTATTGAGGTGGTCAGTCCCTCAGTCTTGTAGTACTGAGGTGGTCAGTCCCTCAGTCTTGTAGTAGTATTGAGGTGGTCAGTCCCTCAGTCTTGTAGTAGTATTGAGGTGGTCAGTCCCTCGGTCTTGTAGTATTGAGGTGGTCAGCCCCTCAGTCTTGTAGTAGTATTGAGGTGGTCAGTCCCTCAGTCTTGTAGTATTGAGGTGGTCAGCCCCTCAGTCTTGTAGTAGTATTGAGGTGGTCAGCCCCTCAGTCTTGTAGTAGTATTGAGGTGGTCAGTCCCTCAGTCTTGTAGTAGTACTGAGGTGGTCAGTCCCTCAGTCTTGTAGCAGTACTGAGGTGGTGAGTCCCACAGTCTTGTAGTAGTATTGAGGTGGTCAGTCCCTCGGTCTTGTAGTATTGAGGTGGTCAGTCCCTCAGTCTTGTAGTATTATTGAGGTGGTCAGTCCCTCAGTCTTGTAGTAGTACTGAGGTGGTCAGTCCCACAGTCTTGTAGTAGTATTGATGTGGTCAGTCCCTCAGTCTTGTAGTATTGAGGTTGTCAGTCCCTCAGTCTTGTAGTATTGAGGTTGTCAGTCTCTCAATCTTGTAGTATTGAGGTGGTAAGTCCCTCAGTCGTGTAGTACTGAGGTGGTCAGTTCGTCAGTCTTGTAGTATTATTGAGGTGGTCAATCCCTCAGTCTTGTAGTAGTATTGAGGTGGTCAGTCCCTCAGTCTTGTAGTAGTATTGAGGTGGTAAATCCCTCAGTCTTTTAGTATTGAGGTGGTCAGTCCCTCAGTCTTGTAGTAGTATTGAGGTGGTCAGTTCCTCAGTCTTGTATTGAGGTGATCAGTTCCTCAGTCTAGTAGTAGTATTGGGGTGGTCAGTCCCTCAGTCTTGTAGTAGTATTGAGGTGGTCAGTCCCTCAGACTTGTAGTAGTATTGAGGTGGTCAGTCCTTCAGTCTTGTAGTAGTACTGAGCTGGTCAGTCCCTCAGTCTTGTAGTAGTACTGAGGTGGTCAGTCCCACAGTCTTGTAGTAGTATTGAGGTGGTCAGTCCCTCAGTCTTGTAGTATTGAGGTGGTCAGTCCCTCAGTCTTGTTGTATTGAGGTGGTAAGTCCCTCAGTCTTGTAGTAGTATTGAGGTGGTCAGTCCCTCAGTCTTGTAGTAGTATTGAGGTGGTCAGTCCCTTAGTCTTGTAGTAGTATTGAGGTGGTTAGTCCCTCAGTCTTGTAGTAGTATTGAGGTGGTCAGTCCCTCAGTCTTGTAGTATTGAGGTGGTCACTCCCACAGTCTTGTAGTAGTATTGAGGTGGTCAGTTCCTCAGTCTTGTATTGAGGTGATCAGTCCCTCAGTCTTGTAGTAGTATTGAGGTAGTCAGTCCCTCAGTCTTGTAGTAGTATTGAGGTGGTCAGTCCCTCAGTCTTGTTGTATTGAGGTGGTAAGTCCCTCAGTCTTGTAGTAGTATTGAGGTGGTCAGTTCTTCAGTCTTGTATTGAGGTGATCAGTCCCTCAGTCTTGTAGTAGTATTGAGGTGGTCAGTCCCTCAGTCTTGTTGTATTGAGGTGGTCAGTCCCTCAGTCTTGTAGTAGTATTGAGGTGGTCAGTCCCTCAGTCTTGTATTGAGGTGGTCAGTCCCTCAGTCTTGTATTGAGGTGGTCAGTCCCTCAGTCTTGTAGTAGTATTGAGGTGGTCAGTCCCTCAGTCTTGTTGTATTGAGGTGGTCAGTCCCTCAGTCTTGTAGTAGTATTGAGGTGGTCAGTCCCTCAGTCTTGTATTGAGGTGGTCAGTCCCTCAGTCTTGTATTGAGGTGGTCAGTCCCTCAGTCTTGTATTGAGGTGGTCAGTCCCTCAGTCTTGTATTGAGGTGGTCAGTCCCTCAGTCTTGTAGTAGTATTGAGGTGGTCAGTCCCTCAGTCTTGTAGTAGTATTGAGGTGGTCAGTCCCTCAGTCTTGTATTGAGGTGGTTAGTCTTTCAGTCTTGTAGTATTGAGGTGGTCAGTCCCTCAGTCTTGTAGTAGTATTGAGGTGGTCAGTCCCTCAGCCTTGTAGTAGTATTGAGGTGGTCAGTCCCTCAGCCTTGTAGTAGTATTGAGGTGGTCAGTCCCTCAGCCTTGTAGTAGTATTGAGGTGGTCAGTCCCTCAGTCTTGTAGTAGTATTGAGGTGGTCAGTCCCTCAGCCTTGTAGTAGTATTGAGGTGGTCAGTCCCTCAGCCTTGTATTAGTATTGAGGTGGTCAGTCCCTCAGCCTTGTAGTAGTATTGAGGTGGTCAGTCCCTCAGCCTTGTAGCAGTATTGAGGTGGTCAGTCCCTCAGTCGTGTAGTAGTATTGAGATGGTCAGTCCCTCAGCCTTATAGTAGTATTGAGGTGGTCAGTCCCTCAGCCTTGTAGTAGTATTGAGGTGGGCAGTCCCTCAGCCTTGTAGTAGTATTGAGGTGGTCAGTCCCTCAGCCTTGTAGTAGTATTGAGGTGGTCAGTCCCTCTGTCTTGTAGTAGTGTTCGGATAAGACTAACACCTTTCCCCCCCCCAATCCTACTCAAACAATATAAATTAGTCACCAGCTTCACCACTAGGTTTCAATACTCGGTTATTATACTAAGTGTCACGTTATGCATAGAAGTGTCAAAAGTATTCAATCAAGGTAATTTTTGATTGTGTTTTATGAAGCCAAATCCCGTGTTAGCAAGAGCAAGACATGCTGGAATCTTGATCCTCTGTCTGGTAATAATGGAAGTATCTGACCAGTCAGGTTTTAAATAAAATGAAGCATTCTCAAGATATGAAGGTATGTAATTTTCATAGTTTCCTTTCTACGCCATATCCTTGATTTTTAAAGGTTTTGTAACTAAAATGTCTCTCAGGCGATTAGCAAAAAAGGTGGATCGAGCCTTGAATGACCCACATATTTTGACCGCTTAACACAAATATAAATCCACCCTCTTGTTGTCACGTTTTTTAGGCTTCTTATGCGAGTCTCCTGTGCATGATGTTGCTGCAACAAGTAAGTGAAAACTACATCAAACTCACTTCAAACATTATATAACCTTAGGTCATGTTTAACATAGTTTTATGAAAACTTGACTGACGAGAAGTTTTCTCCTCTGAGGCAGTCTAACTCATAGCCTTGACCAGGATACTTCAGGAAACATCCTAGCATCGCTCCATGGGGGAGGGGGGGAGTGTGTTTTGATGCTCGTGGTTGGCTCTTGATTCAAGAAATCAGAACTACCGTCCCCTTGAATCAGAGCTGATTACCTCTGTGTAGATGCCTCGCTGTCTGTCTGCCGTCTTATGTTCTCGTAAGTTTTAAGAACCTTTAAAGGTATCTCAGAGACAGCAAGCCCCCCCATTCGTAGCTCTTGAAAGCTATAAGAATCTACGAAGATATCGCAAGGATTAATAAGTTCTGCGATCTGTCTCCTGAAGAAGGTTTCCCCTGAGTGAGATATAAACATTAAAATCACTTCGGCGCTAAAAGAGAGTGAAGCTTTCATGGCAGACTTCACTCTTTCTACAGTTGTCTGGCCAAATAACAGGAGATCCACTAATGCTCTTGTCAAAGCTGTTTCCCGAGAAATGCCAACTGTAGTTACCTCTAATGTATAAATAGTTGAGATTGAGATAGTAAAACAGAAGCCCTGGCGGCTCTCCACCCTGTTCTCTCTTTGGCTGACTTGCCGGCTGGAGAAAGATGATCGAAATGATTCCATTTCACATCTTCAAACATAAATATCCATTCACATGTGGAAAAATGTGCATTGATGTTTATATGAAAGGTAATGGAATCAGAACTGGTTACTACTACTTGTATGTCCCGGGTAGCTCGTTGTCAGACAATCTCGATGTTCCTGATCTAGTTAAATCTGATGTTAGTAATGTGTTTGTCCAGCTGGTTCTTAGAAGACTATCTTTTTTTTGCACCTACAGTTTCAGTGGGGAGTTTGGTCCATTCAGGTATAATTCTTTAATCCCGTCCCTAAGTAATTGCCTCACTGTTTGTGTACTCACCTATTTGTACTCACCTATTTGTGGTTGCAGGGGTCGAGTCCTAGCTCCTGGCCCCGCCAGGAGCTAGGTGTGTGTGTGTGTGTGTGTGTGTGTGTGTGTGTGTGTGTATGTGTGGGCCGAGACCTCCCACAACACACATTACCAAGTCACTTTAAGAGATGACTTAAGCGTCGGTAAGAGCCCGAGATGCAATTCCCAACAGATAACATGCTTCTCTTGTTTTTCACTCGTGAGGAGGAAAAATGCAATGATTTTGTATTTATTCTATATCTTTACACGCATCCCTGATCTCTCTCTCTCTCTCTCTCTCTCTCTCTCTCTCTCTCTCTCTCTATATATATATATATATATATGTATATATATATGTATGTATATATATATGTATATATATATGTATGTATATATGTTTTTTTTATATTATTTTTATTATCACACCGGCCGATTCCCACCAAGGCAGGGTGGCCCGAAAAAGAAAAACTTTCACCATCATTCACTCCATCACTGTCTTGCCAGAAGGGTGCTTTACACTACAGTTTTTAAACTGCAACATTAACACCCCTCCTTCAGAGTGCAGGCACTGTACTTCCCATCTCCAGGACTCAAGTCCGGCCTGCCGGTTTCCCTGAATCCCTTCATAAATGTTACTTTGCTCACACTCCAACAGCACGTCAAGTATTAAAAACCATTTGTCTCCATTCACTCCTATCAAACACGCTCACGCATGCCTGCTGGAAGTCCAAGCCCCTCGCACACAAAACCTCCTTTACCCCCTCCCTCCAACCCTTCCTAGGCCGACCCCTACCCCGCCTTCCTTCCACTACAGACTGATACACTCTTGAAGTCATTCTGTTTCGCTCCATTCTCTCTACATGTCCGAACCACCTCAACAACCCTTCCTCAGCCCTCTGGACAACAGTTTTGGTAATCCCGCACCTCCTCCTAACTTCCAAACTACGAATTCTGTGCATTATATTCACACCACACATTGCCCTCAGACATGACATCTCCACTGCCTCCAGCCTTCTCCTCGCTGCAACATTCATCACCCACGCTTCACACCCATATAAGAGCGTTGGTAAAACTATACTCTCATACATTCCCCTCTTTGCCTCCAAGGACAAAGTTCTTTGTCTCCACAGACTCCTAAGTGCACCACTCACTCTTTTTCCCTCATCAATTCTATGATTCACCTCATCTTTCATAGACCCATCCGCTGACACGTCCACTCCCAAATATCTGAATACGTTCACCTCCTCCATACTCTCTCCCTCCAATCTGATATTCAATCTTTCATCACCTAATCTTTTTGTTATCCTCATAACCTTACTCTTTCCTGTATTCACCTTTAATTTTCTTCTTTTGCACACCCTACCAAATTCATCCACCAATCTCTGCAACTTCTCTTCAGAATCTCCCAAGAGCACAGTGTCATCAGCAAAGAGCAGCTGTGACAACTCCCACTTTGTGTGTGATTCTTTATCTTTTAACTCCACGCCTCTTGCCAAGACCCTCGCATTTACTTCTCTTACAACCCCATCTATAAATATATTAAACAACCACGGTGACATCACACATCCTTGTCTAAGGCCTACTTTTACTGGGAAAAAATTTCCCTCTTTCCTACATACTCTAACTTGAGCCTCACTATCCTCGTAAAAACTCTTCACTGCTTTCAGTAACCTACCTCCTACACCATACACTTGCAACATCTGCCACATTGCCACCCTATCCACCCTGTCATACGCCTTTTCCAAATCCATAAATGCCAAATCCAGATATATATATATATATATATATATATATATATATATATATATATATATTATATATTAATTGTATATGTGGAGAGAGAGAGAGAGAGAGAGAGAGAAGCCATATTAAGTTTTATTTTGTGAATTCTTTCGCCTTGGGACGTCACCTCCTCAGTAACTCAACAGGGAACAGAACAACCGCTGTTCCTTGAGGAAAGTGACTGGGTGATTGCACACGTAAAAGACCAGACACCATCTCATCTTCTTACAATCTTCCTTTTACTTGCATCTTCGCTCTTTAATTTCTATTTGGGCTAAGCTGAACAAGCTTGAGCTCCACCTCTCGTTCCCACGAAAATTTGCATTTGGTCATGGGTTGCCAATGCTGTCATTGCAGACTAGACTTTTAAACGTGGCGATTCCCATCGCATGTTATAACATTTATACATCGCCTGGGACATGGGGAAACGATCATATTTTACCCACAAGGGAACGGGTTGCTATAATTGCTTGCATCGAGAACTCTTCCATAGCAACAAAACTTTGAAGGGCTCCACTGCATCGTGCTGGTACAACACAGAAATGATAACACTCGTTTTAACTAAAGTTTTATGGTTTGTTAGAAAATGCTGAACATTTCTCCTCTGTCGTTACTCATTTCACTACTGAAAGCTCTTAACTCGTATAATGAGCAACAACATGCTTATTGTAAAATCCAGGTACAGATATTATAAATTTTGTCAACGAAGGGGCTAATTTATTATGCACCTCGTACTCATCCTGTGGAGGTAGGGCAAGAGCATATGGATACACAAAAGACCTAGGAACTAGGCCCCAAAAGGGTTAACAGGTGCGACTGGATGTATGTCCAGAGTTGACTTATCTGTTGCAAGCAAATTTATGAAATTTGCTTAATATGTCTGGTATCTTAATTTCAGTTATAAAATAACTTGACATATTACTTAGGTTGTAGTACTGTGTCTGTATTTCTGAGTAAGTGGACAAATAACATAATGTTTTAGAAAGTGATCATAAGGCCAGCCACTTTTAGCATGATCATCATCTGTGTGTCTGTCAAACTGCCAGAAGTACTTGACTGCTACAAAGTTAGTTTGTTTACATTGCAAGTTGTTCCGAAGAATATGCTTATCTAGGTTCATGTTATCATAGCGAGTCATATATCTACTCAGGCTTCTAACTGCATTCCTATAGCATTCACTTTCGTTGTTTTCTTTTCCTTCTGAGTGAAAAGAATTAATGTACACTACTTATGGATTCCATCTCGCAATGAATTTTCCTTACATGATAAGGTTGATAAATTAGTCTGTGTGCTAAGCACCAGAAATATTAGATAAGTAAATAATGATTTAAAATGTCTCCGGAATGCATTTACAAGTCTGAATAGATCTATAATTCCCTTTAACAGGAACATAAGCACATTTATGGAGCAACTGGCAATGTAAATAGACTTACTGACTGTTGTATTAGCCAGGCTTAGGCTTGGTTACAAGTACTTCTGGCAGTTTGATAGACATACAGATGATCAAAATAAATGGAAATTACAAATTATCAGCCTGATTACCTCTTCTTTTGTATATAGTTCTTCTGTCTTCCAAGTATGTCTCCGAATTTGTATTTGGTGGCGAAATATCTGCAATAAAGATACCCAGATGTTGCACATTACATCTTGAACATTAAAATGGTATAAAATACCGACAGGTTGTTAGGTAAGACACATATGCAACAGTTAGGTATCTTTATTTCGAAACGTTTCGCCTACACAGCAGGCTTCTTCAGTCGAGTACAGAAAAGTTGATAGAAGCAGAAGAGACTTGAAGTCTCTTCTGCTTCTATCAACTTTTCTGTACTCGACTGAAGAAGCCTGCTGTGTAGGCGAAACGTTTCGAAATAAAGATACCTAACTGTTGCATATGTGTCTTACCTAACATTACATCTTGTCGGTGATGTATTCCATTCACGTACAACCACAAGTATGTGAATACCGATGAGTTACTGCCGCAAATAATCAAGAAAATATTTGATATTACTATTTTTACTGATATTTTGTACATTCTTCTAAGCTGGACAGTGATTCTCTCTCTCTCTCTCTCTCTCTCTCTCTCTCTCTCTCTCTCTCTCTCTCTCTCTCTCTCTCTCTCTCTCTCTCTCTCTCACTCTCTCACTCTCTCTCACTCTCTCTCACTCTCTCTCACTCTCTCTCACTCTCACTCTCTCTCACTCTCTCTCACTCTCACCTCTCTCTCACTCTCTCTCACTCTCTCACCTCTCTCTCACTCTCTCTCACTCTCTCTCACTCTCTCTCTCACTCTCTCTCACTCTCTCTCTCACTCTCTCTCTCACTCTCTCTCTCTCTCTGTCTCTCTCTGTCTCTCTCTGTCTCTCTGTCTCTCTCTGTCTCTCTGTCTCTCTCTCTCTCTCTCTGTCTCTCTCTCTCTCTCTGTCTCTCTCTCTCTGTCTCTCTCACTCTCTCTCACTCTCTCACTCTCTCTCTCTCGTACTCTCTCTGTCTCTCTCTCTCTCTCTCTCTCTCTCTCTCTCTCTCTCTCTCTCTCTCTCTCTCTCTCTCTTTGTAATTCCGTGTTTCAGCTTCTTCCCTTCCCTTTCTCGGCACCTTGCCTCTCTTATGAGAAACAATATCCAATTTACATATTTTGACGCTACGCCAGTTGGTATGCCATGTATGGGATTACCTGACTGGTTCCAGTTTCGTAGCTACAGCAGTGGAGTCCTGGGCCCACATGTCCCGTTTCCACTGTTTACCTTGTTACGAAATGTTATTTTCTTGCCAGTCTTACCACTGGATACAAAGGCGTAGATCGCTGTCACGAGCCCCTTTAACTGCACACAACAGTTTAAAAAAGTTTCTTACCACGTGATCCCTGTCATACCTGTACTAAAAACTGTGTAAGGTAGGTTGGCTTATACAATCTATCTTCAGGCTGAATTAATATTTCCCCACGCTTCCATGATTCATTAGCTTCCTAACGCCACTGATTGACTTGTGTCTTAAAGTACTCTGTACGTTGTGATTGTCTCCCTGGGAACACGGTAACTTGGGGGCCACTACTAATTTTACAGTAGCGTGGTATCTCTCTAGAAGTCGCCACTGTACATGACAACACTGTAGGTGGCACCATGGTGGGTGCCACCAAACAGGGTGGAAGCAACAGGTGGTGCCACCCACCTCCCCCACGTAGCTGGGAAAGGGAAGCACCACAGAGGTCAGGAACACGACCCGAAGCCTCCCCTTATAAATCTAGCTGTGTCGCTTTAATCTTTTACCAGCAGCGGCGTGGAAGGAACCCTTCCCTTTATTTTCATCACCATTGGGTCAGCTAAATAGTGCAGGGGCAATCCTAGCTTCTAGTGACCCCAAGAAGACGCAGCGCGTGGCACAAGGAGGCGGCTCTCGTGTCACCAGATGACCTCCAGATGATGCACGTAATCTTCAAGCTCATCTCTGATTTTCTACCATTTCTTAACGTGGTTGAAAGTCTTTGAGTTTAGCGTGTCCACTTGAACATAATAATCCCTAGGTTTGCCCTCTGTTTTGCTTTAGTTAGTCGGCAGTGTTTCGTCAGTAGTAAGACTAATCTCGCTTACGTCTGACAGTGTAAAACAAGTGTTGTTGCTCTTTTCAGGGCAGATCTTGCAGTCCCCTTCAGACTAACGTATTATATTGTAATTCATACAAAATGTGGTACAAGGAAAAGGAGCTATGAGAGAGAGAGAGAGAGAGAGAGAGAGAGAGAGAGAGAGAGAGAGAGAGAGAGAGAGAGAGAGAGAGAGAGAGAGAGAGAGAATAGTGGGAAGGGTGGAGGGTGAGAAAAAAAATGCAGCTTCAGATTTTTTCATGAACAAACAAAAATGAACAACCGTGTTTTTTTTCTTCTGCTGCCACAACCAATCATCAAGAGGAACATATACCTGGCTTAGCGGCTGTTAGGAGGAGAAATAAACAAAACCAGCATTATCAAACTGAGGAGGGGGCATTCTTGGCGACGAAAGGTCTCACCGTACCAGGTTTCATTTCACTTCCGTGGTTGCACGAAACGAAACCTAGCAGGTTGCCAAGAATCAGGAGGCTTCGTGAGCGAAAGGGAAGCTGTCAAAGCAGCAGCAACTCAAAGTGAACGGATTCGTACGAGGTACAACAGTTTCATGGTCACCTTACTGTTCGTGACCTCAGTAAGTAGTAAGCGGTTCAGTCTCCTTTACCTTTTGAGAGGGTTGGGTGAAGGTCAGAGCACCAGCCTCCTCATTGTGTTTACATGCGTCCTCAGCTGACAGGGAATCGAAGCGACAGAGTGCCTCCTGCAGTGTGGATTGTTGCGAGGTATTGAGCTTAAACTCTTCACCACCACCCTTACTGCCTTGTCTCAGGCTGAGAAACTGAAGTTGTTACGTACACTAACAATACCTGAGGAATTGCAGGTGCTTTATACAGAGGCAAAATACAGTGTTTTAAATTTGCGAAGGTGTAGCTTTTGAAAGGTAAAGCAGAGTACTATGATTCATATACACAAGATGAGTACAATATTGTCTCGTATAGAGAATCAGTACTGGAACGCTTCAGGCCGCATCAAAAATAGAGATGCTGGACGGTGTGATTTCGAGTTTTCCTGATTAGCGTCGAGTCTTATTAAGGATGCTGTGCCCGCCCGGTAATAAGTGAAGCCGAGGTTACTCCATATACAACATCACAGAAACAAAAGACAGTTTTCAACCTCTAGGGTAAAGAAAATGCACCTCATGTTTACTGAATTTCATCTCAAAGTTCAGCGAAGTTCCATAAGTTTTATCTCAGGCATACAATACTAAGTTTTCTTACACTAACCTAAAGTTGTCTTTGGCGCCACAAATCTTAGCGAAGTCTTAGGTCTGAAAACTTCCTTCAGCAAAATCTCACAAGAGTTATTGCAGCACAAAGAACTCAAGAAGATTTTGCAAACCTCGAAATATCTCTGTTAACTGGTGGGAAATTCTGAATTAGGTATTTTAAGTTTCAAAAATATTGATAACTTTATTCTCTTTGTGACTGTTAATGTTCTTAAACGTTGTGATTTGTGACGACAGAGATCACCGAGAATGTATTGTGAGCTATTATCTCAACATTTTTATATTTTTAGATTTTCTTTCATTCAGCTTCAACAAGATTGTGTGTGTGTGTGTGTGTGTGTGTGTGTGTGTGTGTGTGTGTGCGCGTGCGCGCACGTGTGCCAAGTGGCCGAAAGATTTTTCTGTTACAGACGAGAAAGATGTTATCCCGCAGACTTGCGGGTAAATGCTGAAGCGTTGGGAAACACTTTCTCAGCGGTAAATGACAGCATCCCAAAAACTTTGAATTCGTCTGAAGAGCGATAACTGGATCTCCCTGATTAGTAGGAAACGAATGTTTTGTCTTCAGCTGCTGGATAAAAGTTCCGGCATCAAAATTCTGTCATCAGTTCGCAGTATATATATATTTTTTTCAATTAAATCTTATTTAATTGATTTTTAAGGTAAGTTAAAACACACTAGTCGCCAAACAATGAATTTTGACCCTCATTACTAAGATAGTTTTTTGCATGTAATATTTTTCACTCGAGTTCTATAACTTTCGTATACACAGCTCTGAAGAACGCTATGGAATCGTAAATCTTGACGACGATGCCGTATAAATGCGTTGAAACGAAGCTGGTGATGTAAGATTATTGTTCATAAGAAGCGAGGTGAGGCAGGTGACTGATGAGTTGCCAGAGTTTATGTACTCCCTGAGCCCGGCCATAGGCCAGACGTTGTTGACATCTTGACTGGTGAGTCACTACTCTCGGAGGATGACCAGGCTCATCTCATCACCCGC
Organism: Cherax quadricarinatus; assembly: GCF_038502225.1. NCBI lineage: Eukaryota > Metazoa > Arthropoda > Malacostraca > Decapoda > Parastacidae > Cherax > Cherax quadricarinatus. The sequence continues at coordinate 17,562,017 of NC_091315.1, forward strand.
CCATCACAACTCATCTCCCGCCCATCCTAGGTAACTCACGCAACACCACCACCACCATTAACTTCACCTAATAGTCATTTTGTAACATTGTATTTTCTTCTCAAAGTCCTGCCCTGTCATCTCCCTCCTCCCCTTCACCTCACATCCATGTGACTGAAAAAGTATTTCCTAACATTCCTGAGGCTTATCCATGTCCATGGTTTCCATATACGACTCCTCATCCTAATCCTCCTCGCTTAAAAAAAGTTTCTTTTATCTTCTCTGTCAAATACTACTGAGTATTTTTTGCCATAATCATGTCTTACCTATCCTTCTCTCTTCTAGAGTCGTCAGGTTCAGTTTCTTTAGTCTCTCGTCCTAGCTGAGTCCCCTTAGCTCCGGGACTAGTTTTGTTGCAAACCTCTCAATTTCTCAGTCTTTCGTAGATGTTTGATCATGTGTGGTCTCCTTGCTGGTACAACCTACTCCAACATAGTCCTAACATAGATCTTGTAAAGAGTCTTAAAACATGATTGTTTTAGGACTCTTTACATGATCTATGTGGTATCTGAAGTATATAAATCGCATATCCTGCGATTTATATACACCTCTGGCGATATGCTAAGTGTCATGTTCACTCATTTATCCTTGAGCGATAATTGCAGTTTCTTCACAAGTTGCATTATATCTGATCTTCTCCAATTCCCCAGTCTTCATGACCTTGCACTTATTTAGGCTAAAATTCAGCAACCACTTGCAGTTTATTCAGGTCTTCCAGTAGCCTTTCTCAAGTCACCAGCAATCATGATGGATGCGATTCAGTCCCCTCTGGCAGGTCATTTACATATATCAAGTAAAATAATGGACCTGTTATTGATCCTCGTAAGCACATCTTGTTACACTTTCCTATCCTGAAACATCTGCCCTGACCATCACCTGTTTTCTCTTCAGTGTTAGATATACCTTGATCATTTGTAATACGTTTGTTTTTATCCCTCAGTGTTGTAATTTATGGATCACTATGGTAGTATACACTGTCAAATGCTTCCCTGCGCTCCAGGAATATGAAGTCGATCCATCCTTGTCCGTCTTTGCTCGATTTTCTTCATTATGTCAAAAACAAAATTCCGTACGTTAGTGCGGGAGAACTTTCCTGGCCTAAATTCAATTTTTTTTTTTTTTACACTCGTCCTCAGTTTGTCTTGACAACTTGAGTTTGTCTTCATGAATGTTAATGAATGTGAATTTGTCGTTTTTAGACAAGACATAAATACCGGATTTTTTTACATTGCTTGTTTGTCATATCCTAAATCTGTGATAAGTAAGACACTCACATGTGTACCAGTTAGGTATTTTTATTCCGATACCTAACTGTTGCACATGTGTCTTATCAAGTTGTCGGTATTGTATACCATTATCATGTTCCTAAATGTGTGTTCGAATGACTCTATTCACAGTTTGTCTGTATAATTTACCAGGTTTTCAGAAAATGGAATGATTGAATAACGCGTCCAGAAAATAGTTACTGACTGCCAATAGAAAATACCCAGCATAAGGACTTCTTACTAATAAGTGAATGATGTCTTTCCTGACGTTCTGTAGCACTGCTGAGACAATTCATGTCCCCCCTCGCTCCACCTCATCTCCCACACCACCTCATTGCCACCCACCCCATATCACTCCCTCTTCCCTTTTGACACCCACCCTCGCCTCTTCCTCACCCCTCACACCCACAAAATAGATTCCCATGTTACTTCGTGTAACACTGCAATTAAGACTTAGTGAATAATAATAATATAATTTAAAAAATATAGGTTTAGAAATGTGTAAGTAGACAGGGTGACGGTGAAGCAAGCAGGGCCACTGTGAAGCAAACAGGGTGACGGTGAAGCAAACAGGGTGACGGTGACGCAAACACGGCCACAGTGCTACAAACAACAACACAGTGAAACATTGTGAAGCAAAATAAATCTCTACGAACGAAATTGGGAAAACTCAGTTTGATGGGTCCCCTCAAGGAAGGTTCCTTGATGTTGGTGAGGGGCTCTTGATTTAGGGAATTGGATCTGTGCTCCAGTTCCCCGAATTAAGCCTGAATGCCTTCCACATCCCCCCCCCAGGCGCTGTACAATCCTCCGGGTTTAGCGCTTCCCCCTTGATTATAATAATAATAACCAGTTTGATGGATAGCCTGAGGACACTGAATTAGAAATTGGAAGAATGGAATAGCAAGGAGAGAGAGAAATGATGTACTGGTGAAGGAGATGATGGTGAACGAGAGATGAATAGGAAGGAAATGGAGAACATTGAATTTGGGAGTATAAGCAAAACGATGGAACAGCGTTGGTGGTCGAGTGAGATTGTGAAATGCTGGAGAGAATAACTTTAAAATAATGGAGACAGTAAAAGAGAGAGAGCGTGGATAAAGAAAAAGAATAGGAACAGAGTAGGGAGGATTAAATATAAATATAATTGAAAGGAAACGAAAGAGGGAGAAGCTGCCATAAAGTGTTCAGAGGGAGAGTGATAAAAGCTACAAGAGGGATGAGCGGGGAAGGGAAAATTGGGAATGAAAGGAGAAAAGAGCTGTCAGGGTTGAGTGAGAAGAGCCATAGAAAGGAGAGAGAATAATAGGAATGAGAGATAACGCACGATAAAAAAAAAGATCCCATGAAGAATGATGAATGCCAATATATAATTATGCAGCGGCAAACGAGCGATCAAACAAACATAAAGCCAACCACATGCAAAATGAAAAGGACTAGCTCTAGGCCTTTCGCACCGCAACCAGCGCATCGTCAGGAGCTATGCAATGTTGCAATAAGTAGGTAAAGTTGTAGAGACTTTGAAGAAGAAAGTCATTGTTGTCACGGTCATTACTTCATTCTGAGAGGCGCATTGACACTCTCCAATCCACCAGCTTCATCACCCACGCGGGGGTGACTGGGGGATGACAGAGGTGGTGGGATAAGGCACAAGATGACTGAGAATGCCAAATATGAGAACACTTGAGTAAGAAAAAAAACTCCCCCAGTCCTAAATTTTTTTAATGAATAATGTATGTAGTATAAAAGTTCAAAGGAAACGGTAGCCAGCAATCCTCTAGTTTGACTGACACTTAAATAACTCTCCAGACGGGTCATCTTAGGATAAGACCCGTGTCAGGACGCAGTTCCTGACGAATCAAACAAAACAACTTAAACAAATGAACGCTGTATATAATACCTGTCGTCAACTTATTCCTTTGTATAAGTAGATTCACGAGAGTTGTACGGTCTGGAGAACAGCATTTAACCTCACGCAAATCGAATTATTCCCTCGATCCAACAGATGTTCTGACCTAACTATCAGTTAGCTGTAACTAGCATAAATTAATGCTTATCTAATATATTTATGTATTAAAAGGGTAGTAGGGTTACGGCTAGATACTGAAGTCTAGGGCCGGGTGTGTATGTTATATTATACCGCATATACTATAATGTCCTGGAGGTGGGAAGTATAGAGCCTGTACTCTGAAGCAGGTTATGGCGATATTACCTCTTGTAAGACTCTGATGGAATGATTGGTGGTGAGTGTGCTCTTTCTCGGGTCACCCTGCCTCGGTGGGAGACGACTACTACTGTTAAAAATAAATGTTGCGTATAAGAAATATAACCACAGAGAAAAGTATTATAGTATTGCAAGCGATATCGTGAATTTTTCACTTTATCAAGGCTGTTCTTTCATAAATTGAGATGTCACGAAAGTCCTGGAAAAGTGCTACTTTCCCATGTGGTTATATTGTATTTTAAGATATCACTATTTCTTGTGATCTTATTGTATGGATGCATACATACATAGGCTTTCCTCTAGCCAAACTGTAACAGTGCTGTTATTCCTGTTGTCTATCTTCTCTGTCTCATCTCTCTCTTCCTATCTCTCCCTCCCTCCTTTCCTCTCTCCCTCCCCTCCTTCCCTCTTGTCTTGCTTTGTCAGTGTCTCTTTGTTTTGAAGGTATATCCTCTTGTGCAATTTTGAATTTTAAATTCATCTGGCTATTTATGAACCTCATCTGCATTCACCATTCTTGTGAGAGGTTGACTGAGCGAGGTCATAAGGTCAGCATCTTCCACACGCTGTCAGCACACTGTCAGCCAGTGTATTTTTGTACTTTCTATATATATATATATATATATATATATATATATTATATATATATATTATATATATATATTATATATATATATTATATATATATTATATATATATTATATATATATATATTATATATATATATATATATATATAATATATATATATATAATATATATATAATATATATATATATATATATATATATATATATATATATATATATATATATATATATATATATATATATATAATGTCGTGCCGAACATGTAAAACTGGTCAATTAGCAAGAACTCATTTAAAATTAAGTCCTTTCTAAAATTTCCTCTTATACGTTTGAAGATATATTTTTTTCATTAATGTTAATGTAAAAAATTTTTATTTTGCACCATAAGAATCTTAGAAAACTTACCTAACCTTATTATAACAAGAACAATTTATTTTAGCCTAACCCAACTAAATATATTTTAGATTTGTTTACAATAATTTAATACTAAACAAACAGTGAAATATATTTTTTTCGTTAGGTTCAGAATGATTTTGGCGAAATTATTGCATACACAAATTTTCGCTTGTCCTATATGGCAAGATGAGCGTTGCTATTTAAGCCAAGATCGCAAGTTCTGCCTATTCTGCACGACATATATATATATATATATATATATATATATATATATATATATATATATATATATATATATATATATATATATATGCATATATGTATGCATATATTAATGTCATTTTAATACCTACTGTTATACTATCCATTATACTATAGAACATGTTTCAGATTTTGGAATTAGCATATGTGTTATTCAGGATTAAGTTGGTGTTCTTTTAATATCCCGGTGACTTGTAGAGAGACGAGTGACAAAGAAGTGCATGTCCTTCCTTTATTGCATCTGAGGAACGTGCAACATGGTAAATATTGCACCCTCGGCTGAGATTACTTACTGGGAAGAATGTGTCGCATCTTATGAGATGTGAGTGACTTGTCTTAAGTGGAATATTAATGATTGTCTTCAGTGATTATCGGAGGGGGGATATGGAGTAGTATTCGAGCGAATACACTGGGAGTAATATTTTGGCATCATTCTTACTATGAGTTTTATTTCTTCAAACAATTTTCCATCAGTTTTGTCCCACTTACTGGTAAGACTCGTCTCACACACCTCTCTCCTTGTCCTCCACACCACATATTTGACCCCTCACACTTCACACTCATCCCTCAGACGTCACACTCAGCCCTCATACCTCACACAAGACAATCGCACCTCACACTCGACCCCCCTATATATCACCCTTCGTCTCTCGCCCACGACACGACGACCTGTTGGGTCACCAAGTGATTCAATAAACACTGTGGTCGCGTCTGAAAGTGGTTATTTCACCAGTCCCTGTCATGGGAGAAGGGGCAGTAGGGGAGGAGGAAGGGGAGAATTCGGGAGAGGGTAGGGAAGGGAGGAGAGAGAGCAGAGGACAGCCACACTTGAATTATTAAGAAACAGTATGTAGGACTGTACGTAGGTATGGGCGACAAATTTGTTTCGCCATGGGAAGAGTGAAACGTCGTCTTCAGTAAACCTTAGCTATGTACCAAATGTATCTTCAGAAATCGCTAAACCTTTTCTCGCTCAGTAGAACGAAGTGAGTCAGCAGTAAAAGGCTGAAGCAAGATGCGCAACACATGTGGGTGCTTTTGTAAGAGTTTTATATTGCTGGACTCGATCGCATACTGAAGCTATAAATGCAAAAAAATTTACAACCATAAAAGACACAGATGAACAACTAATTAGAAAATATGCAATTCACTTGAATACTATGCAGGTGGCGGCTGTGGTCAGCGCAGTCCTGATTTCAATTCTGGAATTTCAATAGCACCATCAGGTGACAGACCCGCAGACAGAGGTAGTTAGGTAGTTAGGCCTCTTGATGCTGGTGACGGGTTCTTGATGCTGGTGACGGGTTCTTGATTTACGGGGCTGGAATGGTGCTCAGCTTCCTTGGATTGGCCTTAAACAACTTCCATTTCCCCATGCGCTCTATGACCCCTCAAGGATTTAGTTTTCCCCATGAGTCTGATAATAATAATAATAATAAGAATAATCATTCTCAATAGATAGCCACTGTATAAACAATAGATGTCTAATTTATATTGGGTATTAAATATATCTTAAATATACAAATCAATCAATCTTGTGAGTTTGTCTCCACGTGGGTTATTAATGAGCACTGGTAAGTGTTTATTACACTTTAGTTATTCATATTTTTGTGTGATTGCCCACACTTCTCGCCCCGCCTTGTATGTCTCGTCTGTAGGGGAGAGAAAGAGAACGGAAGGATAAGGGAGATGAGAATGAGGTGAGGAAAATAGGGAAGAAAAAGTTGAGCAGGTGAGATACACACACACACACACACACACACACACACACACACACACACACACACACACACACACACACACACACACACACACACACACACACACACACACGCACACACACGCACACACGCACCCACATCGATCGCTTACCACCTCAGTATTGGTAACCTAAAGAAGGAAGCACATTGATCATCACTGATCCACTGGCTGTCTCTCAAGACGCGCCTTGACATGACAATTCCAACGAGCCTGAGCCGCTGCGTTCACCACTGCGGGAGGTTATAGCGTCCTGTTCTGTGCAAAAGAACACATCAAAAGATTGCTCGGATCTACGTAGAACACACAATCGAGCGATTGTTCTGATCTACGTAGAAGAACACTCTTATCAAGCAAGTGTTATTGACCATGAACACCCGCTAACCCGTGTACTGATACAGGAATAATATGAATTAACCAACAGGTTAAATATCTAGTCCTGGGCTCGTTAATAATTTTTTATTTAAGTGAACCATATTAAAGTTTCAAAATTTCAGAAGAATCACTAAAAAAAATGTCAGTAAAATGAAAACATAGGTATTGACGGTGATAATTTAAAACAATAGTGAAAATTAACTATTTTGTTAATATGACAAATAACTAAATAAATTAAATATGATAAACATATTTATTGATAATCGTGATTTTCGTGATTCGATCCTGATATGAAATTAACATTGCTGTGAGGTCTGCAGATCTTGTTGTGTGGTCTGCAGATCTTGTTGTGTGGTCTGCAGATCTTGTTGTGTGGTCTGCAGATCTTGCTGTGTGGTCTGCAGATCTTGTTGTGTGGTCTGCAGATCTTGTTGTGTGGTCTGCAGATCTTGTTGTGTGGTCTGCAGATCTTGTTGTGTGGTCTGCAGATCTTGTTGTGTTGTCTGCAGATCTTGTTGTGTGGTCTGCAGATCTTGTTGTGTGGTCTGCAGATCTTGTTGTGGGGTCTGCAGATCCTGTTGTGTGGTCTGCAGATCTTGTTGTGTGGTCTGCAGATCTTGCTGTGTGGTCTGCAGATCTTGCTGTGTGGTCTGCAGATCTTGTTGTGTGGTCTGCAGATCTTGTTGTGTGGTCTGCAGATCTTGCTGTGTGGTCTGCAGATCTTGCTGTGTGGTCTGCAGATCTTGTTGTGTGGTCTGCAGATCTTGTTGTGTGGTCTGCAGATCTTGTGTGGTCTGCAGATCTTGTTGTGTGGTCTGCAGATCTTGTTGTGTGGTCTGCAGATCTTGTTGTGTGGTCTGCAGATCTTGTTGTGTGGTCTGCAGATCTTGTTGTGTGGTCTGCAGATTTTGTTGTGTGGTCTGCAGATTTTGTTGTGTGGTCTGCAGATTTTGTTGTGTGGTCTGCAGATCTTGTTGTGTGGTCTGCAGATCTTGTTGTGTGGTCTGCAGATCTTGTTGTGTGGTCTGCAGATCTTGTTGTGTGGTCTGCAGATCTTGTTGTGTGGTCTGCAGATCTTGTTGTGTGGTCTGCAGATCTTGTTGTGTGGTCTGCAGATCTTGTTGTGTGGTCTGCAGATCTTGTTGTGTGGTCTGCAGATCTTGTTGTGTGGTCTGCAGATCTTGTGTGGTCTGCAGATCTTGTTGTGTGGTCTGCAGATCTTGTTGTGTAGTCTGCAGATCTTGTTGTGTGGTCTGCAGATCTTGTTGTGTGGTCTGCAGATCTTGTTGTGTGGTCTGCAGATCTTGTTGTGTGGTCTGCAGATCTTGCGATGCTGTGATTTATGATCTCATTTTTATTATTATTATTATTATTATTATTATTATTATTATTATTATTATTATTATTATCTCATTACTTCTTATATATTACTATTACTTTTTGTTATCTCTTATTATCTTATGTGTTGATCCTGATGTAGGTAGGTACGATCTTAGTTATCCCGTGTCAACCCCACTACGATTTGGATAAGCTCACCAGTCCGTTTACCCCATCTTTATGTATCCTCCACAGCCTCCCCGCAGCGCATCTCTTCTCAGCTTCCCTCGTGTCACACTCCTTCATCACTCCCCTTCTTCCCTCATCCTCCCACAGCACCAGTCTCCACCGTAAGATACTTTGAAATACTTTGAAATCCATTTCATTCAAGCTAGAGAGACTACCGTTTTTACAACTGAGATGTTGCTTTAACACTAGTTACTGTTGCTTTAACACTAGTGACTGTTGCTTTAACACTAGTTACTGTTGCTTTAACACTAGTTACTGTTGCTTTAACACTAGTGACTGTTGCTTTAACACTAGTGACTGTTGCTTTAACACTAGTGACCGTTGCTTTAACACTAGTGACTGTTGCTTTAACACTAGTGACCGTTGCTTTAACACTAGTTACTGTTGCTTTAACACTAGTTACTGTTGCTTTAACACTAGTGACTGTTGCTTTAACACTAGTTACTGTTGCTTTAACACTAGTGACTGTTGCTTTAACACTAGTGACTGTTGCTTTAACACTAGTGACCGTTGCTTTAACACTAGTTACTGTTGCTTTAACACTAGTGACTGTTGCTTTAACACTAGTGACCGTTGCTTTAACACTAGTTACTGTTGCTTTAACACTAGTTACTGTTGCTTTAACACTAGTGACTGTTGCTTTAACACTAGTTACTGTTGCTTTAACACTACTGTTGCTTTAACACTAGTTACTGTTGCTTTAACTCTAGTTACTGTTGCTTTAAGACTAGTTACTGTTGCTTTAACACTAGTTACTGTTGCTTTAACTCTAGTTACTGTGGCTTTAACTCTAGTTACTGTGGCTTTAACACTAGTTACTGTTGCTTTAACTCTAGTTACTGTGGCTTTAACACTAGTTACTGTGGCTTTAACACTAGTTAATATTGCTTTAACTCTAGTTACTGTGGCTTTAACACTAGTTACTGTTGCTTTAACACTAGTTACTGTTGCTTTAACACTAGTGACTGTTGCTTTAACACTAGTTACTGTTGCCTTAACACTAGTTACTGTTGCCTTAACACTAGTCACTGCCGCTTTAACACTAGTAACTACTGCTTTAACACTACTTACTGCTGCTTTAACACTAGTTGCTGCTGCTTTTATACGAGTCACTGCTGTTTTTAACACGAGTCACTGCTATTTTTAACCCTAGTCACTGTTTTCTTTGTAGACGCTCTGTATGACTGTGTGTTTAATTCCAGGCTTATACACGAGGCATGAACACTCACCTGTTTCTGTCTGTTTATCTCTCTAGGAAGTTTGTGTTGGAGATGAAGTCAGTTACACTTCTTTAATAAATGTGTTTCCTTCTGCATATGCCTTAGTGTGTGCGTGCGTGTCAAGGGGAACGAGAGAGAGAGAGAGAGAGAGAGAGAGAGAGAGAGTATGAGAATGAATGAATTCAAAATTCTACAGAGAAAATTATTGCATAAAGCAATTATAGACGCATTGTCCCAATCAAGAGAATGGGGAAATCTCTCACAGTGACAGGCACTGCACTTAACGCATGTTCACTGCAAATACTGTGTGTGTGTGTGTGTGTGTGTGTGTGTGTGTGTGTGTGTGTGTGTGTGTGTGTGTGTGTGTGTGTGTGTGTGTGTGTGATGTGAAATTCTTTTAAGTTTTGTTAAATGTAACTCTAATAATTTTTTAGTTTAAACTTTGTAAAACGAATCACTCCTTTTATTGTGCAATGTAAATTACGCTACATGCATTTTCACAGATTATTTTTAAAGGAAGCATTTTTAGGGGGAGTAAATGCTTTTCCTATTTTTTTTAATATTTTGACTAAATCTGTAATAATGTTTGTCAAATCGTATCATCTTAACAAATCTTCCGAAGAGCGAAACGTTGCCACAACAAAATGTCGCACTAGATGCGCTTATGTCCATTTACCTAACAAGTTGACTAAATATGTTTCAGTATTTTTAGTGCTATAAGAGCAAATCATATATAGGTATTTGTCATTATTGTCAGCATTAATATTTAACTCTGACCCTCTCAGTTGACCATTAATAGGTGACCAAAATACGGGACAGCAACGGGTAAGCGCACATCCCTCAACTTGGCTAACGTATTCGCTGAATATTTTGAAGCCAACTCATATGCCTTTTCTAAACCATGAATGCATTACCAATTTTTTTTTTACCTTTATCTATGTGTTAACTTTCAGCTTCAAAGTAAACACTTGATCTACACAACCGCTACCTTTCCAAAAATTTTTTTCTCTACAATCCCACTTTATCTTATCCCTAACTCTTCCCATAATAGTTCTACTGTACGTTATATCCGGTATAATCGACGGACATATAAATGTACAATTTTTGCTTTCTTATTCAAAGCATCTATGCAGGCTACCTTGCTTTTATGCAAGTAATAAATACTTAAACCCATCACTTTTAAACTGTAACCCCACCAGCTTCCAGCATCTCAGTCTTAATTCCTCAATACCACTTGCTTTATCCCCTTTTATTCATTGCCGTATACACTTACTCTTCCTTGCTTATATTAAATGATATTCTTCTCTGCCCAAGGCATGATATTACTATCACCCTTTCATCATCCTCTTTTAACAAATCAAAATATGCTCTCCATCTTTCCATTATCTTTCCATTTATCTTCCCTCTTTTGTTTTGCCTGCTAAATCTATTTGCCTCCCAGGTTTTCTCCACATATTAATCTCTCTTCATAATTATTTCTTCTTAGCAAAATCTGTTGCTTAAAACATACCATTGTTTAACTGTCTCTCTTTTTTACACTTCCTCTCCACTTTTATTTTTTGTCCATTTAATCCGAATACCGTATATCATTCTAACATTGTCAACACATCTTATACACTAACTTTTCTCCCTTATCACCTTCTTTCATCATACGAGTGTATATAGAGGAGAATAGTACTCGGATGAATACTTTCACTCACACGAGTGTATGTACACAGAGATTACGGTCGTCTCTTCGTCCATATTAGCTGATATTTTACGTTAATATTAACTTTATAAGTAAAAATAATCTTGACTCTTGGTGTTAGGGTGAAATGCAGCCGAACTGACATTCGTATAGTCGAAAAATTTTAAAACTTGGATATGTAACATAATTTTAAAACTAAGATATCTCATCTCTTGACTGCTTTGTAAAACGTCGGTAATTTTCTACATCTGAGAGCATATCATGTGTATCAAATATGATCTTTTGACTAATAAAAAAAATATTTTTTCAGAGTTCATTATATCTTCAGTGCCTTATTACAGAAGCGAATTTTGAGACCAGAAAACCTTTTTATGTCTTTCGGGTACATGCGCCTCAGTCAGTCTTTGGTGCTAATATCATTAAATCTAAAAAATATGACAGGGCAATTTCCATTCCACGATTTTCATGGAGTAATTTATCCCGAAACTCTGATGTGAAACAGTGTTATGTTGGAGTTTGCAAAATTGAGAATCCCTATATTACACAACAGAGCCCTACACCAGGTATGCTGCGTGAGGGATGGGGATACACTTGAGGTACAGATGATAGAATCCTCCTCTGTATCCTCTTCTCAATATCCGTTTTAACCACCACCGTTAAATTGAGGGGGGGAAGGGTGGAGCATTGTATATGCTCCCTCTTCATATTTTCTTGTTTCTTTCCTCCCTTTCCAGTTTTCACTTTCCTTTTAGCTCTTTCCGTAAATCGTTCAGATGACCAGATTCTGAGTCAGTGGGATTACCGGTTGGGAGAACTGTTTTCCTAGTGTTTTATCAGCATGGGTTAGTCTGCCAATATGACCAGTTCAGTGAAGTGGGTTGTTGGTCTCTTGTGTCAGAGAGTTGACCTCCCGTCCATTATCCAATCCACCAGTCTAAATCCATTATTGTAAATTCATTTTTAAATTATTTAATAGGTCTTTGATGTAAGTCACTGTTGGATGGCTGACCGCTGTGGTTGTATACAGTCACTCTTGAATGGTTGACCGCTGTGACTGAGCAGTCACTGTTGGACGGCTGACTGCTGACACCATTGACTTGCTGGACGCATCTCTGGAGATATATTTTTTGACAGTGATATTTTTATTTTCTTGGAGCTTAAACTATTGAGCTAGCAGCTTGGCCTTCGCTTTATCAGATTATGTTGTCAAAGCGCAAAATCCATAAGGGCCATATATAGCCGGGGGTAAATGGTCAGGCAATCATGTTTGATTTAGAGACGGGGGGGGGAGGAGACCAACGCTGGATAAAGAGCATTTTACAAGCATAAAAACACATCTCCCTTGAAGGAGCACAACCTGTTGGATAGACAGCACGACTTGTTGGGTAGACAGCACGACTTGTTGGGTAGACAGCACGACTTGTTGGGTAGACAGCACGACTTGTTGGGTAGACAGCACGACTTGTTGGGTAGACAGCACGACTTGTTGGATAGACAGTACATGTTGAATACACAATACGGTTTATTGGTGAAATAGTACGACCTGTTCGATAGACAATACGGCCTCCTAGATAGACAGTACTGTCTGTTGGATAGACGGTACTAAAGAAATTAACGGTAAGATTACGGGACGACATGGGTAATCTAACCTCCTTCAGCTATTACAGTATTAATAATGATCAGTATTTTAATCATCGCTCCTACACGAACCAACTCGTTATTACTCAGAAACTACTCACTTAATAACATAGATTCCTTCTTCATATCTGCTCCATCAGTGCTGAGGTGCCTCAAAGGGTGTATGTATGAACAGGGTTTGTATACAGAGGGCTTATATATACCGTAAGTGTATATACACTTAGGGTATATATACACTCTCTCTCTCTCTCTCTCTCTCTCTCTCTCTCTCTCTCTCTCTCCCCCCCCTCCCTCCCTCCCTCCCCCCTCCCTCCCCCTATATATATATGATTGTGTGAGTGTGTGTGTGAGTATACTTGTATGTGGAATGAAAGTTTGTTTTAATCCTTTTTGTAGAAATTAACTCATCCTTAATAATAACTTGGAATGCAACCGCAGTTACCATCGTATAGTCAGAAGACCTTAAACTTAACCAACAAGATGAATATCTGCAAGTTTTCTCCACTCTGTAATACCATCATATGTTCTAACTAACTTCAACAGGTGTTCAAGCCACAACAATTATGTGGTACGTAAAATCTAATTTTACTGTTCTTGTAAAAAATATAATTGCCGTGTTTGCCTGAAACAATCATCTGGGACGAGAGAAGTTTAGGAACAAGAAAGTGGGAAAAACTTTTTTTTTTTTTTTCGATATGTGAGACAAAAGAATAATGTTCATAAATGGGATGAATATATCAAAGAATATTTTATCAAGAAGGACGAAGCATCCGTCTAAGATGACAGTGTGCAGATGAAGAGAGGAGTTTGATATATCGAGCAGGTGTTGCTGACACAGGTGTTGCTGACACAGGTGTTGCTGACGCAGATGGTCACATCTGGTGTAATAATCTGCATGGCAGAGAAAACAATTGATGCAGGGGAAGCCTTATTCAGTGCTTGGATTTAGCCTTTAATTGAGAGAGAAAATAATTCTGCGCTCGTGGACGCAGTTTGTACGTTAGGGCGGCCACCTTCATATACTCTATAACGTAAATCCACCTTTGCTTTCCGCATGCAGATGTCCTTCTAATATTGAAACCTAAAAAAGTAAATTGCGTTTGTGTTGATGTCGTCTTCACGTTAAGTGTGTCGTTCAGAATCAAGTGAGTGTGTTTCATTGTTTAATTTCAGCACTAGTATGTACATAAGGGAGGCGTGTTCCTCCTGGCCGCCCCTGCCAAGGTATATTATCGTCATCACGGAGTTATAAACCCAGCGGGGCAACTTCTTCAATTTGGCTGGGCTTAGAGAGGGTGCGAGTAAAGGCCTCATTAAACATGCAAAACCTTATTACAGTTTACGTTTATATCCTTCTATATGGTCCTCTCTCATTGTTATTCCACTCTCCCTCCTTAATGTCTTTATTAATACATCAATACATTGTATATACTAGCGTTATATTCCCAGCTATCTCTTAACACTTTGTGTGTTGTTAACGTCTAGGTTTTTTCAGGGGAGGTTAAATTAGTTTTCTCCCCCATCCCGATTTTTTATACGCTCTGCGGAACTCCTTGTTCCATTTCTCTGATTATTCTTGAATCCTGTTTAGGTTTTCCAACAGTTTTTTTTCGGAAATCTTTAGTTTATAGTCTCATTTGCTTCGCCGTCTTGGACTGACAGTATCGATGCCATCAACAACCCTTGAGGGACGTCGTTGTTTTCAATTTTGCACATTCAGATAAATCATTCCCCACAATGAACTAAAGTTATTCATTCCCTCTACCTTTCCCTATTACTATACCTGCTCTTTTAGTTTATTCATAATCGCCTTTGTGGCACCGTATCAAATACGTGGTAATCACTGAATATATACTATGGAACCTACCCAACGTTCTCTGCTGTCTCATCTGTCAGACTTTTACTGAGTTTTCTTCTGTTGTTCCCAAATAACCTCCTGTTCTCTAGGTGTTTTAATAATCTTTTATAATATTCTCCGTCACTTTGCATGGAATAATAGTCAATGATATAGGTCTTCCTTTTGTTAAAAATTGTGATTACGCTGGGTGTTGACTTAGGTAAGGTTTCATGAGGCGAGTTTTAGTCCAATGATGACCCGCAGCTTAAACTTTTGGCTTACCCGTTTACTACTTTAAAAATTACGGTTATGATTATGACCATTAGAAATATTTATGATTGTGTTTATATACTGGTAAACTTCGTTAAGTCCTTCAGTATGTAATATTGGGTCATACTTTTTAAGACAAATTCCTTGATCCTTCTTATTTTGATTTTAATGTCGATAAAAAATAGTTTTGGTTATTTTTTTTTTATTTTACTGTTGTATCCTTTTCTAACTGTCTTTTTGTTTTCCTCTTCAATCCAGCGTATCCAACTCTTGCTAACCTAATTCTTTCATTGTTTTACTGTGTGTTTTTCTCTAGGTTTTTTAATTTCCTTGTTCTGCCCCCTCCTCTTTGTTTTGTCAGCTGAAACTCGGATTCTCTTTGTGTTTCGTGTTGGTGGATAACACAACGTTCTCCTCACACCACCTCAGTGGGAAGTAATGCATCATTCTTGTATTTCTTACCCTTTTACGAACACATTTTCTCATTTGGTATCGTTCAGAAAATTTGTCATAACATCGTTCTTAATGTGTGTGTGTGTGTGTGTGTGTGTGTGTGTGTGTATGTATGTATGTATGTATGTGTTTCTCAAAATTTAACACTAAATTAAAAAACTTAGCTGTTATTAGTTTTCTAGCGTGTTAAAAATTCTATATCCTAATAAGTTTATATTTTAGAGGTTCTAAACCCATACCCACCCATAATAGTCCACACTACCCACACTGCTAGACACACACATACACACACACACACACACACACACACACACATACACACACACACACACACACACACACACACACACACACACACACACACACACACACACACACACACGCAACACCGGAGATGCAGTCATGGGTGTGTAAGTAGACGTTGTAAGGGTAACCAGTATCTGGCCGAGGGACGCACTTGCTGTGTTTGTTCTTCTCAGCCAACACTCACCAAGATCAAGATGCATCTCATTATGAAGCATCTCGCCTCAGCACCCTCCTCAGCACTCTCCTTAGCACCCTCAGCACTCTACTCAGCTCCCTCAGCAAGTGCCTCAGCACCACCCTCAACACTTTCAACATCCGCCTCAGCACCCGCCTCAGCACTCACAACACCCGCCTCAGCTCCCTCAACATCCGCCTCAGCACCCTCCTCAGCATCAGCACCCACCTCGGCACCCTCCTCAGTACCCTCAACATCAGCCTCAGCACCCTCCTCAGCACCAGCACCCACCTCGGCACCCTCCTCAGTACCCTCAACATCAGCCTCAGCACCCTCCTCAGCACCAGCACCCACCTCGGCACCCTCCTCAGTACCCTCAACATCAGCCTCAGCACCCTCCTCAGCACCAGCACCCACCTCGGCACCCTCAACATCAGCCTCAGCACCCTCCTCAGCACCAGCACCCACCTCGGCACCCTCCTCAGTACCCTCAACATCCGCCTCAGCACCCTCCTCAGCACCAGCACCCACCTCGGCACCCTCAACATCAGCCTCAGCACCCTCCTCAGCACCAGCACCCACCTCGGCACCCTCCTCAGTACCCTCAACATCAGCCTCAGCACCCTCCTCAACACCAGCACCCACCTCGGCACCCTCCTCAGTACCCTCAACATCAGCCTCAGCACCCGCACCCACCTCGGCACCCTCCTCAGTACCCTCAACATCAGCCTCAGCACCCTCCTCAGCACCAGCACCCACCTCGGCACCCTCCTCAGTACCCTCAACATCAGCCTCAGCACCCTCCTCAGCCTCAGCACCCACCTCGGCACCCTCCTCAGTACCCTCAACATCAGCCTCAGCACCCTCCTCAGCACCAGCACCCACCTCGGCACCCTCCTCAGTACCCTCAACATCAGCCTCAGCACCCTCCTCAGCACCCCCTTCAGCCTCAGTTTTCACATTCCTCACCGTAAGTGAATTTCTCAGAATTTTTCTTATAGCAATAATGGCAATGAAAATGTAGATATTAAAAAGAGAACTTTATAACATCAACAACAACATAATGAACTAAACGTATTTATGTTGTTGCGTGATTCTAGAAAAGTATCCCCGTATCGTACAAGCCCAGCCTCCTCTACCTTAAAGAACGCAGAAATAGTGAAGGGTGGTCATAAAATTGTAATGTGTTTAATGGAACAATATGACGCTGTGTATTAGATGCTTATGTTTGTGTGTATTTCTCTACTTATGTGCACTCCCGTATGTATACATGCTTATGTATTTGTGTGTGTATGTATTCGTACTCCATGTGTGGTGTACCTATGTAATTTTTTTTATATTTGAGGGAGTATATGTATACCTATGGACATAGTGTATAAGAAAATATGCATATGTATACATGTGTTCGTATGTACACGTATTTAAAACGAAAACCTTAGATTGGATAAGAAAACTGTAGCCGGCAGATGACCGGCTCTGACATCATGTCGTGCTGTATTTAAGGGTTTACTCAACTCGTGAAATTAAAAAAAAAATGCTATAAAAACGCTAGTTTTTAGTATTTTGCATTTTTTAGTTAGATTTAATATTCTCCACAATCCTAGAACAAGAGAATTATTTTCTTTCGTAAAACTTCCAATAATTCAAACTTTAAAAAACTTTATGACATTGTTATATTTGCTCAAAAACACTAAACTGGATGGGGGATCAACCTTTACTTACTGACTCCAAGTCACACACTGTTGGTTATAATCATTACAATTTTTAAAGGGGGTGGACAGGTAAGCCAGCGGAAAGCCTCGGTCAGATAACCAAAAGCTCCAGCTGCGGGTCATCCTATAACTAAGACCTGAGTCAGGAAATACTTGTCCTGTTTCCTGACAAACCTTACCTGACCCTACTGAAGCCATCCAAGAGAGATAAACAGATATTATTTGATCGTGATGGTTCAACGAGAATCAAAATTTTACTTTCGTTTACACATATAACGGTTAAATATGCTCCTACAAACTTAAATATCACTCTCGGCCGTTGACGAAATTCGTTACACACTATGCCACTGAGGTTTTCGGAAGTTATAAGAGTAATTCCGGGATGCTGGGAAAGGTTTCAATAACTTACGCCAAAGAAAACTTGCACATGAGTGTTGTTCCTAGAATCTAGTCCTCGTTACTGTACGCAAGCGTTCAGAATTTGAATCCGATTGCATGACGAATTCTTGAGTTATGAGCAAAATAAAATGGAAAGGTTGAAACATGAAAAGGAAATCGGATACCAAATGATACTTTATAAAGAGCTAGTTAATAAGTAGTGTTGTTCTTACCAGGTGTATATTGTATCAACATTAGGCTGATGTTTGCTTTGCGTTTTAATAAAAAGTTAAACATTTCCTAATCATTTATTTTGAATAATTTCAACAGTGAATGTTTAATAAAGTAGTTAATGTCTAGGCTCATGGTTTTTACGCGAATACTATAGTGATGAATACCGCTGGCATGAATACCATGGTTATGAATACCATGGTTATGATTACCATGGTTATGATTACCATGGTTATGATTACCATGGTTATGATTACCATGGTTATGATTACCATGGTTATGATTACCATGGTTATGATTACCATGGTTATGATTACCATGGTTATGATTACCACGGTCATGTATACAGTAGTCATGAATTCAGTGGATGATGAGAGCGAGAGCACACTGGAGCTGAACAACTCTACGGAAACACCGCGCCATGTTTCACTTACATATCTTATACATGGGGAGGTGTCTTGTAGTTAGGGGCTCTTGGTGCAAAGAATGTAAGTTCTCACCTTCTTTACATTCTTTTATTCACGTAGAAGTGTTAAATTCTCTACGGATTTAACACTTCTACGTGAATAAAATATAAAAATGTCTGTTGTCTTTATTGTTCATCTCTTTACACGGTAACACCGTATGATTTGAGTCAATTGACAAATACGTATCCTGGTCTGAGAGGAGATTTGAGGGTGTTTAACCTGCTTAAGACCAATATTTTAATTTGTTGCTGCTTCAGTGCTTTCTCTGCTGCTCTGGGTGCTTCAGCATCCAGGGATATTACCACCAAAGTGGAGCTGCTGGTGTGGTCTGCAGGGCAACGGCAGTCTTATACCTGGTATATGCTAAACCCCAGAAGAGAGTATGTTAGTTATATTTATCCTTCCGGTCACCTTTTTATTTTATAAATACTTTTGTAATTTTTAATCTAATTAATTATAAATTTACATTAAGTTAAATTGAAGTGAAATTGGCTATAATTGCTGTGTTTATAATTGTTTTATTTTACGGTGTTGTTCTCTTCATAACCTTCACTTAGGATTGAAAACTTAATTCAACGTTTCAGTCCTTTCTCGACCATCATTAAGTTACAAATTAACGAGAAACTAGAGAGAAGACCAGAACACAAGTTTGTAAGGAGTGAAAAGAAGATAGTTATTAGATAGTGATGTTCTATAGCCGGTTCTGTTCTTTCTGGTACTGTTCTCTTACTAGTGCAGTTACCTTTCTCTTAGTAAATAGCAATGGTACTCTCTTATTGCTGTTCGTTCACCTATACTATTCCCTTAGCAGTGTTGTTCTCTTTGCAGTCCTGTTCTTTTAGCAGTGCGATTTCCCTGGCAGTGCTGCTGTTATTCCTGATCTGCTCTCATACCAATTCTGTTCTCATTCAAGTGCTGTTCTCCTAGCAGTGATGTTCTCAATATACAGAAACAAATGTTCTTCGTACACCAACGTCAACATTAAATGGCTGGAATTTAAAACGTTCACCACCTCATATTTTTTTTACTAAATAGTCCATTACTATTCATGAGTCTACTATTTATCGCTATTAATTACAATGATGAGTTTACATCCAGGGATACCTTATGTAACAGGACTAGTATTTATTTCTCACTAACGGGCCATTGTTTACACTGATACGTAATCCAGTGAAGAGCAGATTAATGCAATTCTGCTTAATGAATTGAAAGTGAACAGAAATTGATGGTGCATATATTTGTTAATGGCTGCAGTTGAAATTCGAAACGCTGAAGAGAAAGAATGTTGGTGTGCCTTAATTTACGTTCCACGACAGGTTGTATAACGAAGGTAATGAATTTAATTGTGGATTTGTTGACTTTACCGAATTATTTCTTTGGTGAAGAGAGTTTCACTGTGGCTCACTTGAGGGTCCCCAACTCTTTATGCAGTGATAAGGAGAGAGTGAGTTTCACTGTACTTCGTAGGTGCCTTGAAGCTAATAAAAGGCTCTTGTTTCATTGGAAATTGGGGCTACTCTCCCCTTTCGTGGATCAAACCTGATTACTTCCCATTCCCCAGGAACTGTAGGATCTAATAATAATACGTAAGATCTAATATTAATATGCTGGATCTAATATTAATATGTAGGATCTAATATTAATATGTTATTTCATTATTTTTATTTTTTAACACATTGACCGTTTCCCACCAAGGTAGGGTGGCCCGAGAAAGTAAAACTTTCATCATTCACTCCATCACTGTCTTGCCAGAGGTGTGCTTACACTACAGTTATAAAACTGCAACATTAACACCCCTCATTCAGAGAACATAAGAACATAAGAAAGGAGGAACACTGCAGGAGGCCTGCTGGCCCATACTAGGCAGGTCCTTTACAATTCATCCCACTAACAAAACATTTACCCAACCCAATTTTCAATGCTACCCAAGAAATAAGCTCTGATGTGAAAGTCCCACTCAAATCCAACCCTTCCCACTCATGTACTTATCCAACCTAGATTTGAAACTACCCAAAGTCCTAGCCTCAATAACCCAACTAGGTAGACTGTTCCACTCATCAACTACCCTATTTCCAAACCAATACTTTCCTATGTCCTTTCTAAATCTAAACTTATCTAATTTAAATCCATTACTGCGGGTTCTCTCTTGGAGAGACATCCTCAAGACCTTATTAATATCCCCTTTATTAATACCTATCTTCCACTTATACACTTCGATCAGGTCTCCCCTCATTCTTCGTCTAACAAGTGAATGTAACTTAAGAGTCTTCAATCTTTCTTCATAAGGAAGATTTCTGATGCTATGTATTAATTTAGTCATCCTACGCTGAATGTTTTCTAACGAATTTATGTCCATTTTGTAATACGGAGACCAGAACTGAGCTGCATAATCAAGGTGAGGCCTTACTAATGATGTATAAAGCTGCAGTATGACCTCTGGACTTCTGTTGCTTACACTTCTTGATATAAATCCCAGTAATCTATTTGCCTTATTACGTACGCTTAGGCATTGCTGTCTTGGTTTAAGGTTGCTGCTCACCATAACCCCCAAGTCCTTTTCGCAATCTGTATGGCTAAGTTCTACATCATTTAATTTATAAGTACTAGGGTTATGGGCACTCCCAAGCTTCAGAACCTTGCACTTATCTACATTGAACTGCATCTGCCACTTTTCTGACCAAGAATAGAGTTTGTTTAAATCCTCCTGAAGTTCCCTAACATCTACGTTTGAATCAATTATCCTACCTATCTTTGTGTCATCGGCGAATTTGCTCATATCACTAGTAATTCCCTCATCAAGATCATTGATATATATTATAAACAACAACGGGCCCAAGACTGATCCCTGTGGAACGCCACTCGTTACAGATCCCCACTCGGATTTAACCCCATTTATGGACACTCTCTGCTTCCTGTCTGTGAGCCATGACTCGATCCACGAGAGCACTTTTCCCCCAATGCCATGGGCTGCCACTTTCTTTAACAGTCTATGGTGCGGAACTCTATCAAAAGCCTTACTAAAATCTAAGTAAATAATATCAAATTCTTTATTGTGGTCAACAGCCTCAAAAGCTTTACTGAAGAAAGTTAATAAATTAGTTAGACAAGACCGGCCTCTTGTGAATCCATGCTGAGTATCATTAATCAAGCTATGCTTATCGAGATGGCTTCTTATAATCTCAGCTATAATTGACTCTAGTAATTTGCCTACAATTGAGGTCAGGCTTATTGGGCGGTAATTTGACGGTAACGACTTGTCCCCTGTTTTAAAAATAGGAGTTACATTAGCCATCTTCCACATATCAGACACTACACCTGTTTGAAGAGATAAATTAAAAATATTAGTTAATGGTTCACAGAGTTCCATTTTGCATTCCTTAAGAACCCTTGAAAAAACCTCATCAGGACCCGGCGACTTATTTTGCTTCAGTCTGTCTATCTGCCTCACAACCATCTCACTAGTGACTGTGATGTTACATAATTTATCTTCTTCTAGCCCACTGTAAAAATTAATTACTGGAATATTGTTAGTGTCTTCCTGTGTAAAAACTGAGAGAAAATAATTATTTAAAATCAAGCACATTTCATTCTCATTGTCAGTAAGGTGCCCATAGTTATTTTTAAGGGGACCTATCTTATCTCTAACTTTTGTTCTATAGACCTGGAAAAAACTTTTTGGGTTAGTTTTAGAATCCCTAGCAACTTTAATTTCATAGTCCCTTTTAGCTTTTCTTATCCCCTTTTTAATGTCCCTCTTAATGTCAATATACTGATTCATAAGATGACCCTCACCTCTTTTGATACGCCTATAAATTCCTTTCTTATGCCCTAGTAGATATTTGAGCCTATTATTCATCCATTTTGGGTCATTTCTATTTGATCTAATTTCTTTATATGGGATAAACGCTCTTTGAGCAGCATGTATAGTGTTCAGAAAACTGTCATATTGATAGCTCTCTTCGTTACCCCAGTCAACAGATGATAAGTGTTCTTTAAGCCCATCGTAATCTGCTAAGCGAAACAACAGAGTGTAGACACTGTACTTCCCATCTCCAGGAATCAAGCCCGGCCTGCCGGTTTCCCTGAATCCCTTCATAAATGTTACCTTGCTTACACTCCAACAGCACGTAAAGCCCTAAAATCCATTTGTCTCCATTTGTTCCTATCTAACACTCTCACGCATGCTTGTTGGAAATCCAAGCCCCTCACACACAGAACCTCCTTTACCCCCTCCCTCCAACCTTTCCTAGGCCGACCCCTACCACGCCTTCCATCCACTACAGATTTATACACTCTCGAAGTCATTCTATTTCGTTCCATCCTCTCTACATGTCCAAACCATCTCAGTAACCTCTCCTCAGCCCTCTGGATAATAGTTTTGGTAATCTTGCACCTCCCCCTAATTTCCAAACTACATTATATTCACACCAAACTGCATTATATTCAAAACACACATTACCCTCAGACATGGCATCTCCCCTGCTTCCAGCCTTCTCCTTGTTGCAACATTCACCACCCATGCCTCGCACCCATTATAGAGCAGTGTACTCTCATACACTTCACTCTTAGCTTTCATGGACAAAGTTCTTTGTCTCCACACACTCCTAAGTGTACCACTCACCTTTTTCCCCTCATCAATTCTGTGATTCACCTCATCTTTCACAGACCCATATGCTGACACGTTCACTCCCAAATATCTGAATACATTCACCACCTCCATACTCTCTCCCTCCAATCTGATATCCAATCTTCAGTTACCTAAATTTTTGGTTATCCTCACCACCTTACTCTTTCCTACATTCACTTTTAATTTCCTTTTACATACCCTACCAAACTCATCCACCAAGCTCTGCAATTCTCTTCAGAATCTCCCAAAAGCACAGTGTCATCAGCAAAGAATAAATGTGACAGCTCCCACTTTGTGTTAGATTCTTTATCTTTTAACCCCACACCTCTTGCCAACACCCGAGCATTCACTTCTCTTTGAACCCCATCTATAAATATATTGAACAAGCATTGTGACATCACATATCCCTCTCGCCTGCATACTCTAACATGAGCCTCACTATCCTCGTAAAGACTCTTCACTGATTTCAATAACATACCTCCTATTCCATACACCTGCAACATCTGCCACATTGCCCAACTATCCACCCTATCATACGCCTTTTCCAAATCCATAAATGCCACAAAAACCTCTTCACCCTTATCTAAATACTGTTTACCTATATGTTTCACTGCAAACACTTAGTCTACACACCCCCTACTCTTCCT
Organism: Cherax quadricarinatus; assembly: GCF_038502225.1. Lineage (NCBI taxonomy): Eukaryota > Metazoa > Arthropoda > Malacostraca > Decapoda > Parastacidae > Cherax > Cherax quadricarinatus. The sequence continues at coordinate 17,586,138 of NC_091315.1, forward strand.
AAAGCCTCCTTGTTCATCTCCTTTCCTGCTCTCCGTCTTACTCTTAAGTCTTTCAGTAATAACTTTATCATACACTTTACCAGGTATACTCAACAGACTTATTCTCTCATAATTTTTGCAGTCTCTTTTGTCCTCTTTGACTTTATAAAAGGGAACTATGCATGCTCTCTGCCAATCTCTAAGTACCTTACCTTCTTCCATACATTTATAAGTAAAAGCACCAACCACTCCAAAATTATATCCCCACTTACTTGTAACATTTCTATCTTTATCCCACCAATCCCAGCTGCCTTACCCCCTTCCATTCTACCCACTGCCTCACGAACTTCCCCCACACTTAAAACTGGCTCTTCCTCACTCCTACAAGATGTTATTCCTCCTTGCCCTGTAGACGAAATCACAGCTTCCCTATCTTCATCAACATTTAATAATTCCTCAAAATATTCCCTCCATCTAATATTAATATGTAGGATCTAATATTAATATGTAGGATCACATATTAATATGTTGGATCTAATATTAATATATTGGATCTAATATTAATATATTGGATCTAATATTAATATATTGGATCTAATATTAATATGTTGGATCTAATATTAACATGTTGGATCTAATATTAATATGTTGGATCTATATTAATATGTTGGATCTAATATTAATATGTTGGATCTAATATTAACATGTTGGATCTAATATTAACATGTTGGATCTAATATTAACATGTTGGATCTAATATTCATATATTGGATCTAATATTAATATGTTGGATCTAATATTAATATGTTGGATCTAATATTAATATGTTGGATCTAATATTAATATGCTGGATCTAATATTAATATGTTGGATCTAATATTAATATATTGGATCTAATATTAATATGTTGGATCTAATATTAATATATTGGATCTAATATTAATATGTTGGATCTAATATTAATATATTGGATCTAATATTAATATGTTGGATCTAATATTAATATATTGGATCTAATATTAATATGTTGGATCTAATATTAATATGTTGGATCTAATATTAATATGTTGGATCTAATATTAATATGCTGGATCTAATATTAATATGTTGGATCTAATATTAATATGTTGGATCTAATATTAATATGTTGGATCTAATATTAATATGCTGGATCTAATATTAATATGTTGGATCTAATATTAATATGTTGGATCTAATATTAATATGTTGGATCTAATATTAATATGTTGGATCTAATATTAATATGTTGGATCTAATATTAATATGTTGGATCTAATATTAATATGTTGGATCTAATATTAATATGTTGGATCTAATATTAATATGTTGGATCTAATATTAATATGTTGGATCTAATATTAATATGTTGGATCTAATATTAATATGTTGGATCTATTATTAATATGTTGGATCTAATATTAATATGTTGGATCTAATATTAATATGTTGGATCTAATATTAATATGTTGGACCTAATATTAATATGTTGGATCTAATATTAATATAAGAGCATAAGAAAGAAGGAACGCTGCGACAGGCCTACTGACCCATGCGGAGCAGGTCCATGTCCCCCCCCCGGATTAGACCAATGATCCACCCAGTATGGTCACCTCCACTCAACGATGGAGCACTGCACCAGACCCAGCAGCACAAGCTAGTCAGGTCCAACTCACACCCACCCACACCCACTCACGTATTTATCTAACCTACTTTTAAAACTACACAACGTTTTAGCCTGAATAACTGTTCTCGGGAGTTAGTTCCACTCATCCACAACTCTATTACCAAACCAGTGCTTTCCTATATCCTTCCTGAATCTGAATTTTTCCAACTTGAAACCATTGCTGCGAGTCCTGTCTTGGCTGGAAATTTTCAGCACGCTATTTACATCTCCTTTATTTATTCCTGTTTTCCATTTATACACCTCGATCATATCCCCCCTAATTCTACGCCTTTCGAGAGAGTGCAGATTCAGGGGCCCCAGTGTATCCTCACAGGGAAGATTTCTGATATATGGGATCATCTTTGTCATCCTCCTCTGTACGTTTTCCAGAGCATTGATATCCATTCTGTAATACGGTGACCAGAACTGAGCAGCATAGTCTAAATGAGGCCTAACCAAGGATATATAGAGCTCAGTACTCAGTGGTCAGTCGTCACGTGAGGTCACAGACCCTGAGCTGCTTTGGGGATTAGTGTGGACGGTTACAAAGCATGGCTTGCTTCTGCAGTGTTTTAAAAATTGAGGTTGGAGAGTTGAAGGAGGAGGTCTTGCTTCTCCAGGAGGAGATTAGGAGGCTGAAGGTCCACCTCAATGGGTCTGGGAGAGAGTGTGAGGTGGCTGGAGTTGTGGGGAATGAGGCTTCTAGCAGTGAGGTGCAGTCCAGCACCTGCTACAAGTGGCGAGTGGTTCACAGTAATGGAAGGCGCATCAGAGTAAGGAAAGTTAAGAGTGAAGATCTGAAGGTAGGAAATCGCTTCTCTGTTCTTCAGGATGAATGTACTTCAGTGGCCAGTGAAGGTAAGGGTACTACTGCCCCTGTTAATGGAGGTAAGCGCATTCTTGTGGTTGGTGACTCTCAGGTAAGATATATTGACCGTGCTTTTTGTAATAGGAATAAGAAGATGAGAGATAGAGTGTGCTTCCCTGGAGCTGGTGTTGGGGACATTGTCAACAGGCTGGATAATATCATGTCAGGTAATGGGAACAAGCCCATTATCTGTCTCAGTGCTGGTGGAAATGATATTGGGAAGGGTAGGAGAGAAGAGCTGCTAGATAAGTACAGGTCAGCTATAGATTTCATTAAGTCTAAGGGAGGGATCCCAATCATATGTAGCATCTTGCCTAGAATGGGAGTAGGAAATGAATGGTTGTCTAGGGCAATTGGTGTAAATTGCTGGCTAGACAGATACTGCAAGGAACTTGCAATCCCATTCATTGACAACTGGAACAACTTTTATGGCAAACATGATATGTATGCAAGGGATGGGGTACATCTCTCTGGGGCTGGGGTGGTAGCACTTGCAGACTCGATTGAGAAGGCCATTGGTGAAATGCCTATGATTTTAAACTGATGGAAGATAGAGGTATGGGTGTGTGTGGGAAACAAGCAGGTTGCAACACTTGGGTTGGAAACAGTAAATGTATAAAAGGCATTCAGCATGAAGTTATAAATAAAGACAATAGATCAGGTCAGCAAACAAAGGGGGACAGCAGAGGGCAGCAAGGGACTAGCTCCCTTAAGGTTTACTATACTAATAGCAGGAGTGTAAGAAATAAGATAGATGAGCTAAGATTAATTGCAAGTGCAGGAAACATAGATATTATTGCTATAACAGAGACCTGGCTCAATCTGAAAGATAGAGAGATGCCCTCTGAATGTCACATACAAGGCTATAAATTATTCCACACTGACAGGGTCAACAGGAAAGGTGGTGGAGTAGCGATGTATGTCAGAGACAATTTAAATTGTTGTGTTAGACAAGATATTAAATTAGAAGCGTCAGCCACTGAATCTGTTTGGTTACAGCTTCTCGAGGGCCGAGAAAAACTAATTTTGGGTGTGATTTACAGGGCCCCAAATCTTGATAGGGAGTGCAGTAAACTTCTATGGGACGAAATTCGTAAGGCATCTACATACGAAAATGTTGTGCTAATGGGAGATTTCAACTATAGACAGATTGACTGGAGCAATTTGACAGGAAATTTAGAGTCAGGTGACTTTCTTGATACGATCCAGGATTGTTTTTTAAAACAGTTTGTGACAGAGCCAACTAGGGGAAATAACCTCCTTGATTTGGTTCTTGCCAGTAGGGAAACACTAATTAATAATCTTGAGGTTAATGATGAGCTTGGGGAAAGTGATCACAAATCACTCAGTTTTAATATATCATGGAATTCCCCTAATAATGGCAATCAAGTCTCCGTCCCTGACTTTCGCTTGGCTGATTTCATAGGACTGAAAAATTACTTAGGTGGGCTGAACTGGAATGACCTGACTAAGGGTCAGGTAGGTGGTGATGGTTGCCGATATGATGCTTTCCAGGGCATAGTTCTAGCTGCTCAGTCAAATTATGTTCCAAATAGGGAAATCAGATCAAACAAAAATGATCCTAAATGGATGAACAATAGATTAAAATATCTGATTGGTCAAAAGAGAGGCATATATAGGCAAATCAAAAGAGGAGAGGGGCAATTGAGAAATCGATATATTCAGTTAAAGAGAGAAATAAAAAAGGGAATTAGAAAAGCAAAAAGAGATTATGAGGTTAAAGTTGCAAGAGAATCGAAGACTAACCCAAAAGGATTCTTTCAGGTATACAGAAGTAAGATCAGGGACAATATAGGCCCACTCAAAAGTTCCTCGGGTCAGCTCACTGACAGTGATAAGGAAATGTGTAGAATTTTTAACACATACTTCCTCTCAGTTTTTACGCAGGAGGATACCAGCGATATTCCAGTAATGATAAATTATGTAGAACAGGACGATAATAAACTGTGCACTATTAGGGTCACAAGTGACATGGTCCTTAGGCAAATAGATAAATTAAAACCTAACAAATCCCCAGGCCCTGATGAACTGTATGCAAGGGTTCTAAAGGAATGTAAAGAGGAGCTTACCACACCTTTGGCTAATCTTTTCAACATATCACTACAAACTGGCATGGTGCCAGATAAGTGGAAAATGGCAAATGTGATACCTATTTTCAAAACAGGTGACAGGTCCTTAGCTTCGAACTATAGACCAATAAGCCTAACCTCCATAGTGGGAAAATTTATGGAATCAATAATTGCCGAGGCTGTTCGTAGCCACCTTGAAAAGCATAAATTAATCAACGAATCTCAGCATGGTTTTACAAAGGGGCGTTCCTGCCTTACGAATTTATTAACTTTTTTCACTAAGGTATTTGAGGAGGTAGATCATGGTAATGAATATGATATTGTGTATATGGACTTCAGTAAGGCTTTTGACAGGGTCCCACATCAGAGACTATTGAGGAAAATTAAAGCACATGGAATAGGAGGAGAAATTTTTTCCTGGATAGAGGCATGGTTGATAAATAGGCAGCAGAGAGTTTGCATAAATGGGGAGAAATCAGAGTGGGGAAGCGTCACGAGCGGTGTTCCACAGGGGTCAGTGTTGGGCCCCCTGCTGTTCACAATCTACATAAACGACATAGATGAGGGCATAAAGAGCGACATCGGCAAGTTTGCCGATGACACCAAAATAGGCCGTCGAATTCATTCTGACGAGGACATTCGAGCACTCCAGGAAGATTTGAATAGACTGATGCAGTGGTCGGAGAAGTGGCAGATGCAGTTTAATATAGACAAATGCAAAGTTCTAAATGTTGGACAGGACAATAACCATGCCACATATAAACTAAATAATGTAGATCTTAATATTACGGATTGCGAAAAAGATTTAGGAGTTCTGGTTAGCAGTAATCTGAAACCAAGACAACAGTGCATAAGTGTTCGCAATAAAGCTAATAGAATCCTTGGCTTCATATCAAGAAGCATAAATAATAGGAGTCCTCAGGTTGTTCTTCAACTCTATACATCCTTGGTTAGGCCTCATTTAGATTATGCTGCACAGTTTTGGTCACCGTATTACAGAATGGATATAAATTCTCTGGAAAATGTACAAAGGAGGATGACAAAGTTGATCCCATGTATCAGAAACCTTCCCTATGAGGATAGACTGAGGGCCCTGAAACTGCACTCTCTAGAAAGACGTAGAATTAGGGGGGATATGATTGAGGTGTATAAATGGAAGACAGGAATAAATAAAGGGGATGTAAATAGTGTGCTGAAAATATCTAGCCTAGACAGGACTCGCAGCAATGGTTTTAAGTTGGAAAAATTCAGATTCAGGAAGGATATAGGAAAGTACTGGTTTGGTAATAGAGTTGTGGATGAGTGGAACAAACTCCCAAGTACCGTTATAGAGGCCAGAACGTTGTGTAGCTTTAAAAATAGGTTGGATAAATACATGAGTAGATGTGGGTGGGTGTGAGTTAGACCTGATAGCTTGTGCTACCAGGTCGGTTGCCGTGTTCCTCCCTTAAGTCAATGTGACCTGACCTGACTAGGTTGGGTGCATTGGCTTAAGCCGGTAGGAGACTTGGACCTGCCTCGCATGGGCCAGTAGGCCTTCTGCAGTGTTCCTTCGTTCTTATGTTCTTATGTTCTTATTATTTATACTTCTAGATATGAAGCCAAGAATTCTGTTAGCTTTATTGCGAACACTAATGCACTGTTGTCTTGGTTTTTGATTACTGCTAACCAGAACTCCTAAATCCTTTTCGCAATCAGTAGTATTAAGATCTACATTATTTAGTTTACATGTTGCATGGTTACTTAACTGTCCAACATTTAGAACTTTGCATTTGTCAATATTAAACTGCATCTGCCACTTCTCCGACCATTGCATCAGTCTATTCAAATCATTCTAGAGTATTCTAGTGTCCTCATTAGAATGAATTGGACGGCCTATTTTGGTGTCATCAGCAAATTTGCTTATGTCGCTATTTATTCCCTCATCTATGTCGTTTACATAAATTGTGAACAACAACGGACCCAACACTGATCCCTGAGGAACACCGCTTGTGACGTGCCCCCATTCTGATTTCTCTCCAATTTATGCAAACACTCTGCTGTCTATTTGTCAGCCATGCCTCTACACAGGAAAAAATTTCTCCTCCTATTCAGTGTGCCTTAAGTTTCCTCAATAGCCTCTGGTGTGGAACTCTATCGAAAGCTTTACTGAAGTCCATATACACAATATCACATTCATTACCATGATCTACCTCCTCAAACACCTTAGTGAAAAAAGTTGGTAAATTCGTAAGACAGGAACGCCCCTTTGTAAAACCGTGTTGAGATTCATTGATCAATCTGTGCCTGTCAAGATGGCTACGAATTGCTTCGGCAATTATTGATTCCATAAATTTTCCCACTGTGGAGGTAAGGCTTATTGGTCTATAGCTCGAAGCTAAGGACCTGTCACCCGCCATGTAAATAGGTATTACATTTGCCATTTTCCACTTATCAAGCACTATGCCAGTTTGTAGTGATATGTTAAAAAGATTAGCCAAAGGTATGCTAAATTCCTCTTTACATTCCTTTAACACCCTTGCAAACAGTTCATCAGGACCTGGGGATTTGTTAGGTATTAGTTTCTCTATTTGTCTGAGGACGATGTCACTAGTTACCACAATCGTGCATAGTTTATCATCCTGTTCTACATAATCTATTATTTCAGGAATAACGCTAGTATTTTCCTGGGTGAAAACTGAGAGGAAGTAGGTATTGAGAATTTCACACATATCCTTATCACTGTCAGTGATCTGACCAGAGTTACTCTTAAGTGGGCCACTCTTGTCCCTAATCTTACTTCTGTATACCTGAAAGAACCCTTTTGGGTTAGTCTTTGAATCCCTTGCAACCTTAGCCTCATAATCCCTTTTTACTTTTCTTATTCCTTTCTTTATTTCTCTCTTTAATTGAATATAATGATTTCTTAACTGCCCATTCCCTCTTTTGATACGCCTATATATGCCTCTCTTTTGACCAATGAGATGTTGGATCTAATATTAATATGTTGGATCTAATATTAATATGTTGGATCTAATATTAATATATTGGATCTAATATTAATATGTTGGATCTAATATTAATATGTTGGATCTAATATTAATATGTTGGATCTAATATTAATATGTAGGATCTAATACTGATATGTAGGATCTAATATTAATATGTTGGACCTAATATTAATATGTTGGATCTAATATTATTATGTTGGATCTAATATTAATATGTTGGATCTAATATTAATATGTTGGATCTAATATTAATATGTTGGATCTAATATTAATATGTTGGATCTAATATTAATATGTTGGATCTAATATTAATATGTTGGATCTAATATTAATATGTTGGATCTAATATTAATATGTTGGATCTAATATTAGTATGTTGGATCTAATATTAATATGTTGGATCTAATATTAATATGTTGGATCTAATATTAATATGTTGGATCTAATATTAATATGTTGGATCTAATATTCTCTTTTAATATGACCTAATGAGATGTTGGATCTAATATTAATATGTTGGATCTAATATTAATATGTTGGATCTAATATTAATATGTTGGATCTAATATTAATATGTTGGATCTAATATTAATATGTTGGATCTAATATTAATATGTTGGATCTAATATTAATATGTTGAATCTAATATTAATATGTTGGATCTAATATTAATATGTTGGATCTAATATATGTTGGATCTATATTAATATGTTGGATCTAATATTAATATGTTGGATATTAATATGTTGGATCTAATATTAGTATGTTGGATCTAATATTAATATGTTGGATCTAATATTAATATGTTGGATCTAATATTAATATGTTGGATCTAATATTAATATGTTGGATCTAATATTAATATGTTGGATCTAATATTAATATGTTGGATCTAATATTAATATGTTGGATCTAATATTAATATGTTGGATCTAATATTAATATGTAGGATCTAATACTGATATGTAGTTGGACCTAATATTAATATGTTGGATCTAATATTATTATGTTGGATCTAATATTAATATGTTGGATCTAATATTAATATGTTGGATAATATTAATATGTTGGATCTAATATTAATATGTTGGATCTAATATTAATATGTTGGATCTAATATTAATATGTTGGATCTAATATTAATATGTTGGATCTAATATTAATATGTTGGATCTAATATTAATATGTTGGATCTAATATTAATATGTTGGATCTAATATTAATATGTTGGATCTAATATTAATATGTTGGATCTAATATTAATATGTTGGATCTAATATTAATATGTTGGATCTAATATTAATATGTTGGATCTAATATTAATATGTTGGATCTAATATTAATATGTTTTAGTATGTTGGATCTAATATTAATATGTTGGATCTAATATTAATATGTTGGATCTAATATTAATATGTTGGATCTAATATTAATATGTTTTAATATGTTGGATCTAATATTAATATGTTGGATCTAATATTAATATGTTGGATCTAATATTAATATGTTGGATCTAATATTAATATTTTGGATCTAATATTAATATGTTGGACCTAATATTAATATGTTGGATCTAATATTAATATGTAGGATCTAATATTAATATGTTGGATCTAATATTAATATGTTGGATCTAATATTAATATGTTGGATCTAATATTAATATGTAGGATCTAATACTGATATGTAGGATCTAATAATAATATTGTAGTTTATTTAAAGTTACTTTATTCTGTTTACAGAGAAAAATCATTTCGCTGAGCAGTGAATTTTTCCTCAGCTCTTTCTACTGGGAAAGTTTGTTTAAGTTTACATGACTCACGAAATCGTAATGACACGGTTGCAAACCACACCACGGGCGGGGTTAGAACCCGGGTTCTAACCCCGCCCGTGGTGTGGTTTCTTTAAGTTTAACTTGCCGGTGAGATGTTCCCTTAAAATTAACGATTAGATACGAATTAACGAAGCAACCCGCATGTAACAGCGAGGCTGAGACGAACGAGACACGCGGGCTTTCGCTAGATTATCTTTCGTTACGAACTAACGTTTTGCGAATTAAGCTGCGACGTAACTGATAATCTTGAATCTAAAACAACGACGTGAATTGCGACCAATAACTTACCATAACATACTACTGTCGCTGTTGATCGACAGTAGTACTTGCAAGTGGCCTTCTGTCTTCGGATTATTTTTATGTTAGTAGCAGAGAAATTTTTATATACGATAGAAATAATTACGTCATGTGCGACAATAAATATTTTCCCTAACGTTTTATCACAATTGATGTTGATATGTATAGGACATGTTTGATGGGTTCTCAGGAATGAATGTTGATAAGTATACAATAGAAAATACTATAAGTTTCGACTTTTACTGTACCTCCTCTATATTTCTATAATACATAGTCTTTTTAGCACCATTATCATCTGGATATCTATTATTATTATTATTATTATTATTATTATTATTATTATTATTATTATTATTATATCTTCAAAGAGGAGCCTTTAAAAGATCGTCTGAATTTTTTTCTCATTCTCCCACTTTTCGATTTTCTTCCGCTCATAACTCGAGAACGCCTCATCCAATTGGCTTCAAATTTTCAGCATTTGTGTAAGGCAATGAGGACCAGACTGCAGGAACACCTGACATTTATACATGCGCAAATTTGCTGAATTCATTCTCAAAATTCCGGAGCGGCTGGGATAACTGCAGCGGCTTAGCTTCAGACTTTCGAAAAACTGCCTCTTACATTTATGAACGCCGAAGTGAAGTTCAGGTGTGCAGGTGCGGACCTGACCATTTTATGTGCAAAATAGTGTGTGATTTTCTATTCCCGTTAAATCATCACGGTAAGTTATGTTTACAACGTGCGGGCAAATCTGTTTATGTAAAATTACAAAAAAAAAAAAAAATTGAAACCATTGAAATCAGATAAATTACTGGCTAATTACTCGATTTCTGCCCGTGTAGGTCTCTTTTTAGAAATTGTAAAAAATGTAAATACTTTTCACTCGAAAAATTCTGGGTGTCGCAAGTGATTAGCTTCAACCCTTCCATGCTGATTAATAATGCAACTTTTGATCGGCTTCAAACTTAATGTGCTTGTGTATTTTAAGATGTAGGTGTAGGTCACTTTGAAAGGTCTGAATTAAATTAAGGCTGTGTAGGTTTTAATTTACCATTTTTATTGAAGAAATTCGGATAGTTTATATGTGATGTCTTATGAATGCCTCTTCTGATTTCCTTTAAATCTTCAGTGTTAATATTTAAACCGCATTATCAATTTATGGCGCACACTGCACTCTTCCAGTTGCGTGCATTGAGGTACAGGGAACCAGGGTTATATGACAGAGAAATGCCTATCTCGGATAATGCAACAACCGAAATTAATCTAGTAACTAATTATATTTTGGAAAGGAGAGGTTGGTTTTAATGCTTGGATCAAGAGTTCTTTAACAGTATCAAGAGTTCTCTAGACAAGTACTGTTTGCAAAATGCACCTTTCAACCATATTTATTTATACATCTCCTCACAGACATGCTTCCTTTCGCTCCTCTTGCCCTCTCCAGTACAGTGATGAACCAGGCAGCCTCCTCCTCCTCCTCCTCCTCCTCCTCTAGCAGACGCAAGGATCACAAGAGAGGTGTTCTTTATGAAAGAGGATTTCCCATTCTCCGAGTCATTTCAGGCGTTGTTTTTGGTACACACGCACTTTATAAACAGTTCCTAACACACGTAGTCCCTGCTTTATTTCTGTACATGACCACCCCTCTTAATACACTATCAAGAGTTGCTATTTTCACAACACACGTGACTTAACCTGACTCTAGGTGTCTTCTGACCTCTCTTCACCTGCACTGCCTTGTGGCTGTCTCAATATTCGCTGTCACCGCGATTTGAAAATTGTTCAGAGGGAACCGAAATGCTCTTTAGTTGGTGTTCAAATTTGTGGATTGAGAATTTCATGCCATTGTAATTCTCTCTCTCTCTCTCTCTCTCTCTCTCTCTCTCTGTTTCCCTTTTTATCTCTGTTTCCTTTAACTCTTCGTGTCTCTAGAAATAATCAATACCCAACGGATTACTAGGGAATTAGTTCTGACAAATGACCCAAACACAATTTATTTTCCCCAAACAATCGTGTCCTGCTGCATTTATTATAATGTAGAAAATAATCCATGGATGTAGTGGCCGCTGTGATCACGTGATTTATCACACACACACACACACACACACACACTAATATATATATATATATATATATATATATATATATATATATATATATATATATATATATATATATATATATATATATATTATATGCATGCAATAAGATCGCAGTAAACAGGTGCTATCAAAATATGCAAAATAACCACTGTGAAAGAATAGTGAGATTCCAAGCGCTTTCGTGACTTGGAATTTCAATGTTCTTTCACAGTGGTTTACACACACACACACACACACACACACACTAATATATATATATATATATATATATATATATATATATATATATATATATATATATATATATATATATATATATAAATAATCAGAATATTATTGTATTCATTGGACAGTGGTAGTCATAGGAGGACGTAGTGCCTGGGAAATGCCAAGTAATTGATTTGGCTCCAAGGAAGGGGAGAGCAGCTGCAGCTTCTTGTACCAAGATCCCATTAGCATCATCAAGGCTCCCCTCTTTAAGGGAACAACTTTCATTATATATACAATGGTGAGCTTCCTCTTCGGTAGCCACTGTTTGTGTACTAATAAAATGTATAGGTACAGTCTACTTCTGCTTGTAAGTGAAGTTATGTAAAGAGAAAGAGAGACTTTATCGCAGGGGCACTGTACCGAGGTTTTCATAATGGCTGCTAGAATAGTTGATGTTTTAAACGTTAAGAGTGACTTTTCTTTTGTAAACATCATATCAATGTGGGGCCCCTCTTACTCTTCCTTCTTATTTTTCTCCTCATCCTCCTCTTATTCTTCTAACTCCGGTTTCTGCTTTCCTCCTCCTCTGCTTTTCTTATCCTTCTCTTCCTGTTCCTCCTGCAAGTGGTCCTGGCTTGCCTGCCTTCCGCCCTCCAGAGGTAAGTACTTGCTACATGGAGGCCCTAATTACCCTGGTCCTGCAGCTCTAGGCTATCATGTATGCTCTTCCCTCTGCTGTGTTTTGCATTTATTGCGTGAGTCTCTTCTCTTCCTGCATGCGAGGGCACAGTAACACACACTACGTACCACCTTTGATCTCGCAGCCTTATACGCAGCTTTGGTATGATGTTCACAGTGTAGCGCTAAACCAAGATCTATGACGGCGTTCACGAGGTATTCACCAGCGCGTGAGCACGCATACACACACACACACACACACACACACACACACACACACACACACACACACACACACACACACACACACACACACACACACACACAACTCGTGGAGCAGGGAGAGAGCGAACCTACTAGCGGTTAGCGAAGAGGCAAGGCCAGGAGCTATGAATCGACCCCTGTAACCACATATAGGTGAGTACACTCTCCCTCCCTCTCCTAATACATATACACTGTACAATTTGCACCTTTTATATCCTGACTTTCCTCTCTCATCATTCTTTGGAAAAAAACAGCACTTATTATACGTTGTCTGGTTGGTTTAGTGAGGCTGGACAGAAGCGCGAGCTGCTACTGTCACTGTGTTTCTTGGTGAAGATAAATTGTGTAGTGTTGAAACCAGATTAGAGAGAGAGAGAGAGAGAGAGCGAGAGAGAGAGAGATTTGAGAAAGAGATCGAGAAACAAGCGAAAAGCAAACATAATTCATTTTGAGAGTAGTAATGAAAGGTGAGGTCAGATATGAGTGACATCCCCTCATAAAGACTCATAAATATCAACACTACAAAACACATCAGTAATAATTTCATTACTGCTCAACCAAATTTTATGAAATATTTGTCCATGACACTAAACACTTGACCAGTTTATCTCACTTTATAATGTATGTGTAATGACGTGTTTTCTATTATTGTGTGTATGTGCGTGTGCGCGCGTGTGTGTGCGTGTGTGTGTGTGCGTGCGTGTGCGTGTGTGTGCGCGCGCGCGTGTGTGTGTGTTTGTGCGCGTGTTTGTGCGCGCGCGCTTTCGCCTATTTATGGTTGCAGGGATCTATTCTCAGTTCCTGGCAATGTCTCTGGGTTCACTTTCTCCTTGTTTCGTAAGCCATATAGTACCTATTCTTAATGCCGTGTATAGATCCTGTCTTATCCACTCACTTGTCCACGTAAAATCACTTTCCCGGCCATTGTAAGACTGAAGAAATACTTCCTGATATCGCTGTGATTCATCTATGTTTTTAACTTCCCACTGTGCCCTCGTGTACCTGCTTCCCGCCTCTCGAGCACTGTCAATCCCTGTCAATATTTCCGAGCATTTTGTATATCGTTATCATTTCTCCCGTGATACATCTATCTCGTAATGTTATCAGATTTAACTTTAGTCTCTCACTGCTCATACATCTTAGTCCTACACTTTTCCTAGTTATCTGACAAGCTTAATCAGATGTGAATTTCATTTCCTTGATTTGCTAAACACGCTAAGGAATATCACTACTTAGTGTGATGTACACTTTCTGTCTCCCGAGTAATGCATTTCTAATCATCTTTGCCCTTCCCAGTTTTTCATAGACTTGCATTTCTGATTCTTAATCCTGATAAACACTTTACACTGCAGTCTTTCTGCTGGGCTTGTCCTGTTTATATTTTCTTTAGTTTCACATCTTCGACTGACACTTCAGGAGTGTCACTTACGTGCAATAGAAACAGTACTGGTCCGAGTACCCAGTCTTGTGGTAACCTGCTTTCGTGTGTGTATGTGTGTGTGTGTGTGTGTGTGTGTGTGTGTGTGTGTGTGTGTGTGTGTGTGTGTGTGTGTGTGTGTTTTAGACACCTTTACCAGTTTCCATTATGAAATAGCGAAAGTCAATTCAATTTTCGGCCAACCATCCCCATGGGACGCGGTCCTTTGGAAGAAATTCAAAAAATGATCATCGGTCAGTTGAATATTGAGCGACAAATTAAGTGCCAGCAAAATGATACATTAACCGGTGTTTGCAAACTGGTAAATCTCGGTTAATAACTGGGGTGATGTCAATTAATGACTGGGATGATGAAAGTTAATAACTGCGATGATGTACGAGTGAATGTTTGTGGAAAATCTCTCTCAAAATATAAGCCAGTGTTATTTACGCTTCCACTAAATAGGTTGTCACTTTAAGATTTTTACAAAGAATGGAATTGACTGTTCAGCGCTGAGGGGGAGGCGGAGGAGAGAGAGGAGAGGTGAGGATAAAGAAAAGGAGAAGAAAGATGATAGGTGGTGGAGGAGGAAGAGGGCAAAATTGAGAGGATAAAGGAAGGGATGAGTAAACTGAGGAATTGAAATAATAGATATTTAAAGAAAGAGGAAGAGGAGTCTATCGTGATTAGCATGAACACGAGACATGGATAGGAAAAACACGAACACCTGAACATCTGAACACCTGAACATCTGAACACCTGAACATCTGAATACCTGAACATCTGAACACCTGAACATCTGAACACCTGAACATCTGAATACCTGAACATCTGAATACCTGAACATCTGAACACCTGAACATCTGAATACCTGAACATCTGAACACCTGAACATCTGAACACCTGAACATCTGAATACCTGAACATCTGAACACCTGAACATCTGAACACCTGAACATCTGAATACCTGAACATCTGAATACCTGAACATCTGAACACCTGAACACCTGAACATCTGAATACCTGAACATCTGAATACCTGAACATCTGAACACCTGAACATCTGAATACCTGAACATCTGAACACCTGAACATCTGAATACCTGAACATCTGAACACCTGAACACCTGAACATCTGAATACCTGAACATCTGAACACCTGAACATCTGAATACCTGAACATCTGAATACCTGAACATCTGAATACCTGAACATCTGAATACCTGAACATCTGAATACCTGAACATCTGAATACCTGAACATCTGAATACCTGAACATCTGAACACCTGAACATCTGAATACCTGAACATCTGAATACCTGAACATCTGAATACCTGAACATCTGAATACCTGAACATCTGAATACCTGAACATCTGAATACCTGAACATCTGAATACCTGAACATCTGAATACCTGAACATCTGAATACCTGAACATCTGAATACCTGAACATCTGAATACCTGAACACCTGAACACCTGAACACCTGAATACCTGAACACCTGAACACCTGAACACCTGAACACCTGAATACCTGAATACCTGAACACCTGAATACCTGAATACCTGAATACCTGAACATCTGAATACCTGAACATCTGAATACCTGAACACCTGAATACCTGAACACCTGAACACCTGAACACCTGAATACCTGAACATCTGAATACCTGAACATCTGAATACCTGAACATCTGAATACCTGAATACCTGAACACCTGAATACCTGAACACCTGAATACCTGAACATCTGAATACCTGAACACCTGAACACCTGAATACCTGAATACCTGAACATCTGAATACCTGAACACCTGAACACCTGAACACCTGAACACCTGAATACCTGAATACCTGAACACCTGAATACCTGAACACATGAACATCCGAACACCTGAACACATGAACATCTAAACACACGAACATGTGAATACCTGAACACATGGACATATGAATACATGAACATCAGAACACATGAACACCTGAACATCTGAATACCTGAACACATGAACATCTAACACATTAAAATCTGAACATCTGAACACGTGAACATCTGAACACTCGAACATCTGAACACTCGAACATCTGAACACTCGAACATCTGAACACTCGAACATCTGAACACTCGAACATCTGAACACTTGAACATCTGAACACGTGAACACCTGAACACGTGATCATGCAAAGCACCGTTAAAAACACCGAAAATTTCTACTTTGTGCCATCAACACTATTGCCAGTATACCTTATCCCCGCAGTCATCATACCTCAGCATCACTGTCATCATACCTCAGCATCACTGTCATCATACCTCAGCATCACTGTCATCATACCTCAGCATCACTTGATAAGCTACTTTAACACTAATGCACTTTTGTCAGTTGGTCGTTGATTGCCTCTCAGTTTTTCTGCTATTACCGCGTTAAATGTTACTCTCAGCCTGCTTAATATCCCGATGGTATCTCCAACAGCACTTGTCCTCTCTAACACTTGTCCTCCCTTAACACTTGTCCTCCCTTAACACTTGTCCTCCCTTAACACTTGTCCTCCCTTAACACTTGTCCTCCCTTAACATTTGTTCTCCCTTAACACTTGTCCTCCCTTAACACTTGTCCCCCTTAACACTTGTCCTCCTTAACACTTGCCCTCCCTAGCACTTGTCCTCCCTAGCACTTGTCCTCCCTAGCACTTGTCCTCCCTTTCACTTGTCCTCCCTTTCACTTGTCCTCCCTTTCACTTGTCCTCCCTAGCACTTGTCCTCCCCTAACACTTGTCCTCCCTTGCACTTGTCCTCCCTTGCACTTGTCCTCCCTAGCACTTGTCCTCCCTAGCACTTGTCCTCCCTAGCACTTGTCCTCCCTAGCACTTGTCCTCCCTAGCACTTGTCCTCCCTAGCACTTGTCCTCCCTAACACTTGTCCTCCCTAACACTTGTCCTCCCTAACACTTGTCCTTCCTAACACTTGTCCTTCCTAACACTTGTCCTCCCTAACACTTGTCCTCCCTAACACTTTAACCCTCGTCTTCCTAAGCCCATATATTCCTTATTTCTTGCTTTCCTTATACATTGTCTTCCTTATTTCTTACCTACTTTAAACCTTTTCTTAACCAATTTTTTTCTACATCCATTCCCATACATGTCTCCAAAACACACACACACACACACACACACAACGACGTCATTACTAAAAACCCAAGAAAAATTACCCTCATTATCATGTACCTCGCATGCAAATTTGTGAGCATTGTGTAGCATATAGCGGCCATTCCTCACGCTATCACCGCACGACACCAGGGGAGGTAAGACGCATTATCCGCTTCTTATTACGAATAACACTCAACTTCTGGTTCACTACCTATCTTTATCGTTCGTAGGTACTTGTCTCTTTATGTCGCTACTTTTCCTGCTTTATTGCGATTTGTTTTGCTGTAGTTTTCCAAAATCAAAAATTTCTAGCCTGGCCCTTATGTGACACTGAATTGGTTCGTTGATTTATTGGTTTTTAAAAACTATTGTCTACTCGCTCGAGGATTTCTCCGATCAAGGCCAGGGACTGGTTATGTCGGACTTCCTCTCTAAATCCCTTATTGTCTCCAGGGACTGTAATTCCTCCCTTTACTTGACTGATGAAGCCTGCGACCAGGCGAAACGTTTCGACAATATAGATATTTGGTGACGAACGTTTCTTGCTCATCCACTTGTTGGTATTATGCAGCATTTACGATACTGTCAGCAACACTTAAGGCTGCAGGTCACACGTACCCCACCAAGGATACTGTAATACTTAAACTAAGACTTAGGTTAAACCCTCAGTATACACTGAGAGATGTGGAAAAAGACGCTTATATATTTTTCAGGATCATTTATTAAAGGAAAGGTTTCGCCACGAATGACTTCTTCAATCCTTTATACAGAGCTAACTAAGAAAACGAGTATATATAGTGGCAGTAGTCAGGTGAAGGTGGAAAAACCACCATACATACTCGTTTCTCATTTTTCTCACTCGTGGCGAAACGTTTCCTCTAATAAATGTCCTGAACTTTACCCAAGTGTCTTTTTCCACATTTTGTCGGTATCACCATAACATTTCTCACACTGATAGATACCTCTCGATGTATATAACAGTGAAATTTCGTATGCAAATGTAATTTGTGGGAATATCTTCCGACCGATTATATTATTTACAGTAAGTGTAACTGAAGCGATATATAATTCAGAGTCTGACTCCATGAATGATACATGAAGTGCTGAAGGAAGTAAGCCCCCAACAGAACCATCATTATTATTTTGGGAAAGTGTTTCATTTTGAGAGTGGCCGAATGGTAGGAAGAAAAGGGATATGTATTATTATTACTTATGTGATAATCGTAGAGAATCTGTGTTGATAACCTCGATCGTGAGTCTTGTGCTGGTTGTCTCGGCTACGTTGTCTTCTTTACTTGTAACAGGAAACCTATAACTGGAGAATTTTTTTTTTTTTGTCAGAGATCATTGAGTTTTCTATCTGTACATTATGGGTATCTTGCATTGTCTTCCCACACCACTACCCTCACTGTCTCCCACCATCACTCTCCCACCATCACTCTCCCACCATCACTCTCCCACCATCACTCTCCCACCATCACTCTCCCACCATCACTCTCCCACCATCACTGTCTACCACCACAACCACCACAACCACCACCCGCCACCATCATGTTTATTCATCAGGGAAGGGAAATATTCACAAACCTAGGGAGAAATTGCGACAGTAACTGCCACTGAAGGTTGTGCTAGCAGTAGTAATAGCCTGGTGGAACACTGAGCGAGGCGAGACGCAAAACACACACACACACACACACACACACACACACACACACACACACACACACACACACACACACACACACACACACACACACACACACACACACTAACCCTTTTCACTATTTTCATATTAATATTAACGAGAAAATAAAACTGCCCTGTTTATGTTGAGGATTTTTATAATTTGTGCGTTGTGGATTATTGCTATTATTATTATTATTATTATTATTATTATTATTATTATTATTATTCGTGGGAAGCGTTAAAAGCGTAACGAAATATATATATATATATATATATATATATATATATATATATATATATATATATATATATATATATATATATATATGTAAGCAAATTGATTTGATCCTAGGAAGAGGAAGGTATGAGCGTGAAGCCACAATATGCAGGACAAGCTTTTATTTATTATTGAGATAGTTATTATGAAGTAAGAGGATCTAGTTAACTTTAGTGTTATCAGCGACTAGATTAAGAAGCAAGAAAAAACTAAGTAATAACAATTAATAACAATAAAATACTACGAGGAATGAGTTATGCATCATTAAGTTTTTTTTTCCTGTGAATGTTAGGTAATGACCGTCTTAATTACCAGCGTAAAGCACCTGTGTTAATGACCTCGTGAGGGAGGGAGGGAGGAGTGAGGCAAGGAGGGAGGGTGAAAGAGGGAAGGGTGAGGGAAGGGGAGAAATGAGGATAAGGGAGGGAGGGAGAGATTAGGGTGAGTGTGAAGGAAGGGGCACTCCGTTTATTTTTCCTCGCCTCAATCCCTGACTTCTCCCCCTGACATCAAAGTGACCTCAAAGTGACCTCACAGTAACTTTATATTTTGATCTGTATAATCTTGATCTCTGACTTCATTCTTTGATCCATAAATGACGTCTCATAATCAGCTGATCTCACATCTTAATCTATCACATCTCGTTCCTTGATGTTTCTTCATGACCTTTCACTGGCCCCTCTCTAAGACCTTTCACCTCTCTCCATGACCTCTCATTGAACTCACTCCTGACCTCTCATTGACATCGCTCCCTGACTTCTCATTGGCCTCGCTCCCTGACCTCTTATTGACCTCGCTCCCTGACCTCTCATTGGCCTCGCTCCCTGACCTCTCATTGGCCTCACTCCCTGACCTCTCATTGACCTCGCTCCCTGACCTCTCATTGACCTCATTCCTTGACCTTTCATTCATCTCACTCCCTGACCTCTCATTCAACTCGCTCCCTGACCTCTCATTGACCTCACTCCCTGACCTCTCATTGACCTCACTCCCTGACCTCTCATTGACCTCACTCCCTGACCTCTCATTGACCTCACTCCCTGACCTCTCATTGACCTCACTCCCTGACCTCTCATTGATTTTGCTCCCTGACCTCTCATTGGCCTCACTGCCTTACCTCTCATTGACCTTGCTCCCTGACCTCTCATTGACCTTGCTCCCTGACCTCTCATTGACCTTGCTCCCTGACCTCTCATTGACATCGCTCCCTGACCTCTCATTGACCTCGCTCCCTGACCTCTCATTCATCTCGCTCCCTGACCTCTCATTCATCTCACTCCCTGACCTCTCATTCATCTCACTCCCTGACCTCTCATTCATCTCACTCCCTGACCTCTCATTCATCTCGCTCCCTGACCTCTCATTCATCTCACTCCCTGACCTCTCATTGATCTCACTCCCTGACCTCTCATTCATCTCACTCCCTGACCTCTCATTCATCTCACTCCCTGACCTCTCATTCATCTCACTCCCTGACCTCTCATTCATCTTGCTCCCTGACCTCTCATTCATCTCGCTCCCTTACCTGTCATTCATCTCGCTCCCTGACCTCTCATTCATCTCACTCCCTGACCTCTGATTCATCTTACACCCTGACCTCTCATTCATCTCACTCCCTGACCTCTGATTCATCTTACTCCCTGACCTCTCATTCATCTCACTCCCTGACCTCTCATTCATCTTGCTCCCTGACCTCTCATTCATCTCGCTCCCTTACCTGACATTCATCTCGCTCCCTGACCTCTCATTCATCTCGCTCCCTGACCTCTCATTGACCTCACTTCCTGACCTCTGATTCATCTTACTCCCTGACCTCTCATTCATCTCACTCCCTGACCTCTCATTCATCTCGCTCCTTGACCTCTGATTCATCTTACTCCCTGACCTCTGATTCATCTTACTCCCTGACCTCTCATTCATCTCACTCCCTGACCTCTCATTGACCTCACTTCCTGACCTCTCATTCATCTTACTCCCTGACCTCTCATTGACCTCACTCCCTGACCTCTCATTCATCTCACTCCCTGACCTCTCATTGACCTCACTCCCTGACCTCTCATTCATCTCACTCCCTGACCTCTCATTGACCTCACTCCCTGACCTCTCATTCATCTCACTCCCTGACCTCTCATTGACCTCACTTCCTGACCTCTCATTCATCTCACTCCCTGACCTCTGTGATCCTAATCTCGTTTCATGATCGCTAGTTAGTCACTTTTTGAAAAGACTTTTATCCTTTCTCCTTGTCAAATTGGATTCACAAAAGACTCTTAAACTGGTGGGTCTTTGCGTGTTCTCCGGATACTAATACACAATAGCGTCGGTTACTATAAAAGGCGTTGGTTACTATAAAAGGCGTTGGTTACTATAAAAGGCGTTGGTTACTATAAAAGGCGTTGGTTACTATAAAAGGCGTTGGTTACTATAGACAGTAGAACGTTTTGCATACAGAAAAAAGGTGACCAAATTAATCCACTGCATAAGAAATCTTTCGCGTGAAGACAGATTAAAATCCCATCAACTACGTTCACTTGTAAGATGTAGAATGAGGGGACACATAACTCAAGTGTATTAGTGGGAAATGTTCATAAATAAGGGATATATATAATTAAGGTTCTGAGGATATCCCTATAAGAAAGAAATTGAAATGATGAATTCAGGAAAGTACTGGTTTGGAAACACAGTCGATGAGTGGAACAATCTGCCTGGTAGGGTTACTGAAGCTAAATACTCGGGTAACTTCAAATATAAGTTTGATAAATGCGTGAGTGAGAGGGGTTGGATGTGAGAGGGACTTGCACAACATGAGTTAGTAGCATTGTTAACGCTTGTTGTTCCCTGGGAAGCTATGGAAACGGGTTGGCAAATATTTTTGTTAGAGGGTTTGGGTATGAGAAGAGCCTGCCTAGTATGGGCCAGTAGGCCTGATGCAGTGCTCCTCGATTCTTATGTTTTAATTTCTTCGCAATATTCTTAATTTAAAACATAAATTCACAATGTTCTCTCTATATACAAAATGTACAATAAAGCCGTATATGTTTACATTTGTGGACTCGTATGTTCACACATTCATACACTTGTGTATCCACACACGCACATTCATTCATACACCCTTAAATAGATACATACTACATATATGTTCAGCTGCAGATATATATATATATATATATATATATATATATATATATATATATATATAATATATATATAATATATATATATTATATGCATATATCTACATAAATGTCGTGATGAATAGGTAAAACTGGTCAGCTAGCAAGAACTCGTTTAAAATTAAGTCCTTTCTAAAACTTTCTCTTATACGTTTAAAGATATATTTTTTTCATTTCTGCTAATGTAAAAATTAAGGATTTTGTACCAAAAGAACCTTAGAAAACTTACTTAACCTTATTATAACAAGCACAATTTAATTTAGTCTAATCCAACTAAGTATATTTTAGGTAAGTTTACAATAATTTAATAATAAACAAACAATGAAATATATTTTTTTCGTTATTCAGAATGATTTTTGCAAAATTACTGCATACACAAATTTTCGCTTGTCTTTTTCAGTAAGAAAAGCGTTGTTATTTAAGCCAAAATCGCAAGGTTTATCTATTCTACACGACATATATATATGTGTGTATATATATATATATATATATATATATATATATATATATATATATATATATATATATATATATATATATATATATATATAATGTATATAATCCTCATAGATATATACATGAAAAAAGAAGCGAGTGTCGAAGTGATTTTTATTGAATAGGACACAAGCACTCTAAACCTCCCCTCGTTTCCACCGCTCTTTCCTTCCCCTTTTCCACCCCTCTTCTCTCCCCTCGTCTCTTTCCCCCGACCCCCACATCTTTCCCTCTCTCACTATACTTCTTCATTCCATTTTCTTCCCTTCAAAATCCATTTCGCCCTCATCCCCACCCCCCAGTTACTACCCATGCATCATGGAACATGATCTAACTTTAATCCAGGGGTTAGTGAGATGAAGGAATAAAAGGAGAGAGAAAGAGAGAGGGTGGGAGGGAGAGGGTGTTTGGATACAGAATGCAGTTTTTCAAATAGCTATATAAAAATGCAAGTGAAAAATTATATATATATATATATATATATATATATATATATATATATATATATATATATATATATATATATATATATATATATATATATATATATAATATATATATATATATATATATATATATATATATATATATATATATATATATATATATATATATATATATATAATATAGTGTGTGAGTGTGTCTCTGTGTGTGTAAGACTGATCATCTCAGTTTACTTCCCATTTCTTCTACTGTCTCCAATATATATCTGTATTGGATTCTAATTGCCACTGATGGGCGAAACGTGTCCATTAGTAAACATACCCAGGTGCTACATATTTGTCTTAGTAGTCAGGGTAAAAGAAATTCGCATGTAGACGAAAAAGCACACACACACACACACACACACACACACACACACACACACACACACACACACACACACACACGGGAAATTTGTATATTTCGACCTCCAGCTCAGGTCCTCTTCAGCAAAGTGCACAAGTGAGAGAAATCGAATGTTTTGAAGATGAAAGAAGTGAGATGATTATCAAGGTAACCATGTAAACATTCGTCCAGGTTCACATACAATGTCAAACCTTCTGGTGATAACTGAATCATCTGATGTAGTGTCAGCTAACAAGCAGATACTGAGATGATGATATCCCTTTTTTCAGTCTGTGTGTGTGTGTGTGTGTGTGTGTGTGTGTGTGTGTGTGTGTGTGTGTGTGTGTGTGTGTGTGTGTGTGTGTGTGCATATATGTGCGCGCGCCTCAACTCGTCCTGTCTCTACTGGCGCTTTTTCATGTTGATGTAGTTTAGCTACTTGATGTAGCAGCAGGTGAACTACACGGAGGATCACTGATGTAGCAGCAGGTGAACTACACGGAGGATCACTGATGTAGCAGCAGGTGAACTACACGGAGGATCACTGATGTAGCAGCAGGTGAACTACACGGAGGATCACTGATGTAGCAGCAGGTGAACTACACGGAGGATCACTGATGTAGCAGCAGGTGAACTACACGGAGGATCACTGATGTAGCAGCAGGTGAACTACACGGAGGATCACTGATGTACCAGCAGGTGAACTACACGGAGGATCACTGATGTAGCAGCAGGTCTACTACACGGAGGATCACTGATGTAGCAGCAGGTGAACTACACGGAGGATCACTGATGTAGCAGCAGGTGAACTACACGGAGGATCACTGATGTAGCAGCAGGTGAACTACACGGAGGATCACTGATGTAGCAGCAGGTGAACTACACGGAGGATCACTGATGTAGCAGCAGGTGAACTACACGGAGGATCACTGATGTAGCAGCAGGTGAACTACACGGAGGATCACTGATGTAGCAGCAGGTGAACTACACGGAGGATCACTGATGTAGCAGCAGGTGAACTACACGGAGGATCACTGATGTACCAGCAGGTGAACTACACGGAGGATCACTGATGTAGCAGCAGGTCTACTACACGGAGGATCACTGATGTAGCAGCAGGTGAACTACACGGAGGATCACTGATGTAGCAGCAGATGAACTACACGGAGGATCACTGATGTAGCAGCAGGTGAACTACACGGAGGATCACTGATGTAGCAGCAGGTGAACTACACGGAGGATCACTGATGTAGCAGCAGGTGAACTACACGGAGGATCACTGATGTAGCAGCAGGTGAACTACACGGAGGATCACTGATGTAGCAGCAGGTGAACTACACGGAGGATCACTGATGTAGCAGCAGGTGAACTACACGGAGGATCACTGATGTAGCAGCAGGTCTACTACACGGAGGATCACTGATGTAGCAGCAGGTGAACTACACGGAGGATCACTGATGTAGCAGCAGGTGAACTACACGGAGGATCACTGATGTACCAGCAGGTGAACTACACGGAGGATCACTGATGTAGCAGCAGGTGAACTACACGGAGGATCACTGATGTAGCAGCAGGTGAACTACACGGAGGATCACTGATGTACCAGCAGGTGAACTACACGGAGGATCACTGATGTAGCAGCAGGTGAACTACACGGAGGATCACTGATGTAGCAGCAGGTGAACTACACGGAGGATCACTGATGTAGCAGCAGGTGAACTACACGGAGGATCACTGATGTAGCAGCAGGTGAACTACACGGAGGATCACTGATGTAGCAGCAGGTGAACTACACGGAGGATCACTGATGTAGCAGCAGGTGAACTACACGGAGGATCACTGATGTAGCAGCAGGTGAACTACACGGAGGATCACTGATGTAGCAGCAGGTGAACTACACGGAGGATCACTGATGTAGCAGCAGGTGAACTACACGGAGGATCACTGATGTAGCAGCAGGTGAACTACACGGAGGATCACTGATGTAGCAGCAGGTGAACTACACGGAGGATCACTGATGTAGCAGCAGGTCTACTACACGGAGGATCACTGATGTAGCAGCAGGTGAACTACACGGAGGATCACTGATGTACCAGCAGGTGAACTACACGGAGGATCACTGATGTAGCAGCAGGTCTACTACACGGAGGATCACTGATGTAGCAGCAGGTGAACTACACGGAGGATCACTGATGTAGCAGCAGGTGAACTACACGGAGGATCACTGATGTAGCAGCAGGTGAACTACACGGAGGATCACTGATGTAGCAGCAGGTGAACTACACGGAGGATCACTGATGTAGCAGCAGGTGAACTACACGGAGGATCACTGATGTAGCAGCAGGTGAACTACACGGAGGATCACTGATGTAGCAGCAGGTCTACTACACGGAGGATCACTGATGTAGCAGCAGGTGAACTACACGGAGGATCACTGATGTAACAGCAGGTGAACTACACACAGGTTCCAACATTTCTACAAGTTGTTCCTGATTCAGATACAACAGTTACTGTTGTTACTGACGCTGCTGTTATAGCCTCGCTGCCTCAGGTTATTACAGGTTACTTTTTTATCGAATTATTTTGTGATGGCGAAGGGATACTAGGGGGGGGACAGAGGTTTGGGGGGGGAGTGGTGATGAGGTTAGACTCGAGGAAGGGGAAAAAATGACCTTAATTCCTTAACTCAAGACCTCTACAAGAGGGAGAGAATCGCACTGCGCTTCCATTTGCTCTTTCTGAACTAGCTCTTAAAAAGGCTTACCTATGCTGTAATTCAGGTTTCCTGTGTTGATATTCAGATTTTTCTTGTTAGTATGTGTGAGGGTAACTGTGGTAGTATAATGACTGTGTGAGGGTAACTGTGGTAGTATGACTGTGAGGGTAACTGTGGTAGTATAATGACTGTGTGAGGGTAACTGTGGTAGTATGACTGTGAGGGTAAC
This sequence comes from Cherax quadricarinatus, assembly GCF_038502225.1. NCBI lineage: Eukaryota > Metazoa > Arthropoda > Malacostraca > Decapoda > Parastacidae > Cherax > Cherax quadricarinatus. The sequence goes on from NC_091315.1 coordinate 17,613,097, forward strand.
TGTGGTAGTATGACTGTGAGGGTAACTGTGGTAGTATGACTGTGTGAGGGTAACTGTGGTAGTATGACTGTGAGGGTAACTGTGGTAGTATGACTGTGTGAGGGTAACTGTGGTAGTATGACTGTGAGGGTAACTGTGGTAGTATGACTGTGAGGGTAACTGTGGTAGTATGACTGTGAGGGTAACTGTGGTAGTATGACTGTGTGAGGGTAACTGTGGTAGTATGACTGTGAGGGTAACTGTGGTAGTATGACTGTGAGGGTAACTGTGGTAGTATGACTGTGTGAGGGTAACTGTGGTAGTATGACTGTGAGGGTAACTGTGGTAGTATGACTTTGAGGGTAACTGTGGTAGTATGACTGTGTGAGGGTAACTGTGGTAGTATAATGACTGTGTGAGGGTAACTGTGGTAGTATGACTGTGTGAGGGTAACTGTGGTAGTATGACTGTGAGGGTAACTGTGGTAGTATGACTGTGTGAGGGTAACTGTGGTAGTATAATGACTGTGTGAGGGTAACTGTGGTAGTATAATGACTGTGTGAGGGTAACTGTGGTAGTATAATGACTGTGTGAGGGTAACTGTGGTAGTATAATGACTGTGTGAGGGTAACTGTGGTAGTATGACTGTGTGAGGGTAACTGTGGTAGTATGACTGTGTGAGGGTAACTGTGGTAGTATGACTGTGAGGGTAACTGTGGTAGTATGACTGTGTGAGGGTAACTGTGGTAGTATGACTGTGTGAGGGTAACTGTGGTAGTATGACTGTGTGAGGGTAACTGTGGTATGACTGTGTGAGGGTAACTGTGGTAGTATGACTGTGAGGGTAACTGTGGTAGTATGACTGTGTGAGGGTAACTGTGGTAGTATGACTGTGTGAGGGTAACTGTGGTAGTATGACTGTGAGGGTAACTGTGGTAGTATGACTGTGTGAGGGTAACTGTGGTAGTATGACTGTGAGGGTAACTGTGGTAGTATGACTGTGTGAGGGTAACTGTGGTAGTATGACTGTGAGGGTAACTGTGGTAGTATGACTGTGTGAGGGTAACTGTGGTAGTATGACTGTGAGGGTAACTGTGGTAGTATGACTGCGTGAGGGTAACTGTGGTAGAATGACTGTTTGAGGGTAACTGTGGTAGTATAATGACTGTGTGAGGGTAACTGTGGTAGTATAATGACTGTGTGAGGGTAACTGTGGTAGTATGCCTGTGTGAGGGTATCTGTGGTAGTATGACTGTGAGGGTAACTGTGGTAGTATGACTGTGTGAGGGTAACTGTGGTAGTATGACTGTGAGGGTAACTGTGGTAGTATGACTGTGTGAGGGTAACTGTGGTAGTATGACTGTGTGAGGGTAACTGTGGTAGTATAATGACTGTGTGAGGGTAACTGTGGTAGTATAATGACTGTGTGAGGGTAACTGTGGTAGTATAATGACTGTGTGAGGGTAACTGTGGTAGTATAATGACTGTGTGAGGGTAACTGTGGTAGTATAATGACTGTGTGAGGGTAACTGTGGTAGTAGAATGACTGTGTGAGGGTAACTGTGGTAGTATAATGACTGTGTGAGGGTAACTGTGGTAGTAGAATGACTGTGTGAGGGTAACTGTGGTAGTATAATGACTGTGTGAGGGTAACTGTGGTAGTAGAATGACTGTGTGAGGGTAACTGTGGTAGTATAATGACTGTGTGAGGGTAACTGTGGTAGTATAATGACTGTGTGAGGGCAACTGTGGTAGTATAATGACTGTGTGAGGGCAACTGTGGTAGTATAATGACTGTGTGAGGGTAACTGTGGTAGTATAATGACTGTGTGAGGGTAACTGTGGTAGTATAATGACTGTGTGAGGGTAACTGTGGTAGTAGAATGACTGTGTGAGGGTAACTGTGGTAGTAGAATGACTGTGTGAGGGTAACTGTGGTAGTAGAATGACTGTGTGAGGGTAACTGTGGTAGTAGAATGACTGTGTGAGGGTAACTGTGGTAGTATGACTGTGTGAGGGTAACTGTGGTAGTATAATGACTGTGTGAGGGTAACTGTGGTAGTAGAATGACTGTGTGAGGGTAACTGTGGTAGTATGACTGTGTGAGGGTAACTGTGGTAGTATAATGACTGTGTGAGGGTAACTGTGGTAGTATAATGACTGTGTGAGGGTAACTGTGGTAGTATAATGACTGTGTGAGGGTAACTGTGGTAGTATAATGACTGTGTGAGGGTAACTGTGGTAGTATAATGACTGTGTGAGGGGTAACTGTGGTAGTATAATGACTGTGTGAGGGTAACTGTGGTAGTAGAATGACTGTGTGAGGATAACTGTGGTAGTATGACTGTGAGGGTAACTGTGGTAGTATGACTGTGTGAGGGTAACTGTGGTAGTAGAATGGCTGTGTGAGGGTAACTGTGGTAGTATAATGACTGTGTGAGGGTAACTGTGGTAGTAGAATGACTGTGTGAGGGTAACTGTGGTAGTCTAATTATTGTGTCTGTCGAATTGTATTTTATCTTCGACATTTAATACGTATTTTTACAAACTTGAGTAACATATTTGAATTAAATTTGTGTGATCTACTCCCACTTTCCTCACGCTGATCGGAAGATCATCTATGACACTGCTCACTACTTTTGTGTGTGGCTTCAGCCCCGTATAGGTGTTGTGTGTCGCACACTGCTGTTCTCTAGTTACTTTCTTCTGATGTTCCTCGCCTCTGCAGTTCGTAGGTTGAGTTTATTAATTCTTCCTGGTTCAGATGAAAGGCAAGTGTTTACCCAGTGATAAAAGTCAATCTCGTCATTACCGAATGGTGGATCGAGACTCCACTAATCCGTTCACGGCCGTCATTCTCGGTTCCAGTCTCGCAATATACCATTGGATCTTCTCTCTACTGTCTTTGTCCATTTTTTGTGGTTGTGGTTCCATGTGAGCGTGACGTTCACTAAGACTAACCAAGCGTAAGCTGTGTATAAAGCTTTATAAGATTTTTTGTTAAGCTTCCTGAAAGCTGTTCTCATTTTTGCTTATTCATCAAATGCCATTTAAATTGTAGGGTTATATTTTTCAGTGATATATAAGCTGTGTTTACGTTGCGTGTGTTTGTTTCGTCTATGTTTCATATCTACTTTCTCGTGTGTATGTTACATTGGTATCTAAACGTACGTAAACACAAAAGGGAGTCAGGAATATTTTGGAAAAACAAATTTACGTTGAAGGTTAAAGCAGCGAGTGAGGTGGTCAACGAAGATGATGAACGAGTGTTTATCCCATACGTTACCAGCAACTCCGACTCTGGAAGAATAATGGCAGCTGTGTCTTACACCTAAGTTATAGTGCCGTCTCCCTTCTCTTTACCTTCTGAGACAAGTTAAATGCTTCAGAGACACTAAAACTTTATATATGTCGTGCCGGATAGATAAAACTGGACAATTAGCAAGAACTCATTTAAAATTAAGTGCTTTCTAAAAAATTCTGTTATACATTTAAATATATATGATTTTTTTTTTCAATTATGTTAATATAATCAATGATTTGGTACCAAAAGAACCTTAGGAAACTTACCTAACCTCATTATAACAAGCGCAATTTAATTTAGCCTAATCCAACTAAATATATTTTATATAATTCTACAATAATTTAATAATAAACAAGCACAATGAACTATATTTTTTTTCGTTAGGTTCAGAATTTTTGCAAAAATATTCCATACACAAATTTTCGCTTGCCCTATTCGGCAAGAACGTTGATATTTAAGCCAAAATAGCAAGTTGTAGTTATTCGGCACGTGTGTATGTATATATATATATATATATTTAAGGGAACGTCCTAGCTCGGGCAAAACGAATTTGTAGCCCAGAGTTCATATATGAAAAAACTAAAATATCCAAAATATTTAATTAATAAATCCTTCAGAATTGCTAGAAAACATTTTACAATTCAATAAAGGACAATTATATTTAAACAAGACTTGGTTAAGCTTTATACATATCTAAACTATATCCAAATCCTGTGTGTTTTTGATACGGTTTTGGCTGCAATAACCCTACTAGGCAGCTTACTCCACTCATTCACTACTCTTTACAAACCAATACTTTTCTATATCCTGGGTTATTTGGACACGTCCTACAAGTAAGATAGGCTGCAGAACATTATTCCTTGAACAGCGTTTCGCTCTGTATAAAGCTTCATTATGAAGGCGAAACGTTGCCCCCAACAGAAGCTCGCTCCGCTGTGTCTGTTATACACTGTCTAAAACTAATCTCTCTGCACTCTCCCAGCTCCCCCTCAATGACTGTTTGGTTGGTCAGATCAAGTAATGGAAGGGGGATGCTAACTAATCCTTTAACAAAAAAATAGGCAGAATATTCAACACCAATTTGCATGCTAACAATTTATCTCAACATTAAATCTCCCGTCTACATTTACCCAGCTTCCCCCACTGACATAACTTGACGTTAAATTAATACTTTCCATGTCCCTCTCTTTACTCCCTCTTTCTCTCAATTTTTTTTGCTTCATTCTTTCGTTTCCTTTTTTCCTCTCCCTCTTCCTGTCCCTTTCCCCTCTTTTTCTTTGTATCCTTTTTCATTCTTAAAAAAGTAGTACCTCACAAGAATGTAATTGTACAATCGTTATATAAATATTATTATTATTATTATTATTATTATTATTATTATTATTATTATTATTATTATTGTCATAAGGAATCTTTAACCTCTAAGGGTCATACAGTGAAAAGGTGATAACCTGTTCCAAGGAATTGGATCGTATCTCCCTTTTCGTCGGGAATAATCATATTACACTAGGTACATTTCCTTGTTGGTACAAAAGGAAAGATTTGCTAACGCATATGTCATATACACATATCGAGTCCTCAGTACCCTAGTAACTAAACACACACACTCACTCTCTCTCTCTCTCTCTCTCTCTCTCTCTCTCTCTCTCATTCTCTCATTCTCTCATTCTCTCATTCTCTCAGCTCTCAATCAGGACTCAACATCTGACATTTTGACAAGACCGTCTATTGCATTATGAGTAGGGACACGGTAATATTTATGTTCATATCTCTTATAATATATTCTAATATAACGAGAACATTTTAATACCCAAATTATAATGTTAATTATGTAAATGCATTTTTTCTATATTAATCGGTAAGAGTTATTTAAAAATGTGATGACGGGTGTAGTTGACGTTTGTGTATAGGTTGATGCAATAACATAGTCAATATCGTGTCAAAAGTAAATTAACAACTTGTCAGTGGACTGCGAAGTCACTGCATGAATATCATGCTCTGGATGATCTGACGATATTACGAATTCTGGGAGAGAGTGGGAGAACGAGACTACAGTTTCAATCTAACTCGATAGCTGGTTGACGTTGGTAGATCATAGTTGTTGATAGAAGAACTTGATAGTTCGCAGTGGTGGGAGTGTCTTAGCCCCTGTGGTGAAGGAAGGTACGACATGCCCGGAGTTATATTCCCTCAACATTAATAAAGACTTGAGCGTCTTCCCAGTGCGATGCAAAATAGAGCACCGTTTGAGTGATGGTTCTCTGAAACCCTTATGTCAAGTTACCACACCACCTGATGATTCTGAGACCATTACGTCAAGTTACCATACCGCTTAATGGTTCTCTGAGACCCTAACGTCAAAGTTCCAGACCGCGTGATGATTCTGAGACCTTAAGTCACCACACCTCGTGATGATTTTCTGCGCATCTTGCGTCAGGTCACCACACTAAGAGTGAGAAGTCGCTGTGTTGTAGCCAAATCTGTTATTGAGCTCACGAAGCCGACCTCTTCTTCCAAGAGAGGCCCACTTGTTGAGCTCAACTCCCCAGCTCCTCACACAAAGGCCACCTGTTGAGCTTATCACACCAGTTTTTCTCACGACAGAGATCCACTTGTTGAACTAGTCGAGTTCAGTTAGATAGCGCGTTAGCGTCGCGATTAGAGAACGGAGAATCGAGGCTCCACTGCTCTCTGAAAAACAACCGCTTTGTCCCTCTTACTCTGATATTCTCTTATTTTAAGGGCACCTATTTATTTACTTTCTGATCTCTCTCAGGAATTTTATTCTCTCTCTCTCTCTCTCGTTCTCTTTCTCTGTCTGTTACTCTCCAATAGAGCGAATGTTTGTTTCTTACCAAGAATTTCTGAACTCTAAACCTCAATCTCTTCTCTTTCATACATAGAATGTGAGTGGAAGAAGAAATGGAAAAGAATAGTAAGATAATACGTAGACAATAGGAAGAACGAGAACAGGAAGAAATAAAATGAGAAGATAATGGAAGAAATAAAAGAACAGGAAGAAAAACGGAAGAAATATCAAGGGGCAGAGAGGATTGAAGACCTCTAAAAACAAAAAGTGCAGAATAATGTGAAAATCCTAAATGTTATGAATATAGATGAAAATAAAAATGCTGATGAGTGTACAAAAATTGTGAAGAATGTGATTATACATCAGAGTGTAAATGTGTTGATGAGAGTACGTTGAAGAACGTAAATATGCAGAAGAAAGCGGAAAGTTCTCATGAAGAATGAGTCGCATCGTCCTGTGGAACATTTCGAACACTTGATGCGTTTCACTGTGCTGCCCCAGAAAGTTCTCCCCCACCCCATTTTCAGTATCAGACACAATATGGAATTTACGACATATACCGAGAAGACGTTTCGCCCATCATAACATCTTCTCTGTAAATGCCATTAATTCCATGCTGTTTTATTCACATTATCTGTGTTTTGCATAACCCCGGTCCCCTGTACCTTAGTGCAGCGCGACTGGAGTAGTGCAGAGTGCGGCATAAGTTTGTAATGCAATTATATATTAGCGCTGAAGATTGTAAGGGAATCAGAGGAGACATTCACAAGTTATCACATGGAAACCAATATGCAAATCTCCGCAATAAATTTTGTAAATTATGACATACACAGCCCAAATCTAATTTACACCTACCATTTAAAAATTTCAGCTTTGAGCCTAAACCGTATAGGCATTATCTTGGTATGAAGCATTGAAAGGCTCAATACTGTGACTGAAACATTACACAATACCCGTACGTAGGAGAATGAAACTTATGATGATATTTCGATCCTACTTGGACCATTTAATGGTCCTATTCGGACCGTCGTCATAAGTTATCTTTATATTCAGAGAGTTCAATGTCCTAAAATATACTAAGGTGGACTAATGGTCTGAACACATCGATTCCAGGTTGAGGGACTGATTACCTCAAACTCCTACTCTCTTTACACGGTTCTTCTTTGTATTGGACTGATGAAGCCACTGTGTGGCGAAACGTTTCCTCAGTAAAGATTCCCGTATGGTACATAAGCGACTCATTCTTCAACCATTTATCACATGCTTAGCCTGTCTCCACCTAGCACAGGGAGCCTGTCTCCACCTAGCACAGGGAGCCTGTCTCCACCTAGCACAGGGAGCCTGTCTCCACCTAGCACAGGGAGCCTGTCTCCACCTAGCACAGGGAGCCTGTCTCCACCTAGCACAGGGAGCCTGTCTCCACCTAGCACTTGGCATAGGGCAGCCACGCATGCAAATAGGACCATGATTCTTATCCAAGATACAGTACACCAGCGATGAAAGTTTGAAACTTATCGAATGAGGCGTTCTCGAGTAATAATAAATGAATATTTTGGGGAGAGAAATGAAAATTTCTACTGAGAATACCCCAAAAAATAGAAAAATCTGCCCTCGTTAAACTTTAAAAATGCTATATAAACGAGATTTCAAATTGTCTATAATCCTCTAAGAAAAAATATTTGATTTTGATTAAGAAAATCTAATTGGCACTCACACAGCCCGACATTAATACCAAAGACTTCCAATTAAAATATACCAGGATTTAGAGTTTCTAGACGATAGGAAGAGGCATTCTATAGCTATTACAGAGAAAACTTTTTAATAAAGTTGGCAGATTGAAATTTATACAGCTGAAAGTGAGCTCAAACTTCGTTTTAATGAAGTCCACCGATGGTGAGAGTTTGAAGACGATAAGGAAAGGCATTCCCAAGGAATTGTTCATATTTAAATTATTCAATTTCTTAACAATTTCAGTAAAATTTCAAACTTGCACTTACTCGAATTTAACTCATGGGTTATCACCTTTCTTATAGAATTTGAAGTCGATCTGAAGAAGCATTATTGAATATAAATGAAAATTACTATCTAATCCATAAAATCAGCAAATTGGGACTTTTGTCAACCAATAACATCATGAACCTTGTGTTAACATCATGAACCTTGTGTTAACATCATGAACCTTGTGTTAACATCATGAACCTTGTGTTAACATCATGAACCTTGTGTTAACATCATGAACCTTGTGTTAACATCATGAACCTTGTGTTAACATCATGAACCTTGTGTTAACATCATGAACCTTGCGTTAACATCATGAACCTTGTGTTAACATCATGAACCTTGCGTTAACATCATGAACCTTGTGTTAACATCATGAACCTTGTGTTAACATCATGAACCTTGCGTTAACATCATGAACCTTGCGTTAACATCATGAACCTTGTGTTAACATCATGAGCCTTGTGTTAACATCATGAACCTTGCGTTAACATCATGAACCTTGGGTTAACATCATGAACTTTGGTTAACATCATGAACCTTGCGTTAACATCATGAACCTTGCGTTAACATCATGAACCTTGCGTTAACATCATGAACCTTGCGTTAACATCATGAACCTTGCGTTAACATCATGAACCTTGTGTTAACATCATGAGCCTTGTGTTAACATCATGAACCTTGCGTTAACATCATGAACCTTGCGTTAACATCATGAACCTTGTGTTAACATCATGAGCCTTGTGTTAACATCATGAACCTTGCGTTAACATCATGAACCTTGCGTTAACATCATGAACCTTGCGTTAACATCATGAACCTTGCGTTAACATCATGAACCTTGCGTTAACATCATGAACCTTGGGTTAACATCATGAACCTTGCGTTAACATCATGAACCTTGCGTTAAGGACACCACAGAAGCAACTTTCTCAAGTTATGGCGGATTACAACGATTCCAAGTACATGTATTTTTTAACTAAAGAATAAAAGGCACAATACCGTGATTGAAATAAAAAAAAATAATCTGGAATCTGACCATTTACAAGTCAATATGACGTGTAAATGGTCCAAGTCGGACCGAAACGTTGTAAGTTTCTCCTACGTGCGGGTTATTTGTGTATTTTCCTGCAACCGAACGAAAATTAATACATACTTTCCCGACCCTAAGATGCATCACCCATTGTTAAATACAGTAGTAGTTCAGAAGACTTAAAATGGAACTGATTTAACGTGATTAACCGGGGAATAGAAATTTTGCACTGTTACACACAACACGGACAGACCTGGTCATAGACCTGGTCACTGAGGCCTGGTCATGGACCGGGCCACGGGGGCGTTGATCCCCGGAATACCCTCCAGGTAGACTCCAGGTAGGCAGACTTGCACCTACACACTTGAATTTCACTCTCCACCGACGACGTCGAATCAGGAGACCACTTTCTGGAACGTCTGAAGCTCCGCCGTACTCGGTTTTGGAAGTTATCGGAGCCATTTCAGAAAGCTGGGAAATGCGTTGAACAACTTTGGTTATTATTAGGTTAGGTTAGGTAAGATTCGTCAGGAAACAGGACAAATGTTTCCTGACGCGGGTCTTAGTCAGATGATGACCCGCCTTTGGAGCTTTTGGTCATCTGACCGAGGCCTTCCGCTGGCTTACCGGTCCACCCCTTTAAAAATTATGGTCATTTATAACCAGTCTTTGGTTATTGTTATCCTGCAAATGCCAATTATTCCAGGAATGTGGTTCTAGTGACCGTGCACGAGCGTTGAAATTTTGAAGCCGATTGAAAGAGATGATTTTAAGTTGGGAGTGAAATGAAATCGAAAAGTTGGAAGAGAAGAAAAATTCAACTTGTTAAAGTTCCTCCTTCTGGAATGTTTCATAGCAAGTTCGAGATGAAACTTTAGAAGACGTTACGGTCCCGTCCTGGATCATTATCAAGTCACAGGGCAGACCGAAACGGCGTGTAAGGCTAGCTCTTCAAACTGTTGTTAGGTAAGACACAACCTGTCGGTATTTTATACCATTTTAATGCTCTTCAAACTGCTGGGATAATCGTGGTAAGTCTTTATGAATGCACACCGGAATGGGAGGACCGAATGAACGGAAGGAAAGATGTACGAGAGGACTGAATGAGCTGCAGGAGCGAGTGAAGACCCGCGTACGAAGAGAGTGGGTTGTGACGTTGGTACCTTGATATAAACTTGTCTTGTTAACCACTGATCTGCGCCAAAAAAAAAAAAATCTGTTCCTAACATCGATTTTACCTCAGTGAATTACGTGATTGTTTCCATTGTTTCTCCGAAGACTCTACCAACAGCCCTATGGGTTCCCCTTTAAATTCAGTCTTAGTGTACCTTTGTATGGAAAAATCTAGACACTGAATATTCCCCCTCTATCACTTCTTCCGTCACTTGACGTCTCTGCCCGCCAACGTAAACTCGACCAAGTCGAACCCTCGGTAAACTTTGTACTTGAAGGGAACCAATGATACAATTTCTTAGACGTTTTACTCTGCATGTTTAGCAACGAATTTTGGTCAAGGTTTATCGGAAACCCACCAACCACTTCATTCGTTCTTTGAAACCAAGACTAAACATGGTGTTTATTATGAACAAAAAGGCACAATACAGTGACTGGAGCAATGCACAAAGAACCTGCACTTAGGAGAGAGTAGCTGACCAAGACGTTTCAGTCCGACTTGGACCACTGACAAAGTTGTTGTAAGGTCCCGTCTCCTGTGTGCGGGTTATTTGTATAAACATGGTGTTCTTGCCGGTTTTTCTTGAGAGTTCTCCGCGTCTACAGTAGATTACTTGAAGACGAAACATTTTTCTTGAAATATTTTTTACTAAGCTAGATTACTCTCGACATTTCATCAGGGATTACAGGCGACATGTCAAAAACCTCACCAGTTCTCCCTGACTCGACACCATTTAACAAAGATACTAAATTCTTCCCAGCAACTATTGCAAAAAATATCTAGCACTTCTACAACAGCAAACTTAACACACCGCTGCGTCTTCTACCATCAAATTATCGCCAGACAGAAAAAACACTAACATAACTACAGCAAGAGTGTACACCAACCCATGTAACAACTGTTACAGAATAGACAACCCTAACAATGCTAGTTTCTTTTAAAGTTACTCAAAGAACTCGTTTTTATGACGCTACTTTAAATTGCTTCACTTATCTAAAACACTTGCTAAATCAGTGTTTTTCTTAACGTAATCCAATTTCAATCCTTTGCTGTGAGTCCCGTCAAGATTAGATATTCTTAACACTTCAATTACATCGTCCTAATTCATTTTGAATTTCTATTTGTACATTACAGCCATATCCCTCCCTAATTCTGTCTCTCTTCAGATAGCGAAAATTCAGTAGCATCATCCTGTCTGTTATTACATGGGACTAGCTTCAACATCCTTCTCCGTAAGTTACCCAAAACATCAAACTAATACATTAATTTAACTTACCATATGTACAAATGCGACAACTTATGCAACGTCAGGTAACTTCATTGTGGAAACGTTTCGCTCTGGTCGGGGTAAACGTTTCCATGATTACAATGCATACTTGTCTCTTTTAGGCATCAATGCGTAATATATTTTGCAACACTGACTTACTTTGTTATCTTTAAAAGGTGAAAATCTTCATTTTTTCTTCTGGCTTTAATTACAAGACGCTGAGAAAGAACGAGTTAAACAAAGTTCTCCCTACTTTTAGGGTGAAGAGATTCCGCTGTCTCACGTAAATTATATCAACCCACACTAGCACTGATACGAAGAACTAGTGGCTATTGTTGATTAAACCAATAGACTAGTAACTAGTACTAAGGCGATAGACTAGATATGAGACGGTCGACTAGTGACTAATATGAGATATGGTCGACAAGTGACTAGTACTATGACGATAAATCAGCATTGTCTAAGATAACGATCGACTAGTTCCTAATACTGTCTGAAGCGATAGACTAGTGACGTACTAAGACGACATACTAATAGTTTTGAGAGGATATACTGATGACTGGTTCTGAGACGATATACTAATGACTGGTTCTGAGACGATATACTAATGACTGGTTCTGAGACGATATACTAATGACTGGTTCTGAGACGATATACTAATGACTGGTTCTGAGACGATATACTAATGACTAGTTCTGAGACGATATACTAATGACTGGTTCTGAGACGATATACTAATGACTGGTTCTGAGACGATATACTAATGACTGGTTCTGAGACGATATACTAATGACTGGTTCTGAGACGATATACTAATGACTGGTTCTGAGACGATATACTAATGACTGGTTCTGAGACGATATACTAATGACTGGTTCTGAGACGATATACTAATGACTGGTTCTGAGACGATATACTGATGACTGGTATTGAGACGATAGACTAGTGAAATTTGTCAGCTCAGGCTGACAAATTTCAACACCTTGTCTGAATCTCATCCTGCATGATGGAATGCGAGTAGGGGAAACTTTGTTAATGTTTCTTCCCACTGTGTAACGCTTATGTAGAACAACGTAACAGTACACTGCTGATGTATCCAGTTCTGTTGAATAAAAAGAAAATGTTCTAACACACACTTAAAAGCTATAACTAACCTTGCACGTCAGGGTAATATGTAACAGAAAAACGTTCAGCAAAATAACGTATAGCCTAAAAAGGAGGCGAAACCGAAACAGGTTTTCCCATAAAAAAAAGACTCAGTCAGGAAACCCTTGTCCTGTTTCCTGACAAACTTAGCGTAACCCTAAAAGTGTTGTTCTGCCGCATGTGTGACTGGCTTCACCCCGTCAGCAGTGTGACCTTCAGGCAGGGTCATCAAGAGTGCTAGAGACGCGCTCTTCACACTGGAGGTCAGAGACGGCTGCACCCAGAAAGATGATAACCTCTCACCTGGACACCAACCCGTATTGAATACGTTAATATACTTTTCATGCTGTTGGTATGTGTTCAACATAAATTGTGTTGGTATATATACCACCTGTACGTATTTCTGTTTATATACACACACAATATATATATATATATATATATATATATATATATATATATATATATATATATATATGCAAAACAACTACTCTGAAAGAATAGAGAAATTCCAAGCACTTTCGTGACTACTCACATTATCAAGTTCCTTGATAATGTGAGTAGTCACGAAAGCGCTTGGATTTCTCTATTCTTTCAGAGAGGTTGTTTTGCATATTCTGAAATCACCTGTTTACTGTGATCTCATTGCATATATATATATATATATATATATATATATATATATATATATATATATATATATATATATAATGAGCTAAAACTCGACCCCTGCAACCATAAACGAGTACACACACTGCGGGAATACCTTGCAAGGCGCACGAGAATAATCCAAAAGCACATAATACAATAATACCAGGCTTTGGTATAATACTAAACCATATTTATCACGTGTTTTAAGTTAATACTGTACTGAATATTTCGTAAGTAGCATTATTATTATTATTATCAAAACCAAGCGCTAAACCTACCAGGGTCATATAACGCTGCAGGGCAGGGTGCGCGAACAGTGTAATATACATGATCTGATACTAGCGAAGGCGGAGAGTGACGCAACTAGCATAAATACTAACATGCAATTATCTTAAGTAACAAACTAATAGGTTATTGAGTCAACTGATATCGATGCCTCCTTTCGTTTCTCTGTATGATTACGTAACTAACGTTTTGTACGTTATTATTACGTAAGGAAGATAGCGTATTAACGATATTTGTTGTACTATGGCGTTGGAAATTAAGACCAACTTAATGAAAAGTACGAGAGCGAGTACGAGCAAGGTCGAGCAAGTACGAGAGCGAGGTCGAGCAGAGACTACTCGAGACAAACGTAAGTTAAATGAACAGAGAAATCTCTTTGACGCAAGAAAAAATGAAAATACAAGGAACAAGAAAAGATGAAAGAAATCTCTGGAGAAGATGAAAGGACCGGAAGCCGCTCTAGTCACCGGAAGGCGTTGAAGTTCCTCAGCCTTCATTATGAACCTCACGAGCTGTGTACCTACACCAGAAATCAGGCCCCACCACGTGTAGGTAACAGCAGCACCTACACCAGGGAGCAGGCCCCACCAGGTGTAAGTAACAGCAGCACCTACACCAGGGAGCAGGTCCTACCACCACGTGTAAGTAACAGCTGTACCTACACCAGGGAGCAGGCCCCACCAGGTGTAAGTAACAGCAGCACCTACACCAGGAAGCAGGCCCCACCACCACGTGTAAGTAACAGCAGTAGCTATAACATTAAAGAACACTTTTTTTTCTAATTATTAACTACGAAGGATCATTAACCAAGATAACCCACGAAAGGTAGACAGTGTAACATTTCCTTTAGGGTCCTTATTCTTGTCTCTCCGCCCAATATTCCCAGACACCTACTTACTAAACTATTATGAAAGTACAATACGGCTTATGAAACTGACGTTGAAAGCTGCAGTTCTCGCCGTTCCTGAAAGCCGAAGAGCTTACATGTCCTGAAAACTAAAGGGCACATCTTTCCTGAAAGCTGAAGGACACACCTTTCCTGAGGGTGAACACAACGCTCCAGGAGGTGGAAGAACTTCCGAAGGCGCTCAGTCAAAGGCCTTAAGTACATGGAGAGCGAGGAGGAGGCGCAGCAGGTACCAGCTGTGCCCTATTCGTCACCTACCTGAGTTGAGTTGCTGTACGGGAGACAGGAGAGGGAGCCGGGATGCTGCTGCTGCTGCTGGGGTGCGTGTGCGTGCAGACTCTGGACCCAACGCGAAGTGGACGGGGCAGAGCGGCGGCACCTGTATATATACCTGTAGAGGTAGTCACGCCCCGCCCCTTCTCCTGCCCATCACGCCTCTCTCCCTCTCTCCCCGCCCGTACCCGCCCATTACCTGCCCTTCCCCGCCCATCCCACCTGCTCACAGCCTACACCTGGCTATCCCCCGCCCTCTTCCTCAAACCCATCCTCCCTCTTCCCCTACCCCACCCCGTCTTCCCCACTGCTCCTCCTTGGCTCCTCCCCGCCCGACCTCGTTGATATTCCGTCCATTGCTGACGTCATGGCGGTGGGTGTTGCTCTGGACACCTTCTATATGGCAACAAATAATTATATTTACGGTTTTTGGTGTTATTTTAGCATCAGCCGAACAAAAATTTAAATCATATATTTTCCTCTTTTAAGAAGTCAGTTTTATAAGAACTTATGGTAGTTAATGAAAATTATTTCTGACTTAACCTTCTGTCATCAGTTAACCCGCCCACCTCACCACGCCTCCGTCCATGTGGTAGTGTGGGTGGTGGTGGGGTAATGTGGGCGGTAGTGGGGTAATGTAAATGGAGGTGGGGTAGTGTTGGTGGGGTAGTGTAGATGGTGGTGGGGTACTTTGGGTGATGGTGGGGTAGTGTGGATGGTGGTGTGGTAGTGTGGATGGTGGTGGGGTACTTTGGGTGATGGTGGGGTAGTGTGGATGGTGGTGTGGTAGTGTGGATGGTGGTGGGGTACTTTGGGTGATGGTGGGGTAGTGTGGATGGTGGTGTGGTAGTGTGGATGGTGGTGGGGTACTTTGGGTGATGGTGGGGTAGTGTGGATGGTGGTGGGGTAGTGTGGGCGGTGGTGTGGTAGTGTGGATGGTGGTGGGGTACTTTGGGTGATGGTGGGGTAATGTGGATGGTGGTGTGGATGGTGGTGGGGTAGTGTGAGTGGTGGTGTGGTAGTGTGAATGGTGGTGGGGTAGTGAGAGTGGTGGTGTGGTAGTGTGGATGGTGTCGGGGTAGTGTGGATGGTGTCGGGGTAGTGTGGATGGTGTCGGGGTAGTGTGGATGGTGGAGGGGTAGTGTGGATGGTGTCGGGGTAGTGTGGATGGTGTCGGGGTAGTGTGGATGGTGGAGGGGTAGTGTGGATGGTGATAGGGTAGTGTGAGTGGTGTTGGTGGGATAGTGTGGGTGGTGGTGGGGTACTGTGGGTGGTGGAGTACAGTGGGTGGTGGTGGAGTACTGTGGGTGGTGGAGTAGTGTGGGTGGTGATATGGTAGTGTGGGTGGTGGTGGGGTAGTGTGGGTGGTGGCATGGTAGTGTGGGTAGTGGCATGGTAGTGTGGGTATTGGTGGTGTAGTGTGGGTGGTGATATGGTAGTGTGGGAGGTGGTGGGATACTGTGAGCGGTGGTGGTGGGTTAAAGTGGGTGTTGGTGGGATAGTGTGGGTGTTGGTGGGATAGTGTGGGTGGTGGTGGGGTACTGTGGGTGGTGGTGGGATAGTGTGGGTGGTGGTGGGGTACTGTGGATGGTGGTGGGGTAGTGCGAGTGGCGGTGGGGTACTGTGGATGGTGGTGGGGTAGTGTGAGCGGTGGTGGTGGGGAGGTGTGGATGGTGGTGGGGTAGTGTGGGTGTTGGTGGGGTACTGTGGATGGTGATAGGATAGTGTGGGTGATGGTGGGGTACTGTGGATAGTGGTGGGGTAGTGTGAGCGGTAGTGATGGGGAAGTGTGGATGGTGGTGGGTTAGTGTGGGTGTTGGTGGGGTAGTGTGGGAGGCGGTGGGGTAGTGTGGATGTTTGTGGGGTAGTGCGGGTGGTGGAGTAATAATGGTGTTGGTGGGGTAGTGTGGGCGGTGGCAGGGTAGTGTGAGTGTTAGTGAGGTAGTGTAGATGGTGATTGAGTAGTGTGGATGGTGGTGTCATGTAGGTGGTGGCAGGGTAGTGTGGATGTTGGTGGGGTAGTGTAGGTTGTGGTGGGTGGGGTAATGTGGGTGTTGGTGGCTGGG
Source organism: Cherax quadricarinatus (assembly GCF_038502225.1). Taxonomy (NCBI): domain Eukaryota; kingdom Metazoa; phylum Arthropoda; class Malacostraca; order Decapoda; family Parastacidae; genus Cherax; species Cherax quadricarinatus. Next base: position 17,629,989 of record NC_091315.1, read on the forward strand.
TAGTGTGGGTGGTGGTGGGGTAGTGTGGGTGGTGAGATGGTAGTGTGGGTGTTGGTGGGGTAGTGTGGGTGGTGTCATGTAGGTGGTGGCAGGGTAGTGTGGGTGGTGGTGGGGTTATGTGGGTGATGGCAGGGTAGTGTGGGTGTTAGTGAGGTAGTGCAGGTGGTGGTTGAGTAGTGTGGGTGGTGGTGTTATGTAGGTGGTGGTAGGGTAGTATGGGTGGTGGTAGGGCAGTGTGGGTGGTGGTGGGGTAGTGTGGGTGGTGGTGGGGTACTGTGGGTGGTGGTGGGGGAGTGTGGGTGGTGGTGGGGAGTGTGGGTGGTGGCATGGTAGTGTGGGTGTTAGTGGGGTAGTGTGGGTGGTGGGGTAATGTGGATGGTGGTGGGGTAGTGTGGGTGGTGATATGGTGATAGTGTGGGTGGTGGTAGGGTAGTGTGGGTGGTGATATGGTGGTAGTGTGGGTGGTGGTGGGGTAGTGTGGGAGTTGGTGGGGTAGTGCGGGTGGTGGTGGGGTAATATGGGTGTTGGTGGGGTAGTGTGGGTGGTGGTGGGGTTATATGGGTGTTGGTGGGGTAGTGTGGGTGGTGGTTGAGTAGTGTGGATGGTGGTAGTGTCATGTAGGTGGTGGCAGGGTAGTTTGGGTGTTAGTGGGGTAGTGCGGGTGGTGGTGGGGTAGTGTAGGTTGTGGTGGGTGGGGTAGTATAGGTGTTGGTGGCAGGGTAGTGTGGGTGGTGGTGGGATAGTGTGGGTGTTGGTAGGGTAGTGTGGCTGGTAAGAAGGTAGTGTAGATAGTGTGTTAGTGGAGTAGCAGGGGGGTGGTAGTGGGGTAGTAGCGGCGTGGTAGTGGGGTAGCAGCGGGGTGGTAGTGGGGTAGAAGGGGGTGGTTGTGGGGTAGCAGCGGGGTGGTAGTGGGGTAGCAGGGGGTGGTTGTGGGGTAGCGGCGTGCTAGTGGGGTAGCAGCGGGGTGGTAGTGGGGTAGCAGGGAGTGGTAGTGGGTTGGCAGCGGGGTGGTACTTTGGGTTTTTTCTGTACGTCTTCAGTGTTTTCTACTTTGTCACCTCAAGCAGCGCACATCTAATGACGTAACACGTCTAATAGTCACTCCAGTGCAGTTCCAGGTATTATCCAACATATCCGGTGTGAATTTCTCTATGCTATCATATACTTTAATACAGAGAGTTCTAATGTCTGCTGCTGACATCTGTAAAACAGTCCTTCACAAACCCACCACCAGAACCCTAAAGGCGTGATATCAGGGAACCATTGGGAAGAATGAAAAGGGTCTTTAATGGGATCCCTCATGTCCAGTCCATCAGCCCATTACGCTGTCGTATGCAAAGAACAGCATTTTCATTTCTTTTACTACGTTGTTGGAAAAAATGAAATCGAATAAGGACTTGGCGGACACGCTACACATCAGCTGGACTTACCTCCAGGTGGTGGCAGTTGTGGATTTGCTCTGTTCACTGTTGACAGTTTGATCACTCTATCACTGATGCTAGCTATCTAAGATTTTCTGTTCATCTTCAAGATATTGAGCGCTGTACGGCAGCTTAAAGCAAACACGGGAAATAAAGCTGTAGATGCTGAAGCCAAAGGGCAATTATAAGGAGAAGGGAGATGGAACAAGACCGCGGCAATTAAATTCGATATATCAGATCCGCCTCTGATTAAAGGACATAGACAACATCCACACTAAAGATTTCACTCTCAGGGAAAAGCTGACTCAACATAACAGCGAGTTTGGAAGAGCTCGAAAATAGAGACGATGAGCTCTTAAATAATCAGATCAATTTATCATAACATGCTGGACGGTTAGCATGAAGACGTAATTTCAAGCGGTCCTTCAACACGTGATATTTTGCAAAGGATTGAGCTTCATTAAGTCTACCACGAATTAGCGTGGCCCGTCAACCTTCACTTCGTGAAGATGACCCATACACAAGCTGGCCTTGGGTGAGTGGAGCAGTGGACCCCACAAGACGATGGAACAGACACATAGGAAGACAGGGAGAACAAAATGACGAGGAAGACAGAAGAGAATCTATAAAATTATGAATTCATAGATTACAAAGGTGTGATGAAGATGAGCGATGGAAAATCTCGGATTCACTTCCAACGGTGAGAGCTCTGTGAGTCCATGAAGTTCACGGAAGAGTACACCAGTAACGAAGGCAGAATTTACTGCGGCACTCTCATTGGGAGGAGACATTAATCTTCTCATCAAGACCAACAGAGACAAATGTAGTGCAAAGGAATGCACAATTGCTTGTCAAAGCGTACCCGAGACAAAATATTTTTCCCGTTCGTCATTTGATTCTAGTATATGCTATCCTCCTCCTGGGATCAAACGTTGTATGAATTCCTACGTGTTCAGCGCTTTTCACATGAACCTTTGATTCTAGTATTGTCACTTCTAGACGTAACTTTGGATCAATGAGGCACAGTACTAGAGTTGTTAGATGACTACACTAAGTGGACACACCAATGTATTTGCTAATTTTAGAGCAATGTTGAAAGCAATACATGATATCTGAGGAAAGAACATCAGTCCTGTGGCCAAACAGTGAATGAAATATATTTCAAATTTATTAATTTCGTGTTAGTTCCAATCAGTAATGAAAAAGACGCAAGTGCAATTCAGATTCTTATTATGACAACGTTTCACTCTTTGTAGAGATTTATGAAACTAAACGTTTCACAATGAAAGCTTATATTTGACCTCTGTCTATTCTTCATTGCTATCGGCAGTACGCCTTTGTATCTTCCAATCAGATAAGGCCTCAGAGGGCCTCTGTAGGCCTACTCTCTAACGTTTCTCCATGCCCCCTTCCTGTCTTCTGGTCTTCGTTTTTTCTCGCTGAGTTGTGACTTGACGGTGATCCAGAACGGACCGAAACGTCGTCACAAGATTCCTCTCCTAAGTGTAAGTTATTCCTCGAGAAGCGAGGAATGGTTCCTCGAGTATGATTTATTTAAATAGTCAACTAACATGCAAAAATGTATCCTCCAAGCATTCAAAATTAAATTCTGAAACATTTACAGAAAGAACTGAAAACCAGATTAATAAAGTCAAATATATATTTCACTTCATTTCAATACATGTTTATGAATGAATCGAAGACACACGTCCACATATAATAGTTTTTTTCAGGCTCACTGAACAGTTTACCAACGTCAACAGTGTTGGGATAAATGAGTCAACATTAATGTAATCCTCACGCCCGAGGCTAAACTATAACTGTAAACCTATTGCAAGAGGTTACAACAAATCTATAAACCTGATAAACGAGGTTCAAACATAAAAAAAAATGTTGATGCAGATCGAGTAAAGAGGTTTTTTTCATTTAAAAAAAACTCTGGGTTCTTAATCCATTGATGGCGATGTCTTCCAGGGATCCCAAGTAATAGTAATGCAGCTTCAAGGATAATTATTATAGTTAAGGGGAAAGTGCTAAATCCGTAGCCATTTTTTGTATAAAAAGGATTAATGGAGAAAGAGTCCTTCAGCAGCACCAAAACACCCTCCTAGAAGGGTCAGTTGTAATACACTAGTTGTCGAACACACTTTTGTTTTTGCTGAACCTGAAGTTTTATGGTAAATTGTTTCAGAATAAATTAATCTTTCAGGTGTGTCTACTGATAATTCAGAGGGTGTCACTGTCGCCCCTCAGCAATTTGAATATTCCAAGATGGCTGCCAAGACGGTCACTGGTTACATGTAAATTCAAAGAAGCATATACATATCTGAATGAAAGTATTCTGTTGCATTGCCCAAACTCGTAACTTTACCTCCGATTGTTGGGACGATCAATGAAAATGTGTACAGGGTCCATTCTGAAGCGTGCAGATGGAGGCTCTGCCTGATGGACCACCACATCTACGTCCACTGAAATTTGAGTGGGAGAAGAACCCTCTGTGGTGTCTGTCCCTTTACTTCAGGATGTTCAGGTTGCACCACCAGAGGTTCTGAAATTGATCCTCTGCAGTTGCAGCAGTGATGTGATCAACCTTGCTGATCACATCACTGTTGCTCTATGTTTTGCAAGTGTGGGGGATCTGACAGTCGTTTAAACCACGTGACGAAGGAGAATATGGAAGATGACGTAGAGGAGCTCGTGATAAAGATAATTGAAATGATTCGTAGGATTTAGTTTATTAGTATCATAGCTAATAGTTTAGTGTTAGGGGAAAACGTTCATTGTTAGGGAAGCAGGAAAAAGCCCTTAGCTGAGACTCGACCCCTGTAACCTCAGTTAAGCGAGTACAGTTAGGCCAATACACAAGAAAAAGGCCAAGTGCCTATCATAAAAATAATGCATTCACAACTTACCATAAAGCTGCCAGATGGAAGGCAACTTTGTCCCCTAACACATGACTAATATCTCACCTTAGACGTCTGGACAGTAAACGATGTGTCGCATTGAAATTGCTCGTGCCGTGGTTATGGATGGTCCGCCATTGTAAGTCATCAGTACTCCAGTAATTTCTTGGTTCGACATGTAAACTTTCCTCCTACCATCGACTTCTTTCGACCTGCTCTTTATTGTACAATATTGGCTGGTAAGGAGTAGCAGAGTCCCTCTGACGGTCTTAGTGACCCCCAGCAACGATTCTCCTAATTTCTGGGTAATGGGTTCACTCAGCTTTGCTCCTGTAAACAATTCCCAGCCTCTCTTAAAATAGGTCGAACAAGTTTTTTTGCAACATCTCTTCTTAAATTGATCTCTGAATAACTTTCCTTCTTAATGAAGAGACAGAGTAATCCCGCTGCACGTGATGTGAACTTCAGTGAAGTTCACTACTTAGTTAACTCTTGTTTATTCCAGTAATTTTAGCGTGTATTTAAAATACTTATTAATTTCGGCTGCCTGAGCCGCTAATTTACACTGCTTGTGCAGTATATCTTGCTAGCCCCTCAAGGGAGGTTCCTTGATGCTGGTGAGGAGCTCTTGATCTAGGGAATTGGATCTGAGCTCCAGTTCCCTGAATTGAGCTTAAATGCCTTCCTCCCCCCCTACAGGTGTTGTATAACCCCTGTGGGTTTAGCGCTCCCGCATGATTATTATAATAATAATTTTGCAGCTTCCTCAGCACATTACAATATGGTTATCAAAGGCATTTGTCTATAGTTTGTAGGTGTGTGTGTGTGTGTGTGTGTGTGTGTGTGTGTGTGTGTGTGTGTGTGTGTGTGTGTGTGTGTGTGTGTGTGTGTGTGTGTGTGTGAGACTGAGCGTGTTTGTATGTTTATATGTATATGTGTGTGGCATGAGTGTTAATGTTGATATTATGATTATTAATATATTCACGGGAAGCGCTAAAATCGTAAGAGTCATGCAACTTCTGGGCAATGGAAGGTAATCAGTTTTGATCCAAGGAAGAAGCAAGCTTAATCTTTCGTTAATAACATGTACTGTTCACCATCTACTACCAAGGTAGTGACTTAAGTCCCTTGAGAACGTATCTTGTGCCGTTCTTCACTATCCAACACTTGTGTCCCTTTGAACGTAACTTTTGCAATTTTTGACAACCCATCACTCGTGCTCAATCAGACGTCTGACGTAACTTCTGCAGATCTTGACAACCCAATACTTACCTGGAGTATACCTGGAGAGGGTTTCGGGGATCAGGTCTCCTGGTGGATCAGAGTCTGATCAACCAGGCTGTTACTGTTGACCGCACGCAGACCGACGTACGAACTACAGGTACTGCCTATTCAGCGCCTTCTTGAAGACAGCAGGGGGTCTGTTGGTAATCCCCCTTATGTATGCTGGGAGACAGTTGAACAGTCTTGGGCCCCCGACACTTATTGTGTTGTCTCTTAGCGTACTTGTGGCATCCCTGCTTTTCATTGGGAAGATGATGCATCTCCTGCCCAGTCTTTTGTGTCCCTTCTGAAGGTAATTTCTGCACTTCTTGACAGCCCAACACTTGTGTCCCTTCTGAAGGTAACTTCTGCACTTCTTGACAGCCCAACACTTGTGTCCCTTCTGAAGGTAACTTCTGCACTTCTTGGCAACCCAACACTTGTGTCCCTTCTGAAGGTAACTTCTGCACTTCTTGACAACCCAACACTTGTGTCCCTTCTGAAGGTAACTTCTGCACTTCTTGACAGCCCAACACTTGTGTCCCTTCTGAAGGTAACTTCTGCACTTCTTGGCAACCCAACACTTGTGTCCCTTCTGAAGGTAACTTATGCACTTCTTGACAACCCAACACTTGTGTCCCTTCTGAAGGTAACTTCTGCACTTCTTGACAACCCAACACTTGTGTCCCTTCTGAAGGTAACTTCTGCACTTCTTGGCAGCCCAACACTTGTGCCCCTTCTGAAGGTAACTTCTGCACTTCTTGACAACCCAACACTTGTGTCCCTTCTGAAGGTAACCTCTGCACTTCTTGACAACCTAACACTTGTGTCCCTTCTGAAGGTAACTTCTGCACTTCTTGATAACCCAACACTTGTGTCCCTTCTGAAGGTAACTTCTGCACTTCTTGACAACCCAACACTTGTGTCCCTTCTGAAGGTAACTTCTGCACTTCTTGACAACCTAACACTTGTGTCCCTTCTGAAGGTAACTTCTGCACTTCATGACAACCCAACACTTGTGTCCCTTCTGAAGGTAACTTCTGCACTTCTTGGCAACCCAACACTTGTGTCCCTTCTGAAGGTAACTTATGCACTTCTTGACAACCCAACACTTGTGTCCCTTCTGAAGGTAACTTCTGAACTTCTTGACAACCTAACACTTGTGTCCCTTCTGAAGGTAACTTCTGCACTTCTTGATAACCCAACACTTGTGTCCCTTCTGAAGGTAACTCCTGCACTTCTTGACAACCCAACACTTGTGTCCCTTCTGAAGGTAACTTCTGCACTTCTTGGCAACCCAACACTTGTGTCCCTTCTGAAGGTAACTTCTGCACTTCTTGACAACCCAACACTTGTGTCCCTTCTGAAGGTAACTTCTGCACTTCTTGGCAGCCCAACACTTGTGCCCCTTCTGAAGGTAACTTCTGCACTTCTTGGCAGCCCAACACTTGTGCCCCTTCTGAAGGTAACTTCTGCACTTCTTGACAACCCAACACTTGTGTCCCTTCTGAAGGTAACTTCTGAACTTCTTGGCAGCCCAACACTTGTGCCCCTTCTGAAGGTAACTTCTGCACTTCTTGACAACCCAACACTTGTGTCCCTTCTGAAGGTAACTTCTGAACTTCTTGACAACCTAACACTTGTGTCCCTTCTGAAGGTAACTTCTGCACTTCTTGACAACCCAACACTTGTGTCCCTTCTGAAGGTAACTTCTGCACTTCTTGGCAACCCAACACTTGTGTCCCTTCTGAAGGTAACTTCTGCACTTCTTGACAACCCAACACTTGTGTCCCTTCTGAAGGTAACTTCTGCACTTCTTGGCAACCCAACACTTGTGTCCCTTCTGAAGGTAACTTATGCACTTCTTGACAACCCAACACTTGTGTCCCTTCTGAAGGTAACTTCTGCACTTCTTGACAACCCAACACTTGTGTCCCTTCTGAAGGTAACTTCTGAACTTCTTGACAACCTAACACTTGTGTCCCTTCTGAAGGTAACTTCTGCACTTCTTGATAACCCAACACTTGTGTCCCTTCTGAAGGTAACTTATGCACTTCTTGACAACCCAACACTTGTGTCCCTTCTGAAGGTAACTTCTGCACTTCTTGACAACCCAACACTTGTGTCCCTTCTGAAGGTAACTTCTGCACTTCTTGACAACCTAACACTTGTGTCCCTTCTGAAGGTAACTTCTGCACTTCTTGACAGCCCAACACTTGTGTCCCTTCTGAAGGTAACTTCTGCACTTCTTGGCAACCCAACACTTGTGTCCCTTCTGAAGGTAACTTCTGCACTTCTTGGCAGCCCAACACTTGTGTCCCTTCTGAAGGTAACTTCTGCACTTCTTGGCAACCCAACACTTGTGTCCCTTCTGAAGGTAACTTCTGCACTTCTTGACAACCCAACACTTGTGTCCCTTCTGAAGGTAACTTCTGCACTTCTTGGCAGCCCAACACTTGTGTCCCTTCTGAAGGTAACTTCTGCACTTCTTGGCAGCCCAACACTTGTGTCCCTTCTGAAGGTAACTTCTGCACTTCTTGACAGCCCAACACTTGTGCCCCTTCTGAAGGTAACTTCTGCACTTCTTGACAACCCAACACTTGTGTCCCTTCTGAAGGTAACTTCTGCACTTCTTGACAACCTAACACTTGTGTCCCTTCTGAAGGTAACTTCTGCACTTCTTGATAATCCAACACTTGTGTCCCTTCTGAAGGTAACTTCTGCACTTCTTGACAACCCAACACTTGTGTCCCTTCTGAAGGTAACTTCTGCACTTCTTGACAACCTAACACTTGTGTCCCTTCTGAAGGTAACTTCTGCACTTCTTGACAGCCCAACACTTGTGTCCCTTCTGAAGGTAACTTCTGCACTTCTTGGCAACCTAACACTTGTGTCCCTTCTGAAGGTAACTTCTGCACTTCTTGACAACCTAACACTTGTGTCCCTTCTGAAGGTAACTTCTGCACTTCTTGGCAGCCCAACACTTGTGTCCCTTCTGAAGGTAACTTCTGCACTTCTTGATAACCCAACACTTGTGTCCCTTCTGAAGGTAACTTCTGCACTTCTTGGCAGCCCAACACTTGTGTCCCTTCTGAAGGTAACTTCTGCACTTCTTGACAACCCAACACTTGTGTCCCTTCTGTAGGTAACTTCTGCACTTCTTGGCAGCCCAACACTTGTGTCCCTTCTGAAGGTAACTTCTGCACTTCTTGATAACCCAACACTTGTGTCCCTTCTGAAGGTAACTTCTGCACTTCTTGATAACCCAACACTTGTGTCCCTTCTGAAGGTAACTTCTGCACTTCTTGATAACCCAACACTTGTGTCCCTTCTGTAGGTAACTTCTGCACTTCTTGATAACCCAACAAGCTTCAGAAAACGAGAGTTTGCATGGTGTGAGGAGAAGCGTTTTGGAGAGCGATTTTTTTTTATGCGAGAGATTTCTGGAGAGGAAGCTGATTTCTAAAGTTGGTACTTTTTAATAGAAAGCTCTTCTTTTGTAGGGGTGAATTCTAGGAAGGAAGCTCTTTTTCGTAGGGGCACCTGTGGGGAAGAGGCTTTTTGGTGAGGGGGGGGAGCTAGTTCTGGGAAAGAAGCTCCTTTGGGTAGCAGAAGTAGAAGTTCTGGGGAAGGAAGGCCATTTTTTCAAGGAAAAGTTTCATATCTTTGCTGTCCTGAAAACGGTAAACATCAGAAACTTCAGCAGAATCACTCGACACATTCCCCAAGGCACCATGATATGCTGAAAAACTTCAGCTTTAAAACAAACTCTCGGGAAACTTCTCTGAAGTCAATATATATATATTTTTTAATAGATAATTCAATGCTATTAGTTTGTCAGGGATAAAACCTATTGGCCTGAGGTGTCACCTGTTGCTAGACTCATATAGAAAAACCTCGACCTTCCCTGAGGCTTCCATGCTGGTCAACCTATTTTTCTTTCTATTTTATAATTTTTTTTATAAATGATATTGAATTTATTTTTGCAATGAAATATGAAAAATTCGACAAAAGCTCAAAATTTAAAAACTTTTTCTTCAAACCTAAACTCACTCACTCTCTCTCTCTCTCTCTCTCTCTCTCTCTCTCTCTCTCTCTCTCTCTCTCTCTCTATCTATCTATCTATCTATCTATCTATATATATATATATATATATATATATATATATATATATATATATATATATATATATATATATATATATAATGTCGTGCTGAATAGATAAAATTTGCGATTTTGGCTTAAATAGCAACGCTCTTCTTGCCGAATAAGGAAAGCGGAAATTTATGTATGCAGTAATTTCGCAAAAATCATTCTGAACTTAACGAAAAAAAATCAGTTTTTGTTTATTATTAAATTATTTTAAACGTATCTAAAATATATTTACCTAGTTGGGTTAGGCTAAATTACATTGTGCTTGTTATAATAAGGTCAGGTAAGTTTTCTCGGGCTTTTTTGGTACAAAATTATTAATTTTCACATTAACATAAATGAAAAAAATGTTTTTAAATATATAAGAGAAAATTTTAGAAAGGACATAATTTTAAACGAGTTCTTGCTAATTGACCAATTTTACCTATTCGTCATATATACATGCCGTGCCTAATAGGTAAAACTGTCAAATTAGCAAGAACTCATTTAAAATTAAGTCCTTTTTAAAAATTTTCTCTTACACGTTTAAAGATATATTTTCATTAATGTTAATGTAAAAATTTATAGTTTTGCACCAAAAGGAACTTAGAAAACTTACCTAACCTTATTATAACAAGAACAATTTATTTTAGCCTAACCAAACTAAATATATTTCAGATTTGTTTACAATAATTTAATACTAAACAAACACAGTGAAATATATTTTTTTCGTTAGGTTCAGAATGATTTTGGCGAAATTATTGCATACACAAATTTTCACTTGTCCTATAGCCAAGATCGCAAGTTCTGCCTATTCGGCACGACACACACACACGTATGTATGTGTATATATATATATATATATATATATATATATATAATGAAAATTTTGTTTTGACATAACGTTTTTGAAAAAAATCCGTTTAACACTCAGTAGGTCAGTGACAATCTTCATAAAACACGAGGATTTCAGGTCACCCTTAATAATCAGGTAACTCGTGGTAATCAGGTATCACTGTGGAACCCAGATCTCTCCTAAATGAAGACTACTGACATATGGGAGACGCTAATCTCTCTCTCTCGTTCTTAATTGAAGAACGTGAAGCTGCCATCATTATTTTATTCCATAGATCAAACCTGATTACCTTCCAATAACCAGGAAGTGTTTGACTCAGATGGGTTTAGCACTTCCCCAAGGAATAATAACAGAGAACAATTCAAGCCACTACAAAATGCAATACAAACAACTGTAGGGAACAATATAAGTCACTACAAAGAACAACACAATCCACTACAGAAAGTAAAACAGACCTCTGTAGGGAGCAACACCACATACATTACAGAGTACTGTAAAAGGATAAACAGAGTAATACATGCAGCCACATAGAACTCCTGACCGTCAATAGACCAAAAATCTAATATTTTTTTTAGTCTTGAGTCCCAGGAGATGTAACTCACGAGTGTTGTAGCAACCAACAGCAACAACCGACGCAGCAGCATACAAAGCTGCAGCCAGAGCAGAAGCAGTAGTAGTAGTAGTAGTAGCAACAGCAGCAGCATCAACAGCAGAAGCAGCAACAATAGAAATCGCGGAACGGGTGGGGTTTGAATCCATGGCGAGTGAGTCGTAAAACTCTAGGTCAGTGTGAAAGCCACTTGGCCAGTTGGCTATAAGATAAATTCAACTAGGTATATTTCTATACGCCATAGCAGAAGCAGCAACAATAGCAGCACTCTGGATATGGTCTGGGTTCAGCAACACCTCGCATGCGTCAGTGAGGCTTCATGTGTTGAATTTCCCATGTGTATAGTGCTGGAGATGAGCAGACTTCGAGTTTCCCTACAACTTGGCGCACGTCTTAATTAAACACTGCTTCCTGGCATCAATAATCCCGCAGAGGATCCAAACAAAGGAGCAAAGAAAGCTTGTTTAAGGATTAGTTCGAAAACGAGAGGAAAAATGAAGAATTTTACTGAAGTTTGAGTATAACTGTCGAAGTTTGTGTTGCCACCAAGAACGTTTTACAGCGTGTTTGTTTGTAGGCTCAGCGGCGTCCTGAAGAAGGATCAGAAACTCCCACGGAGGATCAGGGGCATACCGGAGGAGGATCAAAACTCCCACTTACGTTAAGAGCCGTCTTCAAGATGGCTCAAAAACTCCCACGTAGACACTAGTGTCTTGAAGAATCAAAAACGCCCAGGAAGGCTCAGCGGCATCCTGAAGGAGAATCAGAATCTTCCAAGTAGGATCAGATTTGTCTTGAGGAATCGAAAACTCCCATGTAGGTTCACAAACGTCTGGGAAGAAAGGAAAAAAAGGTTTCGCCTGAGATTCTCGACATCCTGTGTATGAGGTAACCAAAATAAGTGGCAAATTAAGCACTGAAGACTGATTACTATCAGCCTAACTATTCTTGTAGCTATAAATACTAAGATGGGATACCACCAGAACAGCTGCTCTTCTAACTACAAATACTGCTTCTGTAAGTACGAACACTGAAGAGTGATCAAGAGCACACACAGCTCTACTCTTGCAACTACAGACACTGATTACAGGACACCTCGAGTATTGCTGTGATCCTGTAGTCATAAACACTGAAGACGGGACATGACTAACAGCATGGTTCCTGTAACTGCAAATGGGTAACCACCTAAACATAGGTTATCACACACACACATCACCTATCTAGTGAAAGAGATTGGAGGCTTTATCAATGACAGCAGAGTCAAGGAACCTAAAGCTCACAATAAACAACATTTAAGAGGAACCACAATCAACGTTACATAAACAAAATAATATATGAAGAGAAATTAGCGAAAAAAAATTACCTAAGGAATCAACGATGGGGTTAGAAGGATAAATTGCATGATCACTGCATGGAAGATGCTCAGGTGAGCCATGATAACATTATACAAGATACTCAGTGGTAGTGACAAAGTGGATAGACACACTGCAAAAGTTTTATGGGACCAGGATGAAGAAAAATAAATGGAAGCTGAACGGGGATACGAGAGAGAACTAGTGAACAGCGGGAAAGTGTAATGCTCAAGACGGAGTGAGTGAAGACTGACTCCGTGTACGAATTCTAATGCCAACGCGACAGTCTGTGCATGAGACACGACCCAGGAGCTGGAGATGTACCCACTAGAAGACAATAATTGGTCAGTTAAACATACAGACAAGCAAGCAAGCAAGGTACACAATATAGGAAACTGGAGAATAAACAAGAATTACGAAGGATTGAAGGAAGACTGACATGAATATAAGAAAAACATAAGAAAGAGGAAGAAACTGAAAATGGTAGACAAGAGCAAAATATAACCAAATCTTTTAGTAAATTTTTGTAAAAAAAAAAATAGTGACTGCTAAAGGCAAATAGAAAGAAGGACAAAGACAAACTTATTAAAGATTAGGAAGAAATTAAAACAAAGTTTCAGCGTTGACAGTAGATGATTTTAACGTAAAAAATTTGAGTCCCAGACAGATAGCTGTAATGAAGTATATTTAAAAAGTAAAAACAAAATAAAAGAATTACCTTAAGATACTGAAGGATACATAGATTTTGTTAGATTTCACTACAAGAGGAAAAATGACAAGATGACACACTGCATCAATATTTTTAGAAAATGGAGACAGGGAAAATCCTTCAACCTATAGACCATTTTCGTTGACATTTATTGTAAAAATATTGAAAAAAAAGAGAGGGAAGTGGATAAAATATTTGGAGAGCAAAAGCTATTTAATAACAGTTCAGTTTCATGTCTGTAAATTCATTTATATAAAATGAATTGAAATATTTCTACAGTCGCGAAAGTGTTCAAGAAAGAAATGGATGGTGAGATTGTGTTAATCCAGACTTGAACAAAATTTGTGATAGTTCCCCATTAAACACTAATTTGGAAATCTTTAAATGAGTGAGAAATGGAAGACTAACTAGTATAATAGATGAGAGATTTTCCTTTGAGAGGAAAATGTTAACATTGACGAAAGGAGATGTGTTTCATTCCTGCCCCGTTAATATTTTTGATCTATAGAAATGGCTTACCAGATAAAAGGCAGAAAATTGCATAGATGTGTCACCAGATGCAAAAATCTTTAGTAAAGTGAAAAAAATGAAAATTACTGAGTAAGAGGAGTGATGGATGGTAAGATTTAATGTAAATAAAATGACATGTAATGAAAGTGGGAGACAGCGTAATGAGACCAAGTGGAATGTGTAGTGTGAAACATTGAGGGTACCAGGGAGTCTACCAGGTACCAGGGAGTCTACCAGGTACCAGGGAGTCTACCAGGGAGTCTACCAGGTACCAGGGAGTCTACCAGGTACCAGGGAGTCGACCAGGTACCAGGGAGTCTACCAGGGAGTCTACCAGGTACCAGGGAGTCTACCAGGTACCAGGGAGTCGACCAGGTACCAGGGAGTTTACCAGGGAGTCTACCAGGTACCAGGGAGTCTACCAGGGAGTCTACCAGGTACCAGAGAGTCTACCAGGTACCAGAGAGAGAGTTTACCAGGTGTTCACAAAACGAATTGTGATAGGAAGATCGTGTAAAGGAAAATGTGAGAAAGTTAAATCCAACACTGGCGAACCTACTTAAATCCAACACTGGCGAACCTACTTAAATCCAACACTGGCGAACCTACTTAAATCCAGCACTGGCGAACCTACTTAAATCCAACACTGGCGAACCTACTTAAATCCAACACTGGCGAACCTACTTAAATCCAACACTGGCGAACCTACTTAAATCCAGCACTGGCGAACCTACTTAAATCCAACACTGGCGAACCTACTTAAATCCAACACTGGCGAACCTACTTAAATCCAGCACTGGCGAACCTACTTAAATCCAACACTGGCGAACCTACTTAAATCCAACACTGGCGAACCTACTTAAATCCAACACTGGCGAACCTACTTAAATCCAGCACTGGCGAACCTACTTAAATCCAACACTGGCGAACCTACTTAAATCCAACACTGGCGAACCTACTTAAATCCAGCACTGGCGAACCTACTTAAATCCAGCACTGGCGAACCTACTTAAATCCAACACTGGCGAACCTACTTAAATCCAGCACTGGCGAACCTACTTAAATCCAACACTGGCGAACCTACTTAAATCCAGCACTGGCGAACCTACTTAAATGCAACACTGGCGAACCTACTTAAATACAACACTGGCGAACCTACTTAAATACAACACTGGCGAACCTACTTAAATACAACACTGGCGAACCTACTTAAATACAACACTGGCGAACCTACTTAAATCCAGCACTGGCGAACCTACTTAAATCCAGCACTGGCGAACCTACTTAAATCCAACACTGGCGAACCTACTTAAATCCAACACTGGCGAACCTACTTAAATCCAACACTGGCGAACCTACTTAAATACAACATTGACGAACCTACTTAATTCCAACACTGACGAACCTACTTAATTCCAACACTGACGAACCTACTTAAATACAACACTGACGAACCTACTTAAATACAACACTGACGAACCCACTTAAATACAACACTGACGAACCCACTTAAATACAACACTGACGAACCCACTTAAATACAACACTGACGAACCCACTTAAATACAACACTGACGAACCCACTTAAATACAACACTGACGAGCCCACTTAAATACAACACTGACGAACCTACTTAAATACAACACTGACGAACCCACTTAAATACAACACTGACGAGCCCACTTAAATACAACACTGGAGAACCTCAAAATGGCTTTCAAATTCCTGGATAAAAGAAAAAATTAAAATAAGCTGTTGACATCAGTTGTTTTCTTGAAGATGTCGCAGGAACATCATAAACCTGAGTACGTTTGATGCGCGTGAGGGTGGGGGTGGCTCTAGATCCAAGGGATTGGACTTGTCCTTCTTTACCTTGGATCGAATCTGATTGCCTCCTGTTCCCCCAGGCGCTGTATGACCCCTGTGTGTTTAGCACTCTCCCCGTCAATGTAAAAAATTATAATAATCTTCACTCGCGTGGAAAATACATCATTTGGATGCAGCAAAACTGTTTACCGTCTCAGTTTACCGTCTCAGTTTACCGTCTCAGTTTACCGTCTCAGTTTACTGTCTCAGTTTACCGTCTCAGTTTACCGTCTCAGTTTACCGTCTCAGTTTACTGTCTCAGTTTACCGTCTCAGTTTACCGTCTCAGTTTACCGTCTCAGTTTACCGTCTCAGTTTACTGTCTCAGTTTACTGTCTCAGTTTACTGTCTCAGTTTACTGTCTCAGTTTACCGTCTCAGTTTACCGTCTCAGTTTACTGTCTCAGTTTACCGTCTCAGTTTACTGTCTCAGTTTACTGTCTCAGTTTACTGTCTCAGTTTACTGTCTCAGTTTACTGTCTCAGTTTACTGTCTCAGTTTACTGTCTCAGTTTACCGTCTCAGTTTACTGTCTCAGTTTACCGTCTCAGTTTACTGTCTCAGTTTACCGTCTCAGTTTACTGTCTCAGTTTACTGTCTCAGTTTACTGTCTCAGTTTACTGTCTCAGTTTACTGTCTCAGTTTACCGTCTCAGTTCACTGTCTCAGTTCACTGTCTCAGTTCACTGTCTCAGTTTAACAAATGTATTCTTTTTGGTTTAGTCTTCTTGGTTCATGCTCTGTACCACATCCTTGTTATTTTAGTGTGTGTGTGTACTCGCCTAGTTGTACTCGCCTAGTTGTACTCGCCTAGTTGTACTCGCCTAGTTGTACTCGCCTAGTTGTACTCGCCTAGTTGTGGTTGCAGGGATCGATTCATAGCTCCTGGCCCCGCCTCTTCACTGGCCACTTCCACTACTGGGTCTTTCTTAAAGCTATGTATGGATCCTGCCTCCACTACATCGCTTCCCAAACTGTTCCACTTCCTGACAACTCTGTGACTGAAGAAATACTTCCTAACATCCCTGTGATTCATCTGAGTCTTCAACTTCCAACTGCGACCCCTGGTTGCTTGTCCCATCTCTGGAACATCCTGTCTTTGTCCACCTTATCAATTCCTCTCAGTATTTTATATGTCGTTATCATGTCCCCCCTATCACTCCTGTCCTCCAGTGTCGTAAGGTTGATTTCCCTTAACCTCTCCTCGTAGGACATACCTCTTAGCTCTGGGACTAGTCTTGTTGCAAACCTTTGCACTTTCTCTAGTTTATTTACGTGCTTGGCTAGGTGTGGGTGCCAAACTGGTGCCGCATACTCCAATATGGGCCTAACGTACACGGTGTACAGGGTCCTGAATGATTCCTTATTAAGATGGCGGAATGCTGTTCTGAGGTTTGTTAGGCGCCCCTATGCTGCGGCAGTTATTTGGATGATGTGTGTGTGTGTGTGTGTGTGTGTGTGTGTGTGTGTGTGTGTGTGTGTGTGTGTGTGTGTGTGTGTGTGTGTGTGTGTGTGTGTGTGCGCGCGCGCTTGCGCGTGTGCGTGCGCGCTTGCGCGTGTGCGAGCGAGTGCCCGGCCTCTCCTATATGTGGTTGCAGGGGTCGAGTCACACATGGCCTCACCTCTTCGCTGGTCGCTGCTAGGTCCACACTCTCCTGGCTCCAAGAACCTTATCGTACCTCTTCTTAAAAATATATATGGATCCTGCCTCTACTATTTCATTCTCCATATTGTTCCACTTTCTGACAACTCTAAGGCTGAATAAATACTTTCTAATATCCCTATGACTCACCCGAGTTTTCAACTTCCAGTTGCCTTCGTCTTCCTGTGTCCCGTCTGTGAAAGATTCTGTCCCTCTCCACCTTGTCAATTCCTCTCAGTATTTTATACGTCGTAATCATGTATCCTCCAGGCTATCATGTCCTCCAGTATCCTCAGGTTAAATTCCTATAACCTCCCCTCATAGGACATACCCTTTAGCTCCGGGACTATTCGTGTTGCATACTTTTTCACTAAGTCACTTTGACTTCTCTGTGTTATCCTGGTAATCTACACATATGCTGATATGTATGACAATTTGTTTAACTGTATTTGTGTACCTGTACCTTGACTACGTGTGTGTGTGTGTGTGTGTGTGTGTGTGTGTGTGTGTGTGTGTGTGTGTGTGTACGTACTTGCTCAGTATCCTCTTCCTGTGTCTTCTTCTAAATAAAAGTCTCGCAGATAGACTTTATCAATAAAATATGTTTTGTTCTCGATAACAAACTCACTTGAAGTAAACCGAAAAAAAAAAATGGTTTCAGTGGATTTTTACCTTCGAGGTGAGGCAGCTTCTGCGAGGCTGTGTCACCACAATGACGCGGAAGTCTAAGATTGTTCGTCCCCCTCATCTCAAGACAACCCCCTCTCCCCCCATCAACCTCCTACGCTCAAAACAACCTGGTTATCTTTCCCAGGGCCACTCCCTCGTCTCAACCTGTCCCCCTTCCTCTCCTCTCAGAAGAAACAGCTCCCTGCCCCCTCTAAAGACAGTCTTTTCCCGCCCCCTCCCCTCAAGAGAATCCTCCTCTGCCTCCTCCTCTCAAGACAATCTTCCTCCACCCCCTCCTCTCAAGACTGTGCACCTACTCCTTCCTCCCTGGCGACCACACTGATTACTTACAAACAAGTGGAAAGAAATTGTATAAAACACTAACACGATGCATAAAAACAGACACAGTATAATGCGATCCTTTGACAACGTTCCGCCCACACAGTGGGCTTTATCAACTCGCAGATAGATCTATCTACCCTGGTGATCTGTTTATGACTTGACAAATCCCACTGTGTGGGAGAAGCCATATTAATAAAGTCTCGCGTGATACTACATTTGTGTGTCTAACCAAACAGGTGTCAGTGTATGAGACACACATTTACTGCTCTCTTAAAAATGCAGTCTGATACAGTAATAAATCATCCTGCCAGAAGAATAGCTCCAAAAATGGTTGTTTTCGCAAAAACAAATACATTCCTATACAAATTTAAACGTATTTGTGTGTGTGTTAAACAATTTCCATCTTTCACAATGTGTAGCGAGGCGCTGCCGGGATCCATTAGGTACTCTGCTCAATATTACGTAAACAAAAGCAATAATAGATTTCTACTATAGAATTGTTGGAAACCAGTCAATATTTATGCATAAAACACTGCATGTTAGTCGCCTTGAAATGATTTAACGATTGAAATATTACAACTGCCAATCATGATACGTTTGAGGTGGCGAAAATGATGTAAACAAATACGGGCAACGCTGAGCTAGGTTAGGTTAGGTAAGGTTAGGTTAGATGAGGTTAGGTAAGGTTAGGTAAGGTTAGGTTAGATGAGGTTAGGTAAGGTTAGGTTAGATGAGGTTAGGTAAGGTTAGGTAAGGTTAGGTTAGATGAGGTTAGGTAAGGTTAGGTTAGATTAGGTTAGATGAGGTTAGGTAAGGTTAGGTTAGATTAGGTTAGATGAGGTTAGGTAAGGTTAGGTTAGGTAAGGTTAGGTTAGGTTAGGTTAGGGAAGGTTAGGTTAGGTTAGGTTAGGTTAGGTTAGGTAAGGTTAGGTTAGGTTAGGTTAGGGAAGGTTAGATTAAATTAGGTTAGGTAAGGTTAGGTTAGGTTAGATTAGGTTAGGTAAGGTTAGATTAGGATAGGTAAGGTTAGATTAGGATAGGTAAGGTTAGGTTAGGTTAGGTTCGATTTGTCAGGAAACGGGACAAGTGTTTCCTGAAGCGGGTCTTAGTCATATGATGACCTGCCACTGGAGCTTTTGGTCATCTGTCCGAGCCCTTCCGCTGGCTTACCGGTCCGCCCCTTTAAAAATTAGTTATGATTATAACCAATAGATCTATTGGGGATGAGCTGACTAACGGTGATCAAATAGGATAACATTTTGTTGTTGTTGATATATATTGCAAAATGTGAATAGGAAATGTTCAAGGCTTAGAAAATGAACGACTGCATTTAATTAATGAAATAACGCAGTGAAAAATGTTATTTTAACGGCTGACGGGTATTTATTTTCTTTCAGATCGGCCAAGTGATGGCGTCAACTCCCCCGTCAAGGTGGGTATCTATTACGGTATATATGCTGAGAATTTTCGTTAATCCAAAATTTTAGGAGTAAAGTATACTTGCCAGGTGGTGCAGCCTAAATGTTCCTGGTGTAGTCGGTAGGGTTTAAAACCCAACCAATCAACATCCGCCGTGGGAAGTTGTATTCGTGCACCAGTGGAGTGAACACCTGCCACTGAGGAGGTATTTACTGAACCTTGGTATAGTAAATAAACTACCTAAAGTGATATTCAAACATCGTTTATTCCGAAAGTAACAATGTACAAACATTTTCGTACGTACATATTCGTGCCTACGTAGGTTCGAACTTTTATTGCTTTTGGTTATTAATTTGTCTATTAAAAAATTATGGGTATGCAACTTATCCATCTGGATCAATAAGAATATCACTAATCATACCACGGGTGGGGTCTGAACGCGCGGTCATAGTCTTAAAACTCCAGACCGCGGGTTCAAACCCCACCCGTGGTATGGTTTGTTTGCAATCATGTCATTACGATTTCGTGAGTCAAGAATATCACTGTATGTTACTGTTCAGTAGGTCACTGTATGTTACTGTTCAGTATGTCATTATATGTCACTGTTCATTATGTCACTGAATATCACTGCTCAGTACGTCAGTGTTCATTATGTCTGCCAATGTTCAGTATATCACAGTATGTCAATGTTTCTTGTCACTGCTCAGTGTCACTGTTCAGTATGTCACTGTTCAGCATGTCAATGTCACTGTTCAGTATATCACTGTCACTGTTCAGCATGTCAATGTCACTGTTCAGTATATCACAGTATGTCACTGTTCAGCATGTCAATGTCACTGTTCAGTATATCACTGTCACTGTTCAGCATGTCAATGTCACTGTTCAGTATATCACTGTCACTGTTCAGCATGTCAGTGTCACTGTTCAGTATATCACTGTTCAGTATCACTGTATGTCACTGTTCAGTGTATCACTGTATGTCACTGCTCAGTATATCACTGTTCAGTATGTCACTGTTCAGTATATCACTGTCACTGTTCAGCATGTCAATGTCACTGTTCAGTATATCATTGTATGTCACTGTTCAGTATATCATTGTATGTCACTGTTCAGTATATCATTGTATGTCACTGTTCAGTATATCACTGCTCAGTATGTCACTGTATATCATTGTTCAGTATGTCACTGTTCCTTGTCACTGCTCAGTGTCACTGCTCAGTGTCACTGCTCAGTATCACGCACTTCAATCTCTAAACAATATTTTTTATGCAGTTCCATCAACAGTTTAAAAGATATTTTAGTATTGCAAACTGCAGTAATTTCTGAAAGAGAAGCCTATTCAAGATTTTTGTATAAGTCACAGTGTTATGGTCAGGCGCACATACTTGCAGGGAACGCCTGCTGTGAGGTGAGTTTCGTATAGATCACTGTATTGGCTTTCGTGATATGGCAGCGAGACTAACCACCCATGAAAGCTATTATTGGCTCTTTGTACAATCCCCATAATG
>NC_091315.1:17651286-17691286 GCF_038502225.1 Cherax quadricarinatus
CAGGAGTCTTCTGGCAGGGCTGCATCTGCTCTTGTTGCCACCTCCCAAGTTAACATAAGAAAGAAAGAACACTGCAACAGGCCTACTGACCCATGCGGAGCAGGTCCATGTCCCCCCCCCGGATTAGACCAATGACCCACCCAGTCTGGTCATCCCCACTCAAGGATGGAGAACTGCACCAGGCCCGGCAGCACAAGCTAGTCAGGTCCAACTCACACCCACCCACACCCACTCATGTATTTACCTAACCTATTTTTAAAACTACACAACGTTTTAGCCTGAATAACTGTACTCGGAAGTTTGTTCCACTCATCCACAACTCTATTACTAAACCAGTTCTTTCCTATATCCTTCCTGAATCTGAATTTTTCCAACTTTAAACCATTGCTGCGAGTCCTGTCTTGGCTGGAAATTTTCAGCATGCTATTTACAACCCCTTTATTTATTCCTGTTTTCCATTTATACACCTCGATCATATCCGCCCTAATTCTACGCCTTTCGAGAGAGTGCAGATTCAGGGCCCTCAGTCTATCCTCATAGGGAAGATTTCTGATACATGGGATCATCTTTGTCATCCTCCTCTGTACGTTTTCCAGAGCATTTATATCCATTCTGTAATACGGTGACCAGAACTGAGCAGCATAGTCTAAATGAGGCCTAACCAAGGATATATAGAGCTGAAGAACAATCTGAGGACTTCTATTATTTATACTTCTAGATATGAAGCCAAGAATTCTGTTAGCTTTATTGCAAACACTAATGCACTGCTGTCTTGGTTTTAGATTACTGCTAACCAGAACTCCTAAATCCTTTTCGCAATCAGTAGTATTAAGATCTACATTATTTAGTTTATATGTGGCATGGTTATTTAACTGCCCAACATTTAGAACTTTGCATTTGTCTATATTAAACTGCATCTGCCACTTCTCCGACCATTGCATCAATCTATTCAAATCATCCTGGAGTGCTCTAGTGTCTTCATTAGAATGAATTGGACGGCCTATTTTGGTGTCATCAGCAAATTTGCTTATGTCGCTATTTATTCCCTCATCTATGTCGTTTATATAAATTGTGAACAACAACGGGCCCAACACTGACCCCTGAGGAACACCGCTTGTGACGTGCCCCCATTCTGATTTCTCCCCATTTATGTAAACTCTCTGCTGTCTATTTGTCAGCCATGCTTCTACCCAAGAAAAAAGTTCTCCTATTCCGTGTGCCTTAAGTTTCCTCAATAGCCTCTGGTGTGAATCTCTATCGAAAGCCTTACTGAAGTCCATATACACAATATCATATTCATTACCATGATCTACCTCCTCAAACACCTTAGTGAAAAAAGTTAGTAAATTCGTAAGACAGGAACGCCCCTTTGTAAAACCGTGTTGAGATTCATTAATCAATCTGTGCCTGTCAAGATGGCTACGAATTGCTTCGGCAATTATTGATTCCATAATTTTTCCCACTATGGAGGTAAGGATTATTGGTCTATAGTTCGAAGCCAAGGACCTGTCACCTGCCTTGTAAATAGGTATTGCATTTGCCATTTTCCACTTATCAGGCACTATGCCAGTTTGTAGTGATATGTTAAAAAGATTACCCAAAGGTATGCCAAGTTCCTCTTTACATTCCTTTAACACCCTTGCAAACAGTTCATCAGGGCCTGAGGACTTGTTAGGTTTTAGTTTCTCTATTTGTCTGAGGACCATGTCACTAGTTACCACAATCGTGCATAGTTTAATATCATCCTGTTCTACATAATCTATTATTTCAGGAATATTGCTAGTATTTTCCTGGGTGAAAACTGAGAGGAAGTAGGTATTGAGAATTTCACACATATCCTTATCACTGTCAGAGATCTGACCAGAGTTACTCTTAAGTGGGCCACTCTTGTCCCTAATCTTACTTCTGTATACCTGAAAGAACCCTTTTGGGTTAGACTTTGAATCCCTTGCGACCTTAGCCTGATAATCCCTTTTTGCTTTTCTTATTCCTTTCTTTCTCTCTTTAATTAAATATATTGATTTCTTAACTGCCCATCCCCTCTTTTGATACGCCTATATATGCCTCTCTTTTGTCCAATGAGATGTTGTAATCTATTGTTCATCCATTTGGGATCATTTTTGTTAGATCTAATTTCCCTACTCGGAACAAAAGCTGTCTGGGCAGCTAGAACTATGCTCTGAAAAACGTCATATTGGCAACCAAGATCACCTACCTGACCCATAGTCAGGACATCCCAATTTAGCCCACTCAGGTAATTTTTCAGTCCCATGAAGTCGGCCAAGTGAAAATCTGGGACAGAGATTTGATTGCAGTTATCTGGGTAATTCCATGATATATTGAAACTAAGTGATTTGTGATCACTTTCCCCAAGCTTATCATTAACCTCAAGATTATTAATTAGTGACTCTTTGTTGGCAAGAACAAAGTCAAGCAGATTGTTTCCTCTAGTTGGTTCTGTCACAACCTGTTCTAAAAAGCAGTCCTGAACCGTATCAAGAAAGTCACTAGACTCAAGATTTCCTGTCATATTGTTCCAATCAATTTGTCTAAAGTTAAAATCTCCCATTATCACAACATTTTCATATCTAGATGCCTTATGAATTTCGTCCCATAACACTTACTACCCTCCCTATCAATGTTTGGGGGCCTATAAATCACACATAAAAATTAATTTGTCACGTCCCTCGAGAAACTGTAGCCAAACAGATTCTGTGTTCGATGTTTCTAATTTTATATCATGTCTAAGACAACAATTTAAATTTTCTCTGACATACATCGTCACTCCACCACCCTTCCTGTTGACCCTATCAGTGTGGAATAGTTTATAACCCTGTATGTTGCATTCAGAAGGCATTTCTCTATCTTTCAGGTTGAACCAGGTCTCTGTTATACCAATAATATCTATATTACCTACACTTGCAAGTAATTTCAAGTAATAAACTTATTGAACTAGGCATAAGAATTAACAACTGGGCGTCTACACTGCAAACTGAATTGTTTGCAATCTCTATCATCATTACTGATTCTATGTCATCATTGAAGGCTCTTGACTCATATGACTCCAACAACATGATCATTGGAGAAGCCAGGTACAGATGCTCAAAAATCCGGGACAAAGGAATTAATGTACAATTGCTATGGATCCCATCACACATTGGATTACTCCTTCATGATAAAGTTGATATGTTAGCCAAGAAGAGTACCCAGAAGGAGAATGTAGAATATAACTTTGGTATATCTGTGTCTAGGGTTAGGAATAATATTAGGAGAGAAGTAAATAATGAAAATGATTGTTATAGGAATGCAGTTAGAAACCTGAGTAGATCTATAACCTATGATAACATGAACATAGATAAATATGTTTATGGAGCAACTTGCAATGTGAACTGACTGATGTTGTAGTGGCCAGGCTTAGGCTTGGTTACAAGCACTTCTGGCAGTTTAGGAGACACACAGATGATGAAACTAAATGCAAGTTATGTGGTCAGGCATATGGTCACTGTCTTGAACACTATGTGCTTAATTGCCCACTTATTGAGGAATACAGAGACAGACAGTATAATAACCTATGTGACATGTCAAGATATCTTATTAATGAAAATAAGATACCAGATATACTAATCAATTTCCCTAAATTTGCTTGTAACAGGTAAGTGAACTGAAGATATGTAGATATAAATCCATATGTACACCTGCTAACCCTTTTTGGGCCTAGTTCCTAGGCCTTGTGCTACCGTCCACAGGATGGATATGAGGTGCACAATAAACTAGCTACTTCGGTGGCAAAATCTAATCTAAAACTGAGATTCTTCTCTCAAAATAGATGCAAAGTGAAGTGGGGGAAAATATGTTTTTAATATGAACTTTTCCACAGTATGTTTCTAACGTGTCGCAGCCGCTAGACAAAACAATGCTTGGTCCTTTCAAGACATTTTACAATGATGGTGTTACTGCTTCGATCTTAGAAATCCAGATAGGGTTTACCGTTTTCTGTTTGTAGGTGAGTGATCCAAATTATCTCGAATATTTTTTAAACAATATATATATATATATATATATATATATATATATATATATATATATATATATATATATATATATATATATATATATCGTGCCGAATAAGTAAAACTTGTGATTTTGGCTTAAATAGCAGCGCACTTCTTGCGAATAGGGCAAGCAAAAATTTGTGTATGCAATAATGTCGCATAAATCATTCTGTACCTAACGGAAAAGAATATACATTTCATTGTGTTTGTTTATTCTTAAATTATTGTAAACTTATCTAAAATATATTTAGTTGGATTAGGCTAAATTAAATTGGGCTTGTTATAATAAGGTTAGGTAAGCTTTCTCAGTCTCTTTCGGTACAAAATTATTAATTTTTACATTAACATAAATGAAAAAATATATCTTTAAACGTATAAGAGATAATTTTAGAAAGGACTTAATTTTAAATGAGCTCTTACTAATTGACCAGTTTTATTTTTGCGGCACGACACACACACACACACACACACACACATATATATATATATATATATATATATATATATATATATATATATATATATATATATATATATATATATATATATATATATTTATCACACTGGCCGATTCCCACAAAGGCAGGGTGGCCCGAAAAATAAAAACTTTCACCATCATTCACTCCATCACTGTCTTGCCAGAAGGGTGCTTTACACTACAGTTTTTAAACTGCAACATTAACACCCCTCCTTCAGAGTGCAGGCACTGTACTTCCCATCTCCAGGACTCAAGTCCGGCCTGCCGGTTTCCCTGAATCCCTTCATAAATGTTACTTTGCTCACACTCCAACAGCACGTCAAGTATTAAAAACCATTTGTCTCCATTCACTCCTATCAAACACGCTCACGCATGCCTGCTGGAAGTCCAAGCCCCTCGCACACAAAACCTCCTTTACCCCCTCCCTCCAACCTTTCCTAGGCCGACCCCTACCCCGCCTTCCTTCCACTACAGACTGATACACTCTTGAAGTCATTCTGTTTCGCTCCATTCTCTCTACATGTCCGAACCACCTCAACAACCCTTCCTCAGCCCTCTGGACAACAGTTTTGGTAATCCCGCACCTCCTCCTAACTTCCAAACTACGAATTCTCTGCATTGTATTCACACCACACATTGCCCTCAGACATGACATCTCCACTGCCTCCAGCCTTCTTCTCGCTGCAACATTCATCACCCATGCTTCACACCCATATAAGAGCGTTGGTAAAACTATACTCTCATACATTCCCCTCTTTGCCTCCAAGGACAAAGTTCTTTGTCTCCACAGACTCCTAAGTGCACCACTCACCCTTTTCCCCTCATCAATTCTATGATTCACCTCATCTTTCATAGACCCATCCGCTGACACGTCCACTCCCAAATATCTGAATACATTCACCTCCTCCATACTCTCTCCCTCCAATCTGATATTCAATCTTTCATCACCTAATCTTTTTGTTATCCTCATAACCTTACTCTTTCATGTATTCACCTTTAATTTTCTTCTTTTGCACACCCTACCAAATTCATCCACCAATCTCTGCAACTTCTCTTCAGAATCTCCCAAGAGCACAGTGTCATCAGCAAAGAGCAGCTGTGACAACTCCCACTTTGTGTGTGATTCTTTATCTGTTAACTCCACGCCTCTTGCCAAGACCCTCGCATTTACTTCTCTTACAACCCCATCTATAAATATATTAAACAACCACGGTGACATCACACATCCTTGTCTAAGGCCTACTTTTACTGGGAAATAATTTCCCTCTTTCCTACATACTCTAACTTGAGCCTCACTATCCTCGTAAAAACTCTTCACTGCTTTCAGTAACCTACCTCCTACACCATACACTTGCAACATCTGCCACATTGCCCCCCTATCCACCCTGTCATACGCCTTTTCCAAATCCATAAATGCCACAAAGACCTCTTTAGCCTTATCTAAATACTGTTCACTTATATGTTTCACTGTAAACACCTGGTCCACACATCCCCTACCTTTCCTAAAGCCTCCTTGTTCACCTGCTATCCTATTCTCCGTCTTACTCTTAATTCTTTCAATAATAACTCTACCATACACTTTACCAGGTATACTCAGCAGACTTATCCCCCTATAATTTTTGCACTCTCTTTTATCCCCTTTGCCTTTATACAAAGGAACTATGCATGCTCTCTGCCAATCCCTAGGTACCTTACCCTCTTCCACACATTTATTAAATAATTGCACCAACCACTCCAAAACTATATCCCCACCTGCTTTTAACATTTCTATCTTTATCCCATCAATCCCGGCTGCCTTACCCCCTTTCATTTTACCTACTGCCTCACGAACTTCCCCCACACACAACTGGCTCTTCCTCACTCCTACAAGATGTTATTCCTCCTTGTCCTATACACGAAATCACAGCTTCCCTATCTTCATCAACATTTAACAATTCCTCAAAATATTCCCTCCATCTTCCCAATACCTCTAACTCTCCATTTAATAACTCGCCTCTCCTATTTTTAACTGACAAATCCATTTGTTCTCTAGGCTTTCTTAACTTGTTAATCTCACTCCAGAACTTTTTCTTATTTTCAACAAAATTTGCTGATAACATCTCACCCACTCTCTCATTTGCTCTCTTTTTACATTGCTTCACCACTCTCTTAACCTCTCTCTTTTTCTCCATATACTCTTCCCTCCTTGCATCACTTCTACTTTGTAAAAACTTCTCATATGCTAACTTTTTCTCCCTTACTACTCTCTTTACATCATTATTCCACCAATCGCTCCTCTTCCCTCCCACATCCACTTTCCTGTAACCACAAACTTCTGCTGAACACTCTAACACTACATTTTTAAACCTATACCATACCTCTTCGACCCCATTGCCTATGCTCTCATTAGCCCATCTATCCTCCAATAGCTGTTCATATCTTACCCTAACTGCCTCCTCTTTTAGTTTATAAACCTTCACCTCTCTCTTCCCTGATGCTTCTATTCTCCTTGTATCCCATCTACCTTTTACTCTCAGTGTAGCTACAACTAGAAAGTGATCTGATATATCTGTGGCCCCTCTATAAACATGTACATCCTGAAGTCTACTCAACAGTCTTTTATCTACCAATACATAATCCAACAAACTACTGTCATTTCGCCCTACATCATATCTTGTATACTTATTTATCCTCTTTTTCTTAAAATATGTATTACCTATAACTAAACCCCTTTCTATACAAAGTTCAATCAAAGGGCTCCCATTATCATTTACACCTGGCACCCCAAACTTACCTACCACACCCTCTCTAAAAGTTTCTCCTACTTTAGCATTCATGTCCCCTACCACAATCACTCTCTCACTTGGTTCAAAGGCTCCTATACATTCACTTAACATCTCCCAAAATCTCTCTCTCTCCTCTGCATTCCTCTCTTCTCTAGGTGCATACACGCTTATTATAACCCACTTCTCGCATCCAACCTTTACTTTAATCCACATAATTCTTGAATTTACACATTCATATTCTCTTTTCTCCTTCCATAACTGATCATTCAACATTACTGCTACCCCTTCCTTTGCTCTAACTCTCTCAGATACTCCAGATTTAATCCCATTTATTTCCCCCCACTGAAATTCCCCTACCCCCTTCAGCTTTGTTTCGCTTAGGGCCAGGACATCCAACTTCTTTTCATTCATAACATCAGCAATCATCTGTTTCTTGTCATCCGCACTACATCCACGCACATTCAAGCATCCCAGTTTTATAAAGTTTTTCTTCTTCTCTTTTTTAGTAAATGTCTACAGGAGAAGGGGTTACTAGCCCATTGCTCCCGGCATTTTAGTCGCCTCATACGACACGCATGGCTTACGGAGGAAAGATTCTTTTCCACTTCCCCATGGACAATAGAAGAAATAAAGAAGAACAAGAGCTATTTAGAAAAAGGAGAAAAACCTAGATGTATGTATATATATATATATATATGCATGTGCGTGTCTGTGAAGTGTGACCAAAGTGTAAGTAGGAGTAGCAAGATATCCCTGTTATCTAGCGTGTTTATGAGACAGAATATATAATATATATAATATATATATATATATATATATATATATATATATATATATATATATATATATATATATATATATATATATATATGCAATAAGATCACAGTAAACAAGTGATTTTACAATATACAAAACAACCACTGTGAAAGAGTAGTGAAATTCCAAGCGCTTTCGTGACTACTCACATTGTCAAGGAACTATGAAAGTAATACATTAAAGGAAGGCAATTAAAGGGCTTAGACTACACCTCACAGTCAACTACCACAACAAAGAAACACCTGATGCGCGTTGTGGGAGTTGACTGTGAGGTGTGGTCTAAGCCCTTTAATTGCCTTCCTTTGATGTATTACTTTCATAGTTTCTTGACAATGTGAGTAGTCACGAAAGCGCTTGGAATTTCACTACTCTTTCAGTGGTTGTTTTGCATATTTTAAAATCACCTGTTTACTGTAATCTTATTGCATATATATATATATATATATATATATATATATATATATATATATATATATATATATATATATATATATATATATATATATATAAACCATACCCCGGCCGGGATTGAACCCGCGGTCATAGAGTCTCAAAACTCCAGCCCGTCGCGTTAGCCACTAGACCAGCTATATATATATATATATATATATATATATATATATATATATATATATATATATATATATATATATATATATATATATATATATATATATATACTTTACCTGGTAAAGTGTATGGTAGAGTTATTATTGAAAGAATTAAGAGTAAGACGGAGAATAAGATAGCAGATGAACAAGGAGGCTTTAGGAAAGGTAGGGGGTGTGTGGACCAGGTGTTTACAGTGAAACATATAAGTGAACAGTATTTAGATAAGGCTAAAGAGGCCTTTGTGGCATTTATGGATTTGGAAAAGGCGTATGATAGGGTGGATAGGGGGGCAATGTGGCAGATGTTGCAGGTGTATGGTGTAGGAGGTAGGTTACTGAAAGCAGTGAAGAGCTTTTACGAGGATAGTGAGGCTCAAGTTAGAGTATGTAGGAAAGAGGGAAATTATTTCCCAGTAAAAGTAGGCCTTAGACAAGGATGTGTGATGTCACCGTGGTTGTTTAATATATTTATAGATGGGGTTGTAAGAGAAGTAAATGCGAGGGTCTTGGCAAGAGGCGTGGAGTTAAAAGATGAAGAATCACACATAAAGTGGGAGTTGTCACAGCTGCTCTTTGCTGATGACACTGTGCTCTTGGGAGATTCTGAAGAGAAGTTGCAGAGATTGGTGGATGAATTTGGTAGGGTGTGCAAAAGAAGAAAATTAAAAGTGAATACATGAAAGAGTAAGGTTATGAGGATAACAAAAATATTAGGTGATGAAAGATTGGATATCAGATTGGAGGGAGAGAGTATGGAGGAGGTGAATGTATAGAGATATTTGGGAGTGGACGTGTCAGCGGATGGGTCTATGAAAGATGAGGTGAATCATAGAATTGATGAGGGGAAAAGGGCGAGTGGTGCACTTAGGAGTCTGTGGAGACAAAGAACTTTGTCCTTGGAGGCAAAGAGGGGAATGTATGACCAACACTCTTATATGGGTGTGAAGGATGGGTGATGAATGTTGCAGCGAGGAGAAGGCTGGAGGCAGTGGAGATGTCATGTCTGAGGGCAATGTGTGGTGTGAATATAATGCAGAGAATTCGTAGTTTGGAAGTTAGGAGGAGGTGCGGGATTACCAAAACTGTTGTCCAGAGGGCTGAGGAAGGGTTGTTGAGGTGGTTCGGACATGTAGAGAGAATGGAGCGAAACAGAGTGACTTCAAGAGTGTATCAGTCTGTAGTGGAAGGAAGGCGGGGTAGGGGTCGGCCTAGGAAAGGTTGGAGGGAGGGGGTAAAGGAGGTTTTGTGTGCGAGGGGCTTGGACTTCCAGCAGGCATGCGTGAGCGTGTTTGATAGGAGTGAATGGAGACAAATGGTTTTTAATACTTGACGTGCTGTTGGAGTGTGAGCAAAGTAACATTTATGAAGGGGTTCAGGGAAACCAGCAGGCCGGACTCGAGTCCTGGAGATGGGAAGTACAGTGCCTGCACTCTGAAGGAGGGATGTTAATGTTGCAGTTTAAAAACTGTAGTGTAAAGCACCCTTCTGGCAAGACAGTGATGGAGTGAATGATGGTGAAAGTTTTTCTTTTTCGGGCCACCCTGCCTTGGTGGGAATCGGCCAGTGTGATAATAAAAAAATAATAAATAATATATATATATATATATATATATATATATATATATATATATATATATATATATATATATATATATATATATATATATATATATATATATATATTTATATACATACAAAACAACCACGGTGGGAGTTGAATGATAACTCTAGGCCTTTCGTGTTGCAATCAACACATCATCAAGAGCTTCCAATGTTGTAGAAAAGAGGAGGACCAAGCAAATACCATCACAGGGAACGCCTTTGCTGGCTCACTCCTCTGGTGTGGGTCGCATCCTGGGGGACAAGACTGAGGACCCCAGTGACCCAGTAGAAAGAAGACAATACTCTCGCCTCACACACTGTCAGTGGTTCGATCCCCGGCAAGGGTAAAACACTGGGCGTGCTTCCTTACACTTCTTGTCCCCGTTCACCTGGTAAGCAAGTAGGTACCTGGTGTTAGTCGACTGATGTGGGTCGCATCCTGGGGACAAGATTGAAAGTCCCTCGATGACGCACTTCTTTTCTTGGGTTATTCTGGGTGGCTAAACCGTCGGGGATTAAAAATACGAACAAAATCTTATCTTATCGCTTAACATCTCAGTCAAGTTCCTCTCTGCCACTGTGTATGTTCCGCTCTTAAGGCATCGCGATAAGATAAGAATTCGTTCGGATTTTTAACCCTGGAGGGTTAGCCATCCACGATAACCCGAAAAAGACAGTGCGTCATCGAAGGTCCTTCAATCTTGTCCCCAGGATGGTACCCACACCAGTCGACTAACACCAGGTACCTACTTACTTACCAGGTGAACGGGGACAATAAGTGTAAGGAAGCACGCCCAGTGTTTTACCCTTGTCGGGGATCGAACCACTGACAGTGTGTGAGGCGAGAGTGTTGCCTACCAGGCTGAGACGAAGCTTTGTCAACTTAAGGTTCTGTGAGGGAGGTGAAAGATTGTGATTTTGAAAAACAAAAAAAAAATATTTTGCATGATACAGGAAAGCGTTTTTTTTTTTTTTTTAATTTTATTTGACATGGCTAATGTATATGAGTCATCTTGAAGTCAGTTCCAGTTTGTATGGTCAACTTGAAATGGTGCTGATTTCAAGGGCTTCTATACAAGGGTTTGGGTGGGTTTACCTAAGTATATCAACACCAATGAAGATATTTCTCTCATTGGCTCGATCCTGGGAACTTGATCCAGGGACTTGGATCTATCCTAGTAGTATACAGGCTCAGTGATATGATCTCTGTTGAACTATGCAGTTCTCTGCATTTAAGTTTTTTTAGTGGCATATTTAGATCCAAGGATAAGCATCATCGTGTCGTTCTGCATTTTTCCAGCCTTCTAAGGTGTGGCATAGTTCATTCAGAGTGATGCAGGTCACAGACTTATTGATCCAGGGAAATGGATTTTGTCTTTCCCTTCCTTGGATCGAACTTGATTGCCTCTTACTTCCCATGCTTTTAGGACTCCCTAATAGTTTAGAGATTCCTCATAATAATAATCTAAAATAAGCAAAAAAAAAAAAAAAAAAAAAAAAAAAAACACTCAATATATATATATATATATATATATATATATATATAATATATATATATATATATATATAAAATATATATATATATATATATATATATGTGGCATGCAAAGAGTACGTAACCTTTATTCGGCGCATGGACACACCCTCATTTACAGGCTATCTCCCCCAACCAGCGAACCAGGTTGCTAAGAGTTGATGATGGGGCCCCATCGTTCAACTAGTGACCAGGTTCTAGCCAATAAGAAGGTGGGATTGACAATCGCAGAGGTTATGTGGATACCGCTCTCCTGTCTGCCCTTGTCATTCCCACTCTAGAGCTGGTTGAAGCACGGTCTGCTATCTTGTGGCTTCTATTTCTGCCTTGCTTACCGTGGAGTGCACTATATTTATCACTGTACATAGTGTACATATTGCTGTTATAATTGGTGAAGGATAATATAAGTCTAAACTTTTTCTACTGTGTTTATTTGCTCCCATTACACCTGGGATAACAGGCCATTTGAAATCCTAGGTTGTAATAATATATATATATATGTCGTGCCGAATAGGCAGAACTTGCGATCTTGGCTTAAATAGCAACGCTCATCTTGCCATATAGGACAAGTGAAAATTTGTGTATGCAATAATTTCGTCAAAATCATTCTGAACCTAACGAAAAAAATATATTTCACTGTGTTTGTTTAGTATTAAATTATTGTAAACAAATCTAAAATATATTTAGAAGATTGAGACACTTATGCAGCATATGGGAATCTTTATTCAGGAAACGTTTCGCCACACAGTGGCTTCATCAGTCCAATACAAAGAGGTAGGCGTAAGGAGAGGAGGAGAATGAGGTAATCAGTCCCTCAACCTGGAGTCGATGTGTTCAGTCCATCAATCTACAAGATTGATGGACTGAACACATCGACTCCAGGTTGAGGGACTGATTACCTCATTCTCCTCCTCTCCTTACGCCTACCTCTTTGTATTGGACTGATGAAGCCACTGTGTGGCGAAACGTTTCCTGAATAAAGATTCCCATATGCTGCATAAGTGTCTCAATCTTCAACTTGTCGGTTTTTCAAACCATTCATCACAAAATATATTTAGTTGGGGTAGGCTAAAATAAATTGCTCTTGTTATAATAAGGTTAGGTAAGTTTTCTAAGTTCCTTTAGGTGCAAAATTATAATTTTTTACATTAACATTAATGAAAAAAATATATCTTTAAACGTATAAGAGAAAATTTTAGAAAGGACTTAATTTTAAATGAGTTCTTGCTAATTGACCAGTTTTACATATTCGGCACGACATACCTGGAGTTTACCTGGAGAGAGTTCCGGGGGTCAACGCCCCCGCGGCCCAGTCTGTGACCAGGCCTCCTGGTGGATCAGAGCCTGTTCAACCAGGCTGTTGCTGCTGGCTGCACGCAAACCATTACATACGAGCAGAAAGTACTTTTTTTTACCTGTGAAATATTAAACTTCTAAGCAAAATAGCAAATACTTTTATACTTTCAAATAATAAAATAAGTTGAAATACTATAAAAGGAATGAAGTAATATACCGAGGAATGTAATTTACCTCTTGTGGAGTCACAGGCAAACACCTAGACTAAACATGGGGCAAAATGCGACAACATTCTCTGAGGTAATGTTAACTATTTCAGCAAGTTGTTACACTATCGTTAAGATTATGTTGTGAATTGTGCAATACTCAGACTCCATAATTCTTAAATCTAGTTGATCTATTTCATACCGTTGATGTAATTTTGAAGTCATTAACACCTAGTGATTTGTTTTTAATCGCCTTGCTACGATTTCGTGAGTCATACTACGTACTCTGTAGTCTCAAAAATGAGTTTTAGCTAATTTGGTAAGGGTCTTGTATGACATTCTTGTGTGTTTACATATTTAAAACAAGTGATACCTCGGTGTGATGTGGTGGCACCCAGCTCATGTTCTTCCATAAAATGTCATCATATTCTCTTCCTGTGATTTAATATTTATAATATTTCACAAAAATGCTGAACCGGTCCAGTGAAATGTCATATTGTTATTCAACAACTTTCTCACGTCGCTGAATGGAAATGCTTACGGAAGATTTGCCAAGGGACGTCACCTAAATATAAATATGACGACATAATTGTGAGTCTTGCTGCGTCTTATTGCTGTTTAGGTCTTACTCACCCTACCATTCTCACTCGTTTGTTTGTCCAACCTATTTTTACGGCTACCCAAAGTGCTCACTTCAGTGACGCTACTTGACAGTTTGCTCCACTCATCTCAAGGTCTACTGCCAAACTAGTGCTGTCTTATATAAAAAGATGTAAATAGCGTGTCAGCGTGCCTCGTTGTGCTCCCGGTTTTCTCGTGTTTTCAAGGTTGCTCTTACGTGCTAGAACTTTAATTTGTGTCATCAATCCTATACGATACATCCCTCTAGCGCCTGGAACCAATCTTGGGCGGAAAACATTATATGCTGAGTCAAAAAAGGAGAATTAGTGTGCACTGCGTAGCAGAGTTTACTGCCAGAGGGGAATCATAGGCCTGTTCCCGTGTGGAAAAAAAATAATAATAATTGAACTTTTCATGTCAGAGGAAAGAAAGTCTCCCTGATAACATTGAGTATACATAGTGTATAGTGTATACTACAGTGGCTCCCTAGTATATTGATGATAAAGGCTAAAGTGTCATTTGAAAACAGGTGAATTTGTAAATGAAGTGATAAGCCTATAGAGGAAGGTGCCAGAAGTCGCCAGAAACTTACCACAGGTCAGCTGTTTTTAATAATCTTACTGGCCTGCTAGTGTACTCGCATATAATCTAGTGATACCAGTGAATAGCAGAATACAGTGTTGTAGTAGCAACTAACCAGTATTATAATGGTACTTAGTGGAGTGGAGTGACTTTCATTAGTTTCTTTTCTTGAAATACGAGACGTTACTGTGAATTTCATATAACCTGTAGTTACCAGCGGTCGCAATATACACAACGAGAAGCAATTATTACTACAGAAAAAGCGTCCTTCCTCCAAAATTTGCACCAGTCAACTATAGTGATAATATAGCATTTATTGTGGTGGAGACGGAAAAAAAAAAAATAGAAAAGCCAGATACAGCGATTGATAAACAAGGAGGTGACCGTTCGTCATTGTAGGAGCTGCCAGATATCACCGGCTCTTCAACACGCAAGTTATACTTTTGTATCAGTCAAATCACATATTACTCGGGTAGATAATTTCCAGTAGATCCTTCATGTGTTAGCTCAAATCACCGACCAGTATGTTTTAAATAAGTGACCCACTGATCAGAGCAGATCGACTGGTCCGGACCCTTGACTGGTCCGAACCCTTGACTGGTCCGAACCCGGGACTGGTTTCAAACAGTTTCGTTGGACAATAAAGCAGACTGTAAACGGATGGGGTTGTAGGCGCCCTTATAAACACAAACATTAAAAATCAGGAACGTGACGGTAAGCTGTCCAATATACAAAAAGAGTTAGAAACAGAAATACAAATAGCTAGAGCTTCATTTAAGGTTATTAATATAATATTCAAGAGGTTGCTAGTAGAATTGCAGTAAATCAACCATTCAAATCATTATGAAGCTGTGTGTAGTCTGTGGTCAGTCAAACAAACGGGCTTCCACATGGATAAATTGTCATTTTTGTGGAAATTGGTGTCACGCCCCTTGTGCAGATATCCCAGAACTAGCTACAAGCAGTATTAAAACAGAGAAGTGTTTCTGGGTATGCCCAAATGAGGAAAATCTGTGGACTAAAATCACAAGGGTATTAAAAGAGGACAACATCAAAGCTGCTTTCATAGAAAACCTGGAAGCTTTCTACAACAGATGGGAACATAAAAAGTCTGGGCTGAATGGTACTGCCCTTGATACTGGCCATGTAGTCAGAAACTGTAAGGCTGGAGATGAAGTCCTGGTAGTCAGTAAATGTGGGGCTGATAGTGCTGTCCTGGGAGACAGTAATGGTGAAGCTGGAGGTGCTGTCCTGGGAGACAGAAATGGTGAAGCTGGAGATACTGTCCTGGGAGACAGTAATGGTGAAGCTGGAGGTGCTGTCCTGGGAGACAGAAATGGTGAAGCTGGAGATACTGTCCTGGGAGACAGTAATGGTGAAGCTGGAGATTTTGTCCAGGTAGTCGGGAATTATACGCAGGAAGGAATACATATAAATGACCTCATAGGGGACAGGAGCCATAGTAGGGAAACAAGTGTAGTCAAAGATAAGATAAAACCAATATTGCAAACTAGAAATACCGCAGGAAATAGCAAACAAGAGGACTCCAATAGCAATAGTGAGGATAAATTACCAAAAACAACTGGTGGGAGCTCCATTGTTGGTGCTAGGGAGGATAGAAGTAAGACAGGGAAACATGCACCAACAGGGAATACAGTCACAGAAACCCAAGGCAAGCGGAAACCAAGCCTGTGCACATACTATGCACTTGGTATCTGCTGGCATGGGAAATCTGGAAAAACAGATGGGACGTGCAACTATGACCACCCTAGAAAATGCCATGCCCATATGACAACAGGAAAATGCAAACTCCCTTCCTGTAAGCTTTTTCACCCTGAAATGTGTACCTCTTCAGTACAGGAAAGACTGTGCTATAACTTAAATTGCCAGGCATACCATCTAAAGGGGACAAAAAGATACAAAACATCCAGGCCATGGGAAAACCTGGGTAGCCACAGCCACTCAAGAGGGAGAGGTTTTTTAGTGCCAGGAAGGAAAAAAAACTGGCAGGAAATGGCAGAAATCGTACACCAAATCCAGTCATTCCTGGAGTGGAACCACAGTCGATGGCCTCCACTCCAAACCAACAGATACAGATACTAATGCCGGAAAAAAAATCCCCCCCCAGTACCAACAATACCACCAGTCCGATAACATTCTTCTTTGCAAATATACAGGGTCTAAAGCCAGCAACAAACAACAAAATACCTTTCATCCGTGGACTGCTTGCAGAGGCAAAGGCAATGTTCGCGGCTTTCACTGAGACCCACATAAAGGATCACTTGGACAATGAAATATGGATCCCAGGTTACAACCTATACAGATGTGACAGAGTGAACAGGCAAAAGGGGGGGGGTTGGCCTGTACATTGCAGAGTCACTTGTTTGCACAGAACTGCTTAATGCCTCAAATGACGTAGTGGAAGTTTTAGCAGTAAAGGTCGAGAACCAAAACCTAGTCATTGTGGTAGTGTACAAGCCTCCGGATGCAACATCCCAGCAATTCCAGGAACAGCTGTTAAAAATTGACCACTGTCTGGAAAATCTTCCAGCTCCTGCACCCAACATCTTGCTCCTGGGGGATTTCAACTTAAGGCACCTAAAATGGAGGAATATAGCAAATAATATTGTTGCAGTAATAACACCAGGAGGCAGCTCTGATGAAAACTCACACTCACACGAGCTTTTAAATCTCTGCACAAAATTCAATTTAAACCAGCAAATAATAGAGCCTACTAGACTGGAGAATACACTAGACCTCATATTCACTAACAATGATGATCTGATAAGAAATGTCACCATATCAAAAACAATATACTCAGATCACAACATAATTGAGGTTCAGACATGTATGCGAGGAGCCCCAGACCGACAAAATGAGACTAGTCACGAGGGAGCATTCACCAAATTCAACTTCAATAACAAAAACATAAAGTGGGACCAAGTAAACCAAGTCCTAACCGATATAAGCTGGGAAGATATACTAAGCAACACAGACCCAAACTTATGCCTAGAACAGATTAACTCGGTGGCACTCGATGTATGCACAAGGCTTATTCCTCTAAGAAAAAGGAGGAGTAGATGTAAAATAGAAAGAGACAGGCGCTCCCTTTACAGGCGACGGAAAAGAATAACAGAGCGGCTAAAAGAGGTCAATATATCTGAAATGCGCAAGGAGACACTGGTCAGAGAAATAGCAAGCATCGAACTTAAGCTAAAAGAATCCTTTAGGAGTCAGGAATCGCGGGAAGAACTAAAAGCTATAAATGAAATCGAAAGAAACCCAAAGTATTTCTTCTCCTATGCCAAATCAAAATCGAGAACAACGCCCAGTATTGGGCCCCTACTTAAACAAGATGGGTCCTACACAGATGACAGCAAGGAAATGAGTGAGCTACTCAAGTCCCAATATGACTCAGTTTTTAGCAAGCCGCTAACCAGACTGAGAGTCGAAGATCAAAATGAATTTTTTTATGAGAGAGCCACAAAATTTGATTAACACAAGCCTATCCGATGTTATCCTGACGCCAAATGACTTCGAACAGGCGATAAATGACATGCCCATGCACTCTGCCCCAGGGCCAGACTCATGGAACTCTGTGTTCATCAAGAACTGCAAGAAGCCCCTATCACGAGCCTTTTCCATCCTATGGAGAGGGAGCATGGACACGGGGGTCGTCCCTCAGTTACTAAAAACAACAGACATAGCCCCACTCCACAAAGGGGGCAGTAAAGCAACAGCAAAGAACTACAGACCAATAGCACTAACATCCCATATCATAAAAATCCTTGAAAGGGTCCTAAGAAGCAAGATCACCACCCATCTAGAAACCCATCAGTTACACAACCCAGGGCAACATGGGTTTAGAACAGGTCGCTCCTGTCTGTCTCAACTACTGGATCACTACGACAAGGTTCTAAATGCACTAGAAGACAAAAAGAATGCAGATGTAATATATACAGACTTT
The DNA here is from genome assembly GCF_038502225.1 of Cherax quadricarinatus. Taxonomy (NCBI): domain Eukaryota; kingdom Metazoa; phylum Arthropoda; class Malacostraca; order Decapoda; family Parastacidae; genus Cherax; species Cherax quadricarinatus. Next base: position 17,669,817 of record NC_091315.1, read on the forward strand.
GCAAAAGCCTTCGACAAGTGTGACCATGGCGTAATAGCGCACAAAATGCGCGCTAAAGGAATAACAGGAAAAGTCGGTCGATGGATCTATAATTTCCTCACTAACAGAACACAGAGAGTAGTCGTCAACAGAGTAAAGTCCGAGGCAGCTACGGTGAAAAGCTCTGTTCCACAAGGCACAGTACTAGCTCCCATCTTGTTCCTCATCCTCATATCCGACATAGACAACGATGTCAGCCACAGCACCGTGTCTTCCTTTGCAGATGACACCCGAATCTGCATGACAGTGTCTTCCATTGCAGACACTGCAAGGCTCCAGGCGGACATCAACCAAATCTTTCAGTGGGCTGCAGAAAACAATATGAAGTTCAACGATGAGAAATTTCAATTACTCAGATATGGTAAACATGAGGAAATTAAATCTTCATCAGAGTACAAAACAAATTCTGGCCACAAAATAGAGCGAAACACCAACGTCAAAGACCTGGGAGTGATTATGTCGGAGGATCTCACCTTCAAGGACCATAACATTGTATCAATCGCATCTGCTAGAAAAATGACAGGATGGATAATGAGAACCTTCAAAACTAGGGAGGCCAAGCCCATGATGACACTCTTCAGGTCACTTGTTCTATCTAGGCTGGAATATTGCTGCACTCTAACAGCACCTTTCAAGGCAGGTGAAATTGCCGACCTAGAAAATGTACAGAGAACTTTCACGGCACGCATAACGGAGATAAAACACCTCAATTACTGGGAGCGCTTGAGGTTTCTAAACCTGTATTCCCTGGAACGCAGGAGGGAGAGATACATGATTATATACACCTGGAAAATCCTAGAGGGACTAGTACCGAACTTGCACACGAAAATCACTCACTACGAAAGCAAAAGACTTGGCAGACGATGCACCATCCCCCCAATGAAAAGCAGGGGTGTCACTAGCACGTTAAGAGACCATACAATAAGTGTCAGGGGCCCGAGACTGTTCAACTGCCTCCCAGCACACATAAGGGGGATTACCAACAGACCCCTGGCAGTTTTCAAGCTGGCACTGGACAAGCACCTAAAGTCAGTTCCTGATCAGCCGGGCTGTGGCTCGTACGTTGGTTTGCGTGCAGCCAGCAGCAACAGCCTGGTTGATCAGGCGCTGATCCACCAGGAGGCCTGGTCACAGACCGGGCCGCGGGGGCATTGACCCCCGAAACTCTCTCCAGGTAAACTCCAGGTAAACTCCAAGACAGGACTCGCAGCAATGGTTTCAAGTTGGAAAAGTTCAGATTCAGGAAGGACATAGAAAAGCACTGGTTTAGTAATGGAGTTGTGAATTTATTTATTTATTTATTTAATTATTTTGTCTTTGCAAACAGTATATGGAGATTTTGTATTTACAATAGTGGGTTGCAATACAAAGAGAGCCTCTATTATGCCTAGGCATTATGGGCCAACTTAACATTATTGGCTTACAGTCTACTTAACACTAAGGAGTGTATCATAGTTGTACAGTAGGATAGTAATTATTTCATAGTTGTACAGTAGAATATTAATTATAAATGAATCAAAATTTGTATAATACAAAGATATATTTATATTCGAAAATGTTTTTGTGAAAACTGATTCAATTATATTCCTGTCAACAATGGATAAAAGGTTCAAAGTGATTGTTTCAGTTATGATGTGGGAGTACATAGGTGAGTAAGTGTGTACTGAGTATTTAGCATTTAGTCTAGAGTGATTAAGTGGCTTTTGAAAAGTGTCTTAAATTGATTTTCAGACTGGGTTACTTTAATATCTTCTGGTAATGAATTCCATATTTTGGGGCCCTTTATGTGTATAGAATTTTTACACAGTGTGATATGGACACGAGGTATATCAAAAAGAGATCTGTGTCTTGTGTTGTGGTCATGTGTCCTGTTTAGGTTGGTGAGAAGCTGAGTGGAGGGTTTATATTTGCGTGTATTGTTCTGTGTATGTAGTAGGCACATGAATAAGTATGGATGTTCTTAATGGTGAGCAGATTCAGACTTTTGAAAATTGGTGGAGTATGCTGGCAGGAGTGGGAATTTATCATTCTACTGCTGCCTTTTGCTGGGTTATTAGGGGTTTTAGGTGATTGGATGTTGTTGATCCCCATGCACAAATTCCATATGTAAGATAAGGGTATATGAGTGAATAGAACAGTGCCAGGAGAGCTGAGTGTGGAAAGTAGTACCTTATCTTTGATAGTATGCCTACAGTCTTGGAGATTTTCTTGGTGATTTGTTGTGTGTGTGTCCGGAACTTAAGGCTACTGTCAAGGTGGATACCTAGGAAATTTCCCTCTGAGTCTTGTGACTGATGATCCATTTAGCGTTATGTTGATTGGATCATTTGCAGCTTTGTTTCCAAACTGAATGAAATAGGTTTTATCAGTGTTCCGGGTAAGTTTGTTAGTCATCATCCAGGCAGATATTTTCTGTAATTCAGCATTGACTGTGTTTGCTAGTATGACTGTGTTTGGGTGGGAAAAGACATATGTAGTGTCATCTGCAAATTATATGGGTTTGAGTAGTTGTGATGCATTCGGTAGATCATTGATGTAGATGAGAAAGAGGAGTGGTCCAAGGACGCTTCCTTGTGGGACTCCTACTGTGATTGGTTGTGTGGAAGAGTTTGTATCATTTGCATACATATATTGAGTTCTGTTACTAAGGTATGATTTTAGGTAGTTGAGGGAGTGGCCTCTGATACCATAGTGCATTAATTTGGAGTACAGCAGTTCATGGTCGACTGTATCGAAAGCTTTACGTAAATCAATGAAAATGCCCAGCGGGACTTCTTTCTTTTCAAGTGCGGTATATATTAGTTCCAGCATGTGTATGATAGCATCATTTGTGATTTTATTATTCCTTAATCCAAGCTGACAAGGGTTTAATATGTTGTGTGAAACGAGGTAGGAACAGATCCGTTTATGAATTAGTTTTTCAAAGATTTTAGAGAGCAGTGGTTAGATATTGGTCTAAAGTTATTCAGGTCAGCTTGGTCACCTCCTTTATGGATCGGAGTGACCCTGGCTATTTTGAGGGATTGTTGGGAAGGTAGATGATTCAATGGATTTGTTATAGAGCATTGCAATAATTCGTGACAATACTTGAGAAGCTTTTTTGTACACAAAAGCAGGCAAGTTGTTTATGTCTCCTGCCTTGTTTTTAAGGGTGTTGATGATGAGCATAACTTCAGTGGGGTTGGTTGGAGCTAGGAATAGCGTATTTGGGTAGGTACCTATGAGGTAGTCTGATGGACGGGTATTTGTGCTTGGTATTTTGTTTGCTAGATTTTTTTCCTATGTTGGATGAGTGGAACAAACTCCAGAGTACCGTCATAGAAGCTAAACGTTGTGTAGTTTTAAAAGTAGGTTGGATAAATGCATGAGTGGGTGTGGGTGGGTGTGAGTTGGACCTGACTAGCTTGGGCTACCAGGTCTGGTGCCGTTCTCCTTCCTTAAGTGGAAGTGACCTGACTAGGTGGTCATTGTTCTAGGCCGGGGAGTGGCATGGACCTACTTCGCATGGGTCAGTAGGCCTGTTGCAGTGTTCCTTCTTTCTTATGTTCTTATGTATCATTTTCCTTTATATCCAAAATACATAGAACGCGCAAATAATATTTTAATTAAGTTTAGGTTATTTTTATTTGTGAGAACGTTTTCTATAAGAGTTATCTAAGAAAACTGAAATAGTGGCAAACCTAAACTTTCTTTACTATGGAATGTTTCATATTCATATTCATATAGTTTATTTGGACATGATACATAGTAGTACAAGGAAATACAGTAGTTGGGTGAACATGCCAAAAGCCCCCTGTATACAGAGCATTACGGGCAGGCTTAAAATTAACTTAAGATTAACAAGCAATGGAAGGTTCAGTAGTAAAAATTACAGCAAAAGTACAATTGAGTATTTGAAACAATGAAATTTGAACATTTCGATATTGAAGCATTATATCTGTACAAATTTGTCGCATTATAATGTATAACAAAGATGATCAATTTACTGTATGTTGTCTTGAAGTTTTAAGATTTAAGTAATTGGGAGATTTATTGGAAATGTTAAACATTGAGTGGAAGATAAACTCATTTAATATCACATACCTGCAAGTCCCTCCCAAGAAGCTCATTGCTAGTAATCCCTTCCTTAAATCTCTTGTTAGAGCAACTGCTCAAGAAGAAATTTCTCACCTAGCTGGTAGTAATAAGTTATCACAAGTTATATACACTGATGGATCTAAATAGGAGTCTTCTGGCAGGGCTGCATCTGCTCTTGTTGCCACCTCCCTTGTTAAAAACGATAATAAATTTGTTGAGTTAGGCATAAGAATTAGCAACTGGGCGTCTACACTGCAAACTGAATTGTTTGCAATCCTAATGGCGCTAAAGCTAACCTATGACACTGAGCTTGACTCTATCATCATTACTGATTCTAAGTCATCATTGAAGGTTCTTGACTCATATAATGACTCCAACAACATGCTCATTGGAGAAGCCAGGTATAGATACTCAAAAATTAGGGACAAAGGAATTAATGTACAATTGCTATGGATCTCATCACACATTGGATTACTCCTTCATGATAAAGTTGATATGTTAGCCAAGAAGAGTACCCAGAAGGAGAATGTAGAATATAACTTTGGTATAACTGTGTCTAGCATTAGGAATAATATTAGGAGAGAAGTAAACAATGAAAATGATTGTTATAGGAATGCAGTTAGAAGCCTGAGTAGATCTATAACCCACTATGATAACATGAACGTAGATAAGTATGTTTATGGAGCAACTTGCAATGTGAACAGACTGACTGATGTTGTAGTGGCCAGGCTTAGGCTTGGTTACAAGTACTTCTGGCAGTTTGGGAGACACACAGATGATGATCAAACTAAATGTAAATTATATGATCAGGCATATGGTCACTCTCTTGAACACTATGTGCTTAATTGTCCACTTATTGAGGAATACAGAGACAGACAGTATAATAACCTATGTGACATGTCAGGATATCTTATTAATGAAAATAAGATACCAGATATACTAAGCAAATTTCCTAAATTTGCTTGTAACAGATAAGTGAACTATAGATATGTAGATATAAATCCATATGTATTCCTGTTAACCCTTTGGGGCCTAGTTCCTAGGCCTTTTGTGTATCCATATGCTCTCGCGCTACCGTCCACAGGATGGATATGGGGTGCACAATAAACTAGCCACTTCGGTGGCAAAATCTAATGAGTGTTGATTATTTAGAACTGGGCGAGTAAGTGGTTTTTTAGTAGAGTCTTAAATTTATTTTCAGGCCTGGTTGCTGTAGTATGTTCTGGTAATGAATTCCAGATTTTGGGGCCCTTTATGTGGATAGAGTTTTTACACAGTGTGATATGGACACGGTCTTGTGTTATGGTCGTGTGTCTTGTTAAGGCTGTTAGTTAGTTAGTTTAATATGTTTATTATGCACCCCATACCCATCCTGTGGGCGGTAGTCAAAAGATTACAGAGGTACATAATTGGTCCAGGGACTGGACTCCAAAGTTTTGATAGCTGAGCAAGTTACAGAGGTAATGAATTCACAATTTACAAAGGTAATGAACTCACAAATTACAAAGGTAATGAACTCCGGGTAGGTCTAGTCACAATCATGACAAGTTACAAAGGTATTTACAGATTACAGAGGTACGTAATGGATCCAGGGACTGGGCCCCAAAGTTTGGATGGCTGAACTAGGTACAAGGTAATGAATACTGTAAGAATGGTTACTTACGTTTATACATGGCTACAATCATGAACAAATTATAGTGTAATGTTTGAGTGGAGGGTTTATGTTTGCGTGTATTGTTCTATGTAGGTACTAGGCACATAAGTGTGGATGTTCTTTATGGTGAGCAAATTTAGACTTTTGAATAGAGGTGGAGTATGCTGTCGCGAGTGGGAATTTTTATAATTCTGATTGTAGCCTTTTGCTGGGTTATTAGTGGCCTTAGGTGATTTGATGTTGTTGACCCCCATGCACAAATTCCATATGTGAGATAAGGGTAGATGAGTGAATGATACAGTGCAAGGAGAGCTGACTGTATCCTTCCAGATGGATCGAAAAAACTGGAACCGACCTCCGCATGAACCAGCTAGATGATCTATGCCAAGTTAGGCAACAGAGACACTTCCCTGCTCCATGGGATATTACCCTATTCCAAACTACCATTCCCCCATTTCCCCCCAAAACTCTTCTTAAATCACAACCAAAGCTTCGTCTTGAACCCAAACATGATGCCTTAAGCTGTATTGATAACTTAGTCACACAGAACACTCTTTCACAAATTATTTACGTTGATGGTTCTGTTCACCAGTCCACTGGTGCAGCTGGTAGTGCTGCTGTTGTCATACAGAGTGATGGCTCTCATAAAGAAATTGGAGCACGCATCAATAACTGGGCCACTACCCTTCAAACAGAACTGTTTGCCATACTCCTTGCACTCAAATGCGTCCATGTATCTAAGGTTGACACTTTAATTGTAACTGATTCTCTGTCATCCATAAATGCTCTCAACTCATTAAGTATAAATTGTGGCATGCTTGTGTCAGAAGCCAGACATAGGTATGATAAGATTGTGGATAGTTTACCTGGACCTGGAGTTTACCTGGAGAGAGTTCCGGGGGTCAACTCCCCCGCGGCCCGGTCTGTGACCAGGCCTCCTGGTGGATCAGAGCCTGATCAACCAGGCTGTTGCTGCACGCAAACCAACGTACGAGCCACAGCCCGGCTGATCAGGAACTGACTTTAGGTGCTTGTCCAGTGCCAGCTTGAAGACTGCCAGGGGTCTGTTGGTAATCCCCCTTATGTGTGCTGGGAGGCAGTTGAAGTCTCGGGCCCCTGACACTTATTGTATGGTCTCTTAACGTGCTAGTAACACCCCTGCTTTTCATTGGGGGGATGGTGCATCGTCTGCCAAGTCTTTTGCTTTCGTAATGAGTGATTTTTGTGTGCAAGTTCGGTACTAGTCCCTCTAGGATTTTCCAGGTGTATATAATCATGTATCTCTCCCTCCTGCGTTCCAGGGAATACAGGTTTAGGAACCTCAAGCGCTCCCAGTGGAGTCAGAGTGTACATGCTGTGGATTCCATCTCACATTGGTCTTCAGATGCATGATAGAATTGATAAATTGGCTAAGCTGTGTGCTTTCAAAGAGGGGTAGATTACAATCTTGGGTTGTCAGTTACCTGGAGAGAGTTCCGGGGGTCAACGCCCCCGCGGCCCGGTCTGTGACCAGGCCTCCTGGTGGATCAGAGCCTGATCAACCAGGCTGTTACTGCTGGCTGCACGCAAACCAACGTACGAGCCACAGCCCGGCTGGTCAGGAACCGACTTTAGGCGCTTGTCCAGTGCCAGCTTGAAGACTGCCAGGGGTCTGTTGGTAATCCCCCTTATGTATGCTGGGAGGCAGTTGAACAGTCTCGGGAAAGAACTTCAATTGAACTTTATGACTTAAGACTCAGGGAGATTGACACAAGTCAGTCCATCTATCATCATTCCATCATGCAGGAGGAGCCACATGTCTATGGTGCATCCAACAAGAGAAGCAGACTCTTGGATGTCACCACCGCCCGGCTCCGGCTGGGTTACAAGTATCTATGGCAGGTTAAATCACCACCACCAGATGTAGACCAAACGTAATGTAAACTTTGCCAGATGGACTATTGTCACACCTTGCGTCATTATGTACTGGAGTGTGATCAAATTAATGAATTTAGAGACAACTCACTCAGAAATGTTCAAGAAATGGCAAAGTATTTTATCCACAGTGGTATATTACAGACCATTCTGGAGAAATACCCTGACTTTGCTAGCTGTAAATAATGCATTACCATGTGTACTCACCTAGTTGAGGTTGCGGGGGTCGAGTCCGAGCTCCTGGCCCCGCCTCTTCACTGATACGCTACTAGGTCACTCTCCCTGAGCCGTGAGCTTTATCATACCTCTGCTTAAAGCTATGTATGGATCCTGCCTCCACTACATCGCTTCCCAAACTATTTCACTTACTGACTACTCTGTGGCTGAAGAAATACTTCCTAACATCCCTGTGATTCATCTGTGTCTTCAGCTTCCAACTGTGTCCCCTTGTTACTGTGTCCAATCTCTGGAACATCCTGTCTTTGTCCACCTTGTCAATTCCTCTCAGTATTCTGTATGTCGTTATCATGTCCCCCCTATCTCTCCTGTCCTCCAGTGTCGTCAGGTTGATTTCCCTTAACCTCTCCTCGTAGGACATACCTCTTAGCTCTGGGACTAGTCTTGTTGCAAACCTTTGCACTTTCTCTAGTTTCTTCACGTGTGTGTGTGTGTGTGTGCTGCTGTTGCTGCTGGCTGCACGCAAACCAACGTACGAGCCACAGCCCGGCTGATCAGGAACTGACTTTAGCTGTGTATCCAGGAATGGCATAGACATCTGTAGTGCCAGGCTTTAGCCAAGTTTCTGTGAGTGTGATGATTGACATACTGGAATTAAGGGAACTGAGTAATGCTGTGAGGTCATCGTAATGTTTGCTCAAAGATCTGACATTTTAATTAAAGATAGTTACGTTATTGTTAGCTCTGAGTAATGCCTTAGCTTGGTCTGCTGTATAATAATTACAATTACTGTTTGATTCGTGTAAGTCATTTAACAAAAGGTTAAAATCTGGATCAATGTTTGTAATCATAAGAATGAGAGTGACTCTACAACTAGGTTTTTAAATAAGTATTGTGTTGAAATTAATAATTATGATACTTAACTAATTTATCTTAGTAGCTAATGGATTATTACACTAGTTTTTTTGAAGAAACAAAAAAAAAAAACAAATACAGAATTACGGTTTTCTCTTCAAAAGGTACAGATTTGATGAATTAATATTGAACTGTTATAGTTTTAGGCTTAGACAAAGTTGTAGATTTTTAATAGATGTTTACTGAACACAATAAAATGAAATAAGAGAAACAGAAGTTTATAATACTAGATTTCTTAAGTAATTATAAAATACAAGGATTATAATTCTTATTAGGGCACAAGTTTGACAATATAATATTGCACTGGTTATTAGTTCTGTAATCTTAGTTTACAATAGTAAGCAATGGTATATTAAAATTAAAAAAAAAAAAAAACTAAGAAGAGCGAATATAGAGGATATTTTTTTTTTTTTATTCGCCGGTACTCTCCCGGCCCGGGTCTTTTCCAAGTAGTGGTGACCCGGCCTTGGCTCCCTATCTGGGGAGTGTCTCGAGACTTAAGTCTCCCATGGGAGGAGGTATAAGTACCCCCTCATCTTTGGGACCAACTGTCCCCAGGCCTAGCCACATTCCCCGCCCTCACGGGGCTCGTAGGGAGAAGTTAGGCCTCTGGTCCGCCATCTGCCCCACCCTAAAAGGGCTCGTGGGGATGGCAGTCTTATGAGCTGCAGATGGTAGCAAGCTCAGGCAATCCCCCTATAGAGGATATAGTGATCATTGTACAAAAGTAAAATGTACAGTGAAGAGTTTTTACGAGGATAGTGAGGCTCAAGTTAGAGTATGTAGGAAAGAGGGAAAAGACTGGTAGTAAATACGGTGTTTAATAAAATTTTGTAAGTAATAATGATTACAAAAAATATTAATTAAAAATATAAAAAGAAAAAAAAATGTTTATTTTAAGTATTAAATTCTTAAGAAGAGTTATTTGAATTCAGTATTGGACTGGTAGATATACTAGAGGTTATTTGGCAGTACAAGGTATTAAGAGTAAGGAATTACACTAGGATAGTAAATGTTGTATTAATACAAGTAATGGTAATTAAAGTAATATGTCAAAAATGTTAAAAGTAAATTGGACTAATATTAAAAATGGTATTAAATGAATTTTTTTTTAGTAATAGCAATAAATAGTATTAAAAAAAATATTGGGTTGTAAAATGGACAGATAGTATTTATTAAGAAATTATTTAAGCAAGCAATAGTAATTAAGATGCATGTTACATTGGTTAAGATAATCATGTAATCATAAGAACATTTGAACATAAGAAAGAAAGAACACTGCAGCAGGCCTACTGGCCCATGCGAAGCAGGTCCAAGTCTCCCACCGGCTCAAGCCAATGCCCCAACCTATTCAGGTCAGGTCACATTCACTTAAGGAAGGAACATGGCAACTGACCCAGTAGCACAAGCTAGTCAGGTCCAACTCACACCCACCCACACCCACTCATGTGTTTATCTAACCTACTTTTAAAACCACATAACATTTTAGCCTCTATAACTGTACTTGGGAGTTTGTTCCACTCATCCACAACTCTATTACCAAACCAGTGCTTTCCTATATCCTTCCTGAATCTGAATTTTTCCAGCTTATTAAATCCATTGCTGCGAGTCCTAACTAGGCTAGATATATTTAAGCACGCTATTTACATCCCCTTTATTTATTCCTGTCTTCCATTTATACACCTCAATTATATCCTCCCTAATTCTACGCCTTTCTAGAGAGTGCAAATTCAGGGACCTCAGTCTATCCTCATAGGGAAGATTTCTGATACATGGGATCAACTTTGTCATCCTCCTTTGTACGTTTTCCAGAGCATTTATATCCATTCTGTAATACGGTGACCAAAACTCTGCAGCATAATCTAGATGTGGCCTAACCAAGGATATATAGAGTTGAAGAACAACCTGAGGATTCCTATTATTTATGCTTCTTGATATGAAGCCGAGGATTCTGCTTGCTTTATTGCGAACACTAATGCACTGCTGTCTTGGTTTCAGATTACTGCTAACCAAAACTCCCAAATCCTTTTCTCAATCAGTAATATTAAGCTCTACATTATTTAGTTCATATGTGGCATGGTTATTTTCCTGTCTAATGTTTAGAACTTTGCATTTGTCTATATTAAACTGCATCTGCCACTTCTCAGACCACTTCATCAGTCTATTTAAATCTTCTTGGAGTGCTCTCTCCTCGTCAGAATGAATTCGACGGCCTATTTTGGTGTCATCGGTAAACTTGCTTATGTTGCTCTTTATTCCCACATCTATGTCGTTTATGTACGTACATTGTGAACAACAAGGAGCTCAACACTGACCCCTGTGGAACACCGCTCGTGACGCTTCCCCACACTGATTTCTCCCCATTTATGCAAACTCTCTGCCATCTATTTGTCAACCATGCCTCTACCAAGGAAAAAATTTCTTCTCCTATTCCGTGTGCCTTAATTTTCCTCAATAGTCTCTGATGTGGGACTCTATCAAAGGCCTTACTGAAGTCCATATACACAAAATCATATTCATTACTGTGATCTACCTCCTCAAATACCCTAGTGAAAAAGTTAATAAATTCGTAAGGCAGGAACGCCCCTTTGTAAAACCATGCTAAGATTCTTTGATTAATTTATGCTTTTCCAGATGGCTACGAACTGCCTCGGCAATTACTGATTCCATAAATTTTCCCACTATGGAGGTTAGGCTTAGGACCTGTCACCTGCTTTGTAAATAGGTATCACATTTGCCATTTTCCACTTATCTGGCACCATGCCAGTTTGTAGTGATATGTTGAAAAGATTAGCCAAAGGTATGCTAAGTTCCTATTTACATTCCTTTAGAACCCTTGCATACAGTTCATCAGGACCTGGGGATTTGTTAGTTTTTAATTTATCTATTTGTCTAAGGACCATGTCACTTGTGACCTTAATAGTGCATAGTTTACTATCATCCTGTTCTACATAATTATTTATGGAATATCGCTAGTATCTTACTGTGTAAAAACTGAGAGGAAGTAAGTGTTAAAAATTCTACACATTTCCTCATCATGCAAAATGTCATAGAAATTAGGGTAGTTGCAGAACGTAACTAACTTGGCGGAGCTCGGGAATTAATATACATTTTACCATACATGCAGCTTGGGTTATCCTAGGTAATTTACATATATGATTACACATACGAGGTCCAAAATTCTAGCTGATGTCCAAAATTCTAGAGAAGGCGGTATACTGTCAAATATCTTAATGACAAAAACATTCTCCATAGTTACCAGTCAGGTTTTAGATCTCATTCAACGGACAGCTCCCTCATTAATTTGATGGACTACCTGAGAACTGAAATATTGCTAGGGAATTACATAAGAATAACAATAATATTTTTAATATCTATTTCTACAAGTACATGTACAAGGTATACAATCCTAGCTGACATCAATGACATGCTACTGTATAGAAAACAGCTTATACTCCAGAGCATTTCGAGTAAATTAGGTCAGTTTTGTCCCAGGATGCGACCCACACCAGTCTACTAACACTCAGGTACCCGTTTTATACTGATGGGTGAACATGGACAGCAGGTGTCTTAAGAAAACACGTCCTATGCTTTTCCAGCTTTACCGGGGATTCGATCTCCGGACCCCAGTGTGTGAGCTGAGTGTGCTAACGATCGAACTAAGGGACACCTACGATACAGTCAACCAAAATATATACGGTGTCCGGTAGCTCGATCGCTAGCACACTAGGCTCACACACTGAGGTCCGGAGGTCGAATCCCCGGTACGGCTGAAAAACACTAGGACTTGTTTCCATAAGAGACCTAATCTGCCCGAAATGCTCTGCATAACAAGCGGCTTTCTATATAGTAGTATGTCATTGATGTCAGCTAGGTCTGTATTCCTTGTACATGTACTTGTAGAAGATATTATCATATATTATGTAAGAAGCTACAAGCTATCGGCATGAATTCTGTATTATTATTATAATAAAAAAGAAGCGCTAAGCCACAAGGGCTATACAGCATGAATTCTGTAGAATGGCTTAAATCCTACCTGAGCAACAGGAACCAAATTGTCATGATCAACAACACAGAATCAGAACCCATGCCGATAACACGTGGAGTTCCTTAAGGTAGTAGTATCCTGGGCCTTTTGCTATTCCTGTGCTATGTGAATGACATGCCTATCAGTGTCAACTGCAAGCTTCAACTGTACGCAGATGATAGTGCTCTGTTAGTATCAGGTAAAGACCCACAAGACATTGCTAATGTACTATCACTAGAACTAGAGTCCTGTAGCAAATGGTTGGTAAACAACAATCACTACACCTTGGGAAAACGGTAGTTAGTTTAATGTTAGTTTAATTCTTGTAGTCGTGGCCCTCAAGGCCACGACTACAAGAATTACACTACTGCTTCCCCACCACAATGCTTGAACTGCAAGGATGACCACCATACTCTTGCCGCCAGGTGCCCTATCAGAAGGGACATACTCAAGAAACAGCAGCAACAAAAGAAGTCCAAACCACAAGCACCCACATATTCTGCTATTGCCAAGATTCAAGCAGACACTACCAAGATACTACAAGCCACGCAAGCTGCTCCTACCACTTTCCTCACAGCACCTGCTGCCGATCCCACCAAGATTCTATGTTGCATCATGTATACTCATGTACAGAATGCAGCTGAGCCTGGCTCCTTCAACACCACCATCAACGAAGTATTCAAACTAAACCACATGCCTGAACTCATTCCCTGCATCACCACCTTCCAGTGAGATCCTACAAACCACTGCAAATATTGCCAGCATAATTGCTGTTCCACCACTGACACAACCTCCACTCGACATAGAGATGGACCAATCTGAGACCACTGATACGTCGGCAAATCCCACCAATGAGAGTCCACCACCACCTGCCTCCACCGCCACTGCAACTATCTAAGCCGAGGCCTTGCCTCGGACACTTCAACCGCCAGCCAAGACAGCTAAAACTCAAGAACCAAGGGCTGCATCTCCCCATACCGCTACTACTGCTCCACCACAACAAGGAGCCAAAGTCAAGACTGCCAAAACTCAAGAACCAAGAGCTGCAGCTCCCCAGGCCACCACCAATTCCCCACGGCAACAAGAAGCCAAGGGCAAGAGTGGTGGACACTGCACAACCAACCAGAAGAAGAACCCAATGCGAACTCCAGAATGTGAGCAAGACATCAACGACATTGGGACACCCAACTTTGAACACTTTGCCAACAGTATCTACACCATCCTCAGCAACGCTGGAATCGACCACACAGCACTGAGGAACAGGCTGAATCAGACTGGTGCAGAGGGTGCCCCCCTCTAGCACTACCATCAAGACAAGTTTCCCCAGCACTTTGCTGTCTGCTAAAGCTGGGGTGTGGCTCCAATGGGACCCTGTTTTCTGCCTCTGCCCAACTGTGACATTGAAGATCCCAAGCAAGAAGACACTCCCCACTGGGGGAGTCAGTGCAAGATAGAAGAAGAAGTTACCCTCCAACCGGAGGGCCCAAGAGAGAAGATAGAAGAATGAAGAAGACGAACGACACCCCCGCCCCGGGGGCCACCGCCGGGTCACCATCTGGAGAAGACCCGGGCCGGAAATACCGGCAAATCTCTAACTAACTAGTCTTTGTTATGCAGCCCATATCCATCTTCTGGGCGGTAGTGAAAATATTATAGAGGTATATAATGGGTCCAGGGACTGGGCCCCACTGAATGTTACCTCGGGAAAACGGAAGCCACACTCTGGCACGAAACGCAAACTGAAAAGGATAGCTAATTTTAATGTCCAGTGTAATGGGGAACCTATTATTACAGTAAATTCAGTGAAATATCTGGAAATCCCCTTTGGCCCCAGTGGAAATAAGTCATTCTGTCTGACTTTTCTGGGTTATCCCAGGTTCTCGACACATATGCTGCTATGTATGACAATCTATGTAACTGTATTTGTGTATACCTGAATAAACTTACCCAAGTATGTTAGGGTAGCTCGATCGGTAGCGCACTCAGCTCACACACTGAGGTCCGGGGTTCGAATCTCCCCGGTACGGCTAGAAAACATTAGGGACGTGTTTCTATAAGACACCTGCTGTCCCTGTCCCTGTTCACTCATCAGTTCAAAATGGGTACCTGGGTGTTAGTCGACTGGTATGGGTCGCATCCTGGGTCAAAACTAACCTAATTTGCCTGAAATGCTCAGCATAACAAGCGGCTTTCTATATAGTAGTATGTCAGGCCTGTATACCGTGTACATGTACTTGTAGTAAATAAAGGTACATATATTATAACAGTAGGAAGCACTGTTGTAAAGAAAGTGAACACCAGACTAAAGTTCCTCTACAGACAGGCGCAGTGTCTACCAACTGAGGTTCACAGGACCCTGTGTCAAGCTCTCATACAATGTATTATAGACTACTCTTGCTCTTCATGGTACTCTCTCCGCCTTAACAAAAAATCTGAAAGATTGGCTACAAATCACTCAAAACAAAATGGTGGGATTCATTCTGGATCTGGGTCCAAGAGAGCATGTAGGCCAGGTTGAATTGCAACAACTGGACATAGTGAATGTTGAAGACAGAGTAAATCAACTAAAAATTACGTTTATAAAATTGCTCACAACCAGTGTTCCCAATATCTTACTGCCAATTTTGTAAGGACAGGGAACCAATGTTATTTCAGAACTATGGGAAGGGAGAACAACTTTGCAGTATCTAGAGTCACTGGTCAGGCTTCAAAGACATTTTTCTATTCAGCAATAAAACAGTGGAGTAGACTGCCTGCACATGTCAAAGTCTGTCATAGCATGAGCAAGTTCAAGAAGAGAACCAAAATGTACCTCATGAATAATGCTACAGAAAGGGAAGAGAGTGAGTTGTTGTATTAAAATAACTAATTTTACCTCTCCCCTAGTTTATCTTCTTTTATTGTAACTGCTTTTACATAGTTAAGATATTTACCTGTTTTTAACTTTTAAATATAAATTATAATTATCACAAGGACCCCAATGGAAATAAGTCACTCTGAGTTTTCTGGGTTATCGTAGGTTCTCTACACATATGCTGCTATGTATGATAATCAATGTAACCCTGTATACCTGAATAAACTTACTGGCTTACTTAACTATGTAAAAATACCAGTGGAAATAGGTAATAAAACCTGACCGCTTTCATGTGCTTATACATATTTTCAGAGGAATGATAAACTATGTATGATAATTCATTGTACTTATGTGTACCTGAACCCAAATAAATTTACTTACTATGCATTAACTGAAATGCTATGCATCCTATGGACCTTCAGATTATGTCTTGTACAGTAATTTTGAATAAATATTTGTATTGGTATTGTATGTTCAATCCCCGTCCGGTGGAAACGTTGGGCGTGCTTCCTTACACCTGCTGTCCATGTTTACCTAGCAAGTAGGTAGATACGTGGGTGCTAGTCGACTGGTGTGGGTCGCATCCTGGGGGACAAGATTGGAGGACCCCAATGGAAATAAGACAATCCCCGATGACGCATTGACTTTCTTGAGTTATCCTGGTTGGATAACCCTTCGGGTTAAAAACCGAACAAATCTTATTTTAATCAGCCAACGCTGAGTATTGAATTGTGTCTGCGCCGGCTGAACGTAAACAAAGACGAGCCAGACCGATATCTGAGGTTAGAATTAGTATCAAGAGTTAAATTTAGCATATCAGGAGTCGAGGCCTGGCATACTGGATGGCCAATATTTGGGTATGGATTGCCAATACTTGGCTTGAATGGCCAATACTTGGGTTTGCATGCCCAAAAAATATGCTTGGATGCCCAAAAATTAGACTTAAGATGCCCCCAAAATTGGGCTTTAATGCCCAAAATTAACTTCGAGTATATAACACACATTTTTTTTACAGACGTTATGGGCACAAAGTGCCCATAACGTTAATCCAGGAACACCCATATAGACAAATGTGGCTTATTTTCGGCCAAAAGTGACAAAGATATTTCATTGCAACCTACTTGTTTAATAAAAGTAGCTCAGAATATAGAAACTTAAATCAAGGCGAAGTTCCCTTTGATAACAGCACATCAGCACTAAAAGTTTGAAGTTAACCAAAAGATACATTGTCCAGTTATTGAACAGACTCCAACAAAATTTGCACTAGGACAACCTAACACAAATAACACATAAATTTCATGAGATAAGACTCCAGTACTAAATGATGCTGTCCTTTTAGTAGATCCAGTCAAAAGTGAAAGTTTGAAGCCTATCAGAAAAAGTTTTTTTCCAGTAATTACTCTTAACCCAACAATTCGAGTTTATTACAAAAAATCAGTAAAGTTTCAAAATTGCAACTAAATAGTGTAAACTTGAAGTGTATCATCCTTATAGAAAGCGTTAGTGTTAATATTTTTAAGATGAATTTACGAGGCGTTCTTTATTTACCGAACTGAAATCAATACTGCCACTGATTTAAAAAAAAATCTACTTGGGAGTTATATATCCCAGTTCACCGAGAACCTTCTCTTTCGGAGATACCTAATTACACACACACACACACACGAGAAAATACACAAAAACCTTCTCATCCCCCCCCGCGCGCGCATACACACACACACACACACACACACACACACACACACACACACACACACACACACACACACACACGCACGCTCCTGGCGGGGCCAGGAGCTGAGTCTCGACCCCTGCAACCACAAACAGGTGATTAAATAGGTGAGTACAACCAACTTCCCTCCCCGCACATATACTCACAGGCCCCTCCCCCACATACACGGTTACATACGGATATACATACCGGCTGCATCGTAAGAAATCAGATTATGTGAGAGAAGACTGGTGTCTTTCGAGAGGCTGTTTCAGGCTGAGAATGTCTGGTATAAAAGATGCAGCGAGTGAGGGTGAAGGAGAAGATCCTAACCTAATGTTCATCTTGTTGCAGACTGCACATCGGATTCCACCAGAGTGATTTAGTTATCTTACCTGAGATTTCCTCTCTTATGAGAAATGTTGCAACACGAGAATCAAGAATTGTACGGCAACTATACAAGAATGAACCTTTATTGACAAGTGGAAGCTCTCGCTGTAAAAACAAATAATATTGTCGTAACTCAGGGTGACTCATCGAATATTATGGGTGAGTTAGGTTTAGAAAGTCAAAAATAGTCAGATATGATAATATATCCGCCGCCATTAAGCCATGCTGAGTCAACTTTACATAATCCCATACTACCAAAACAAAATACAAAATAAAACGAATATATTAAAATAATTTCTAGACAAACCATCGTCGTTCGCATATTTAACATCTAGACAATATTCTCGTCAAACTGTATTCTATCAAGTCAAGGAATAATATCTTAGATACTTCATACATACAAGTCAGTCAGTTAAAACCAACAGGAAGGATTAAGGAGAAACAGGAACAACTGACGTAATATTAAAATTTTTTAAAAAATCCTTAAGTACTGCCAAGTTAAGTAAGTTTATTCAGGTTGAGGGATACATAAATACAGTTACATAAACTATCATACATAACATCATGTGTAGATTACTTAGGATAAACCCAAAAAAGTCAAAGTGACTTATTTCCACTGGAGTCCTTGAGCTTCCCTGAGATCATTGAATAGCGACCATAATAATAAGACACACATTATTACTCTAGTTTAGCTGCTCAGATCGTAGAGCATTAGGGTTCGATCTCAAGAGCTTCCTCTACACACGTCTTGACTTCGAAATATTTGGAAATGAGTTTGTATTAATATCAAGGTTAGTTTAATACAATATTATAACATGTTTATGTATAACTGAGTACCGATGTAGTAGCTGTTCTATCAGAATAATGGATGAAATGTCACAAATTGTCAAATCAATTTCCCATAAGTGAAAAAGCACATATTAACATTACAGTCATTAATTACAAACGGAATGTCATATTACACACACACACACACACACACCGGGGCCAGGAGCTAAGACTCGACCCCTGCAACCACAAATAGGTGAGTACACACACACAAAACACGAAATGATCTTATCAAAGACAACTAGCACGGTTTTAGGGACGGGAAATCCTGTGTCACAAACCTACTGGAGTTCTGTGACAGGGTGACAGCAGTAAGACAAGAGACGGGTGGGTAGACTGCATTTTCTTGGACTGTAAGAAGGCTTTTGACACAGCTTCACAAGAAATTAGTGAAAAAGCTGGAGGACCAGGCAGGGATAACAGGGAAGGCACTGCAATGGATCAGGGAATACATGTCGGGAAGACATCAGAGAGTTATGGTACGTGACGAAGTGTGAGAGTGGTCGCCTGTGAAAAACGGGGTTCCACAGTGGTCAGTCCTAGGACCGGTGCTGTTTCTGGTGTATGTGAACGACATGACCGAAGGAATAGACTCAGAAGTGTCCCTGTTTTCAGATGATGTGAAGTTAATGAGAATAATTCATTCGAACGAGAACCAGGCAGAACTACAAAGGGATGTGGACAGGCTGCAGGCCTGGTCCAGAAACTGGCTCCTGGAGTTCAACCCCACCAAGTGCAAAGTTATGAAGATTGGGGAAGGGCAAAGAAGATCGCAGATGTTAGGGAATATTTCTTCAGCCAGAGTTGTTAGGAAGTGGAATAGTCTGGCAAGCGATGTAGTGAAGGCAGGAACCATACATAGTTTAAAGACGAGGTATGCTAAAACTTATGGAGCAAGGAGAGGGAAGACCCAGTAGCGGTCAGTGAACAGGCGGGGCCAGGAGCTGAGTCTCGACTCCTGCAACCACAATTAGGTGAGTACAATTAGGGGGCCAGAGACTACAAACCTCACTCAAGGAAGAGGATCTTGGGGTGAGTATAACACCGGCACATTTCCTGAGGCACACATCAACCAAATAATTACTGCAGTATATGGGCGCCTAGCAAACCTAAGAATAACATTCCGAAATCTCAATAAGGAATCGTTCAGGACCCTGTACACCGTGTATGTCAGACCTATACTCGAGTATGCAGCACCAGTTTGGAACCCACACCTAGCCAAGCACGTAAAGAAACTGGGCTTCATATCAAGAAGCATAAATAATAGGAGTCCTCAGGCTGTTCAACTCTATATATCCTTGGTTGTTAGGCCTCATCTAGATTTTGCTGCACGGTTTTGGTCACCGTATTACAGAATGGATATAAATGCTCTGGAAAACGTACAAAAGGAGGATGACAAAGTTGATCCCATTTATCAGAAATCTTCCCTATGAGGACAGACTGAGGGCCCTGAATCTGCACTCTCTCGAAAGGCGTAGAATTAGGGGGGATATGATTAAGGTGTATAAATGAAAAAAAGGAATAAAAAAAAGGGCATGTAAACAGCGTGCTAAAAATATCTAGCATAGACAGGACTCGCAGCAATGGTTTTAAGATGGAAAAATTCAAATTCAGGAAGGATACAGGGAAGCACAGGTGTGGTAATAGAGTTGTGGATGAGTGGAACAAACTCCCGAGTACCGTCATAGAAGCTAACACGTTGTGTAATTTTAAAAATATGTTAGATAAATACACGAGTAGGTGTAGGTAGGTGTGAGTTGGACCTGACTAGCTTGTGCTACTAGGTCAGATGCCGTGCTTCTTCCTTAAGTGAATGTGACCTGACCTAACTAGGTTAGGGCATTGGCTTAAGCAGGTAGGAGACTTGGACATGTCTCGCATGGGCCAGTAGGCCTGCTGCAGTGTTCCTTCTTTCTTATGTTCTTAACAAGACTGGTCCCGGAGCTAAGGGGCATGTCCGACGAGGAGAAGTTAAGGGACAGTGACCTGACGACACTGGAGGACAGGACAGATAGGGAGGATGTGATAACATATAAAGTACTGAGAGGAATTGACAAGATGGACAGAGATAGGATGTTCCAAAGATGGGACACAGCAAGAAGGAGACACAGTTGGAAGTTGAAGACTCAGATTAACCACAGGGATATTAGGAAGTATTTCTTCAGTCACAGAGTTGTCAGGAAGTGGCATAGTCTGGGAAGCGATGTAGTGGAGGCAGGATCCATACATAGCTTTAAGCAGAGGTATGATAAAGCTCATGGTTCAGGGAGTGTGACCCAGTAGCGACCAGTAAAGAGGTGGGGCCAGGAGCTATGAATCGACCCCTGCAACTACAACTAGGTGAGTACACACACACACACACACACACGGGGCCAGGAGCTATGTATCGACCCTTGCAACCACAAATGGGTGAGATAAAGGTCATGGAGCAGGGAGAGAGAGGACCTAGTAGCAATCAGTGAAGACACACACACACACACACACACACACACACACACACACACACACACACAAATAGGTGATACACAGCTGAAGACTCAGATGAATCAAAGGGATGTTAGGAAGTATTTCTTCAGTCATAGAGTAGTCAAGCCGTGGAATAGCCTAGAAAGTGTAGTAGTGGAGGCGGGAACCATACATAGTTTTAAGGCGAGGTATGATAAAGGTCATGGAGCAGGGAGAGAGAGGACCTAGTAGCAATCAGTGAAGAGGCGGGGCCAGGAGCTATGAATCGACCCCTGCAACCACAAATAGGTGAGCACAAATAGGTGAGTACACACACTTTCCTCTGAGCTGTGTGAGAAAGGTTGTTTTCTGCGCGAGGACCCTAGTCGATGTTCAATTTAGATTCATCGAAAAGAAGCGTCTTTGTTATTATAAGGAC